>NW_026989754.1:350673-701346 GCF_036321535.1 Camelus dromedarius
CGAACGTCTCTCCACTTGCTCAGTTCTGAGAGATAAGTGTGTGTGAAAGCCGTCCTTCACCTAGCTTTTTGGGAACACAAAGTTTCTTTTCAGTTGCAAACTCCATTCCGTACATATATATTTGGAGGTAGAAGCTCCAACTCGGTTTTACAGTGAATACTGCAGGAACTTCAAACCGGCACTAGGAAACAGACTGAGAAAGCAGAGAAAAAGTGTCTCCTGCAACCCGTTCCCTTGGTGCTAGATGAACGAACGTCTCTCCACTTGCTCAGTTCTGAGAGATAAGTGTGTGTGAAAGCCGTCCTTCACCTAGCTTTTTGGGAACACAAAGTTTCTTTTCAGTTGCAAACTCCATTCCATACATATATATTTGGAGGTAGAAGCTCCAACTCGGTTTTACAGTGAAAACTGCAGGAACTTCAAACCGGCACTAGGAAACAGTCTGAGAAAGCAGAGAAAAAGTGCCTCCTGCAACCCGTTCCCTTGGTGCTAGATGAACGAATGTCTCTCCACTTGCTCAGTTCTGAGAGATAAGTGTGTGTGAAAGCCGTCCTTCACCTAGCTTTTTGGGAACACAAAGTTTCTTTTCAGTTGCAAACTCCATTCCATACATATATATGGGGAGGTACAAGCTTCAACTCGGTTTTACAGTGAAAACTGCAGGAACTTCAAACCGGCACTAGGAAACAGACTGAGAAAGCAGAGAAAAAGTGTCTCCTGCAACCCGTTCCCTTGGTGCTAGAAGAACGAACGTCTCTCCACTTGCTCAGTTCTGAGAGATAAGTGTGTGTGAAAGCCGTCCTTCACCTAGCTTGTTGGGAACACAAAGTTTCTTTTCAGTTGCAAACTCCAGTCCATACATATATATGGGGAGGTACTAGCTCCAACTCGGTTTTACAGTGAAAACTGCAGGAACTTCAAACCGGCACTAGGAAACAGACTGAGAAAGCAGAGAAAAAGTGTCTCCTGCAACCCGTTCCCTTGGTGCTAGATGAACGAACGTCTCTCCACTTGCTCAGTTCTGAGAGATAAGTGTGTGTGTAAGCCGTCCTTCACCTAGCTTTTTGGGAACACAAAGTTTCTTTTCAATTGCAAACTCCATTCCATACATATATATTTGGAGGTAGAAGCTCCAACTCGTTTTTACAGTGAAAACTGCAGGAACTTCAAACCGGCACTAGGAAACAGTCTGAGAAAGCAGAGAAAAAGTGCCTCCTGCAACCCGTTCCCTTGGTGCTAGATGAACGAACGTCTCTCCACTTGCTCAGTTCTGAGAGATAAGTGTGTGTGAAAGCCGTCCTTCACCTAGATTGTTGGGAACACAAAGTTTCTTTTCAGTTGCAAACTCCATTCCATACATATATATTTGGAGGTAGAAGCTCCAACACGGTTTTACAGTGAAAACTGCAGGAACTTCAAACCGGCACTAGGAAACAGATTGAGAAAGCAGAGAAAAAGTGTCTCCTGCAACCCGTTCCCTTGGTGCTAGATGAACGAACGTCTCTCCACTTGCTCAGTTCTGAGAGATAAGTGTGTGTGAAAGCCGTCCTTCACCTAGCTTGTTGGGAACACAAAGTTTCTTTTCAGTTGCAAACTCCATTCCATACATATATATTTGGAGGTAGAAGCTCCAACTCGGTTTTACAGTGAAAACTGCAGGAACTTCAAACCGGCACTAGGAAACAGTCTGAGAAAGCAGAGAAAAAGTGCCTCCTGCAACCCGTTCCCTTGGTGCTAGATGAACGAACGTCTCTCCAGTTGCTCAGTTCTGAGAGATAAGTGTGTGTGAAAGCCGTCCTTCACCTAGCTTGTTGGGAACACAAAGTTTCTTTTCAGTTGCAAACTCCATTCCATACATATATATGGGGAGGTACAAGCTCCAACTCGGTTTTAAAGTGAAAACTGCAGGAACTTCAAACCGGCACTAGGAAACAGACTGAGAAAGCAGAGAAAAAGTGTCTCCTGCAACCCGTTCCCTTGGTGCTAGATGAACGAACGTCTCTCCACTTGCTCAGTTCTGAGAGATAAGTGTGTGTGAAAGCCGTCCTTCACCTAGCTTTTTGGGAACACAAAGTTTCTTTTCAGTTGCAAACTCCATTCCATTCATATATATGGGGAGGTAGAAGCTCCAACTCGGTTTTACAGTGAAAACTGCAGGAACTTCAAACCGGCACTAGGAAACAGACTGAGAAAGCAGAGAAAAAGTGTCTCCTGCAACCCGTTCCATTGGTGCTAGATGAACGAACGTCTCTCCACTTGCTCAGTTCTGAGAGATAAGTGTGTGTGAAAGCCGTCCTTCACCTAGCTTGTTGGGAACACAAAGTTTCTTTTCAGTTGCAAACTCCATTCCATACATATATATGGGGAGGTACTAGGTCCAACTCGGTTTTACAGTGAAAACTGCAGGAACTTCAAACCGGCACTAGGAAACAGACTGAGAAAGCAGAGAAAAAGTGTCTCCTGCAACCCGTTCCCTTGGTGCTAGATGAACGAACGTCTCTCCACTTGCTCAGTTCTGAGAGATAAGTGTGTGTGAAAGCCGTCCTTCACCTAGCTTGTTGGGAACACAAAGTTTCTTTTCAGTTGCAAACTCCATTCCATACATATATATTTGGAGGTAGAAGCTCCAACTCGGTTTGACAGTGAAAACTGCAGGAACTTCAAACCGGCACTAGGAAACAGTCTGAGAAAGCAGAGAAAAAGTGTCTCCTGCAACCCGTTCCCTTGGTGCTAGATGAACGAACGTCTCTCCACTTGCTCAGTTCTGAGAGATAAGTTTGTGTGAAAGCCGTCCTTCACCTAGCTTGTTGGGAACACAAAGTTTCTTTTCAGTTGCAAACTCCATTCCATACATATATATGGGGAGGTACAAGCTCCAACTCGGTTTTACAGTGAAAACTGCAGGAACTTCAAACCGGCACTAGGAAACAGACTGAGAAAGCAGAGAAAAGTGTCTCCTGCAACCCGTTCCCTTGGTGCTAGATGAAAGAACGTCTCTCCACTTGCTCAGTTCTGAGAGATAAGTGTGTGTGAAAGCCGTCCTTCACCTAGCTTGTTGGGAACACAAAGTTTCTTTTCAGTTGCAAACTCCATTCCATACATATATATGGGGAGGTACAAGCTCCAACTCGGTTTTACAGTGAAAACTGCAGGAACTTCAAACCGGCACTAGGAAACAGACTGAGAAAGCAGAGAAAAAGTGTCTCCTGCAACCCGTTCCCTTGGTGCTAGATGAACGAACGTCTCTCCACTTGCTCAGTTCTGAGAGATAAGTGTGTGTGAAAGCCGTCCTTCACCTAGCTTGTTGGGAACACAAAGTTTCTTTTCAGTTGCAAACTCCATTCCATACATATATATTTGGAGGTAGAAGCTCCAACACGGTTTTACAGTGAAAACTGCAGGAACTTCAAACCGGCACTAGGAAACAGACTGAGAAAGCAGAGAAAAAGTGTCTCCTGCAACCCGTTCCCTTGTGCTAGATGAACGAACGTCTCTCCACTTGCTCAGTTCTGAGAGATAAGTGTGTGTGAAAGCCGTCCTTCACCTAGCTTGTTGGGAACACAAAGTTTCTTTTCAGTTGCAAACTCCATTCCATACATATATATGGGGAGGTACTAGCTCCAACTCGGTTTTACAGTGAAAACTGCAGGAACTTCAAACCGGCACTAGGAAACAGACTGAGAAAGCAGAGAAAAAGTGTCTCCTGCAACCCGTTCCCTTGGTGCTAGATGAACGAACGTCTCTCCACTTGCTCAGTTCTGAGAGATAAGTGTGTGTGAAAGCCGTCCTTCACCTAGCTTTTTGGGAACACAAAGTTTCTTTTCAGTTGCAAACTCCATTCCGTACATATATATTTGGAGGTAGAAGCTCCAACTCGGTTTTACAGTGAATACTGCAGGAACTTCAAACCGGCACTAGGAAACAGACTGAGAAAGCAGAGAAAAAGTGTCTCCTGCAACCCGTTCCCTTGGTGCTAGATGAACGAACGTCTCTCCAATTGCTCAGTTCTGAGAGATAAGTGTGTGTGAAAGCCGTCCTTCACCTAGCTTGTTGGGAACACAAAGTTTCTTTTCAGTTGCAAACTCCATTCCATACATATATATGGGGAGGTACTAGGTCCAACTCGGTTTTACAGTGAAAACTGCAGGAACTTCAAACCGGCACTAGGAAACAGACTGAGAAAGCAGAGAAAAAGTGTCTCCTGCAACCCGTTCCCTTGGTGCTAGATGAACGAACGTCTCTCCACTTGCTCAGTTCTGAGAGATAAGTGTGTGTGAAAGCCGTCCTTCACCTAGCTTTTTGGGAACACAAAGTTTCTTTTCAGTTGCAAACTCCATTCCATACATATATATGGGGAGGTACAAGCTTCAACTCGGTTTTACAGTGAAAACTGCAGGAACTTCAAACCGGCACTAGGAAACAGACTGAGAAAGCAGAGAAAAAGTGTCTCCTGCAACCCGTTCCCTTGGTGCTAGAAGAACGAACGTCTCTCCACTTGCTCAGTTCTGAGAGATAAGTGTGTGTGAAAGCCGTCCTTCACCTAGCTTGTTGGGAACACAAAGTTTCTTTTCAGTTGCAAACTCCAGTCCATACATATATATGGGGAGGTACTAGCTCCAACTCGGTTTTACAGTGAAAACTGCAGGAACTTCAAACCGGCACTAGGAAACAGACTGAGAAAGCAGAGAAAAAGTGTCTCCTGCAACCCGTTCCCTTGGTGCTAGATGAACGAACGTCTCTCCACTTGCTCAGTTCTGAGAGATAAGTGTGTGTGTAAGCCGTCCTTCACCTAGCTTTTTGGGAACACAAAGTTTCTTTTCAATTGCAAACTCCATTCCATACATATATATTTGGAGGTAGAAGCTCCAACTCGTTTTTACAGTGAAAACTGCAGGAACTTCAAACCGGCACTAGGAAACAGTCTGAGAAAGCAGAGAAAAAGTGCCTCCTGCAACCCGTTCCCTTGGTGCTAGATGAACGAACGTCTCTCCACTTGCTCAGTTCTGAGAGATAAGTGTGTGTGAAAGCCGTCCTTCACCTAGATTGTTGGGAACACAAAGTTTCTTTTCAGTTGCAAACTCCATTCCATACATATATATTTGGAGGTAGAAGCTCCAACACGGTTTTACAGTGAAAACTGCAGGAACTTCAAACCGGCACTAGGAAACAGATTGAGAAAGCAGAGAAAAAGTGTCTCCTGCAACCCGTTCCCTTGGTGCTAGATGAACGAACGTCTCTCCACTTGCTCAGTTCTGAGAGATAAGTGTGTGTGAAAGCCGTCCTTCACCTAGCTTGTTGGGAACACAAAGTTTCTTTTCAGTTGCAAACTCCATTCCATACATATATATTTGGAGGTAGAAGCTCCAACTCGGTTTTACAGTGAAAACTGCAGGAACTTCAAACCGGCACTAGGAAACAGTCTGAGAAAGCAGAGAAAAAGTGCCTCCTGCAACCCGTTCCCTTGGTGCTAGATGAACGAACGTCTCTCCAGTTGCTCAGTTCTGAGAGATAAGTGTGTGTGAAAGCCGTCCTTCACCTAGCTTGTTGGGAACACAAAGTTTCTTTTCAGTTGCAAACTCCATTCCATACATATATATGGGGAGGTACAAGCTCCAACTCGGTTTTAAAGTGAAAACTGCAGGAACTTCAAACCGGCACTAGGAAACAGACTGAGAAAGCAGAGAAAAAGTGTCTCCTGCAACCCGTTCCCTTGGTGCTAGATGAACGAACGTCTCTCCACTTGCTCAGTTCTGAGAGATAAGTGTGTGTGAAAGCCGTCCTTCACCTAGCTTTTTGGGAACACAAAGTTTCTTTTCAGTTGCAAACTCCATTCCATTCATATATATGGGGAGGTAGAAGCTCCAACTCGGTTTTACAGTGAAAACTGCAGGAACTTCAAACCGGCACTAGGAAACAGACTGAGAAAGCAGAGAAAAAGTGTCTCCTGCAACCCGTTCCATTGGTGCTAGATGAACGAACGTCTCTCCACTTGCTCAGTTCTGAGAGATAAGTGTGTGTGAAAGCCGTCCTTCACCTAGCTTGTTGGGAACACAAAGTTTCTTTTCAGTTGCAAACTCCATTCCATACATATATATGGGGAGGTACTAGGTCCAACTCGGTTTTACAGTGAAAACTGCAGGAACTTCAAACCGGCACTAGGAAACAGACTGAGAAAGCAGAGAAAAAGTGTCTCCTGCAACCCGTTCCCTTGGTGCTAGATGAACGAACGTCTCTCCACTTGCTCAGTTCTGAGAGATAAGTGTGTGTGAAAGCCGTCCTTCACCTAGCTTGTTGGGAACACAAAGTTTCTTTTCAGTTGCAAACTCCATTCCATACATATATATTTGGAGGTAGAAGCTCCAACTCGGTTTGACAGTGAAAACTGCAGGAACTTCAAACCGGCACTAGGAAACAGTCTGAGAAAGCAGAGAAAAAGTGTCTCCTGCAACCCGTTCCCTTGGTGCTAGATGAACGAACGTCTCTCCACTTGCTCAGTTCTGAGAGATAAGTTTGTGTGAAAGCCGTCCTTCACCTAGCTTGTTGGGAACACAAAGTTTCTTTTCAGTTGCAAACTCCATTCCATACATATATATGGGGAGGTACAAGCTCCAACTCGGTTTTACAGTGAAAACTGCAGGAACTTCAAACCGGCACTAGGAAACAGACTGAGAAAGCAGAGAAAAGTGTCTCCTGCAACCCGTTCCCTTGGTGCTAGATGAAAGAACGTCTCTCCACTTGCTCAGTTCTGAGAGATAAGTGTGTGTGAAAGCCGTCCTTCACCTAGCTTGTTGGGAACACAAAGTTTCTTTTCAGTTGCAAACTCCATTCCATACATATATATGGGGAGGTACAAGCTCCAACTCGGTTTTACAGTGAAAACTGCAGGAACTTCAAACCGGCACTAGGAAACAGACTGAGAAAGCAGAGAAAAAGTGTCTCCTGCAACCCGTTCCCTTGGTGCTAGATGAACGAACGTCTCTCCACTTGCTCAGTTCTGAGAGATAAGTGTGTGTGAAAGCCGTCCTTCACCTAGCTTGTTGGGAACACAAAGTTTCTTTTCAGTTGCAAACTCCATTCCATACATATATATTTGGAGGTAGAAGCTCCAACACGGTTTTACAGTGAAAACTGCAGGAACTTCAAACCGGCACTAGGAAACAGACTGAGAAAGCAGAGAAAAAGTGTCTCCTGCAACCCGTTCCCTTGTGCTAGATGAACGAACGTCTCTCCACTTGCTCAGTTCTGAGAGATAAGTGTGTGTGAAAGCCGTCCTTCACCTAGCTTGTTGGGAACACAAAGTTTCTTTTCAGTTGCAAACTCCATTCCATACATATATATGGGGAGGTACTAGCTCCAACTCGGTTTTACAGTGAAAACTGCAGGAACTTCAAACCGGCACTAGGAAACAGACTGAGAAAGCAGAGAAAAAGTGTCTCCTGCAACCCGTTCCCTTGGTGCTAGATGAACGAACGTCTCTCCACTTGCTCAGTTCTGAGAGATAAGTGTGTGTGAAAGCCGTCCTTCACCTAGCTTTTTGGGAACACAAAGTTTCTTTTCAGTTGCAAACTCCATTCCGTACATATATATTTGGAGGTAGAAGCTCCAACTCGGTTTTACAGTGAATACTGCAGGAACTTCAAACCGGCACTAGGAAACAGACTGAGAAAGCAGAGAAAAAGTGTCTCCTGCAACCCGTTCCCTTGGTGCTAGATGAACGAACGTCTCTCCAATTGCTCAGTTCTGAGAGATAAGTGTGTGTGAAAGCCGTCCTTCACCTAGCTTGTTGGGAACACAAAGTTTCTTTTCAGTTGCAAACTCCATTCCATACATATATATGGGGAGGTACTAGGTCCAACTCGGTTTTACAGTGAAAACTGCAGGAACTTCAAACCGGCACTAGGAAACAGACTGAGAAAGCAGAGAAAAAGTGTCTCCTGCAACCCGTTCCCTTGGTGCTAGATGAACGAACGTCTCTCCACTTGCTCAGTTCTGAGTGATAAGTGTGTGTGAAAGCCGTCCTTCACCTAGCTTTTTGGGAACACAAAGTTTCTTTTCAGTTGCAAACTCCATTCCATACATATATATTTGGAGGTAGAAGCTCCAACTCGGTTTGACAGTGAAAACTGCAGGAACTTCAAACCGGCACTAGGAAACAGTCTGAGAAAGCAGAGAAAAAGTGTCTCCTGCAACCCGTTCCCTTGGTGCTAGATGAACGAACGTCTCTCCACTTGCTCAGTTCTGAGAGATAAGTTTGTGTGAAAGCCGTCCTTCACCTAGCTTGTTGGGAACACAAAGTTTCTTTTCAGTTGCAAACTCCATTCCATACATATATATGGGGAGGTACAAGCTCCAACTCGGTTTTACAGTGAAAACTGCAGGAACTTCAAACCGGCACTAGGAAACAGACTGAGAAAGCAGAGAAAAGTGTCTCCTGCAACCCGTTCCCTTGGTGCTAGATGAACGAACGTCTCTCCACTTGCTCAGTTCTGAGAGATAAGTGTGTGTGAAAGCCGTCCTTCACCTAGCTTGTTGGGAACACAAAGTTTCTTTTCAGTTGCAAACTCCATTCCATACATATATATGGGGAGGTACAAGCTCCAACTCGGTTTTACAGTGAAAACTGCAGGAACTTCAAACCGGCACTAGGAAACAGACTGAGAAAGCAGAGAAAAAGTGTCTCCTGCAACCCGTTCCCTTGGTGCTAGATGAACGAACGTCTCTCCACTTGCTCAGTTCTGAGAGATAAGTGTGTGTGAAAGCCGTCCTTCACCTAGCTTGTTGGGAACACAAAGTTTCTTTTCAGTTGCAAACTCCATTCCATACATATATATTTGGAGGTAGAAGCTCCAACACGGTTTTACAGTGAAAACTGCAGGAACTTCAAACCGGCACTAGGAAACAGACTGAGAAAGCAGAGAAAAAGTGTCTCCTGCAACCCGTTCCCTTGTGCTAGATGAACGAACGTCTCTCCACTTGCTCAGTTCTGAGAGATAAGTGTGTGTGAAAGCCGTCCTTCACCTAGCTTGTTGGGAACACAAAGTTTCTTTTCAGTTGCAAACTCCATTCCATACATATATATGGGGAGGTACTAGCTCCAACTCGGTTTTACAGTGAAAACTGCAGGAACTTCAAACCGGCACTAGGAAACAGACTGAGAAAGCAGAGAAAAAGTGTCTCCTGCAACCCGTTCCCTTGGTGCTAGATGAACGAACGTCTCTCCACTTGCTCAGTTCTGAGAGATATGTGTGTGTGAAAGCCGTCCTTCACCTAGCTTTTTGGGAACACAAAGTTTCTTTTCAGTTGCAAACTCCATTCCGTACATATATATTTGGAGGTAGAAGCTCCAACTCGGTTTTACAGTGAATACTGCAGGAACTTCAAACCGGCACTAGGAAACAGACTGAGAAAGCAGAGAAAAAGTGTCTCCTGCAACCCGTTCCCTTGGTGCTAGATGAACGAACGTCTCTCCAATTGCTCAGTTCTGAGAGATAAGTGTGTGTGAAAGCCGTCCTTCACCTAGCTTGTTGGGAACACAAAGTTTCTTTTCAGTTGCAAACTCCATTCCATACATATATATGGGGAGGTACTAGGTCCAACTCGGTTTTACAGTGAAAACTGCAGGAACTTCAAACCGGCACTAGGAAACAGACTGAGAAAGCAGAGAAAAAGTGTCTCCTGCAACCCGTTCCCTTGGTGCTAGATGAACGAACGTCTCTCCACTTGCTCAGTTCTGAGTGATAAGTGTGTGTGAAAGCCGTCCTTCACCTAGCTTTTTGGGAACACAAAGTTTCTTTTCAGTTGCAAACTCCATTCCATACATATATATTTGGAGGTAGAAGCTCCAACTCGGTTTGACAGTGAAAACTGCAGGAACTTCAAACCGGCACTAGGAAACAGTCTGAGAAAGCAGAGAAAAAGTGTCTCCTGCAACCCGTTCCCTTGGTGCTAGATGAACGAACGTCTCTCCACTTGCTCAGTTCTGAGAGATAAGTTTGTGTGAAAGCCGTCCTTCACCTAGCTTGTTGGGAACACAAAGTTTCTTTTCAGTTGCAAACTCCATTCCATACATATATATGGGGAGGTACAAGCTCCAACTCGGTTTTACAGTGAAAACTGCAGGAACTTCAAACCGGCACTAGGAAACAGACTGAGAAAGCAGAGAAAAAGTGTCTCCTGCAACCCGTTCCCTTGTGCTAGATGAACGAACGTCTCTCCACTTGCTCAGTTCTGAGAGATAAGTGTGTGTGAAAGCCGTCCTTCACCTAGCTTGTTGGGAACACAAAGTTTCTTTTCAGTTGCAAACTCCATTCCATACATATATATGGGGAGGTACTAGCTCCAACTCGGTTTTACAGTGAAAACTGCAGGAACTTCAAACCGGCACTAGGAAACAGACTGAGAAAGCAGAGAAAAAGTGTCTCCTGCAACCCGTTCCCTTGGTGCTAGATGAACGAACGTCTCTCCACTTGCTCAGTTCTGAGAGATATGTGTGTGTGAAAGCCGTCCTTCACCTAGCTTTTTGGGAACACAAAGTTTCTTTTCAGTTGCAAACTCCATTCCGTACATATATATTTGGAGGTAGAAGCTCCAACTCGGTTTTACAGTGAATACTGCAGGAACTTCAAACCGGCACTAGGAAACAGACTGAGAAAGCAGAGAAAAAGTGTCTCCTGCAACCCGTTCCCTTGGTGCTAGATGAACGAACGTCTCTCCAATTGCTCAGTTCTGAGAGATAAGTGTGTGTGAAAGCCGTCCTTCACCTAGCTTGTTGGGAACACAAAGTTTCTTTTCAGTTGCAAACTCCATTCCATACATATATATGGGGAGGTACTAGGTCCAACTCGGTTTTACAGTGAAAACTGCAGGAACTTCAAACCGGCACTAGGAAACAGACTGAGAAAGCAGAGAAAAAGTGTCTCCTGCAACCCGTTCCCTTGGTGCTAGATGAACGAACGTCTCTCCACTTGCTCAGTTCTGAGTGATAAGTGTGTGTGAAAGCCGTCCTTCACCTAGCTTTTTGGGAACACAAAGTTTCTTTTCAGTTGCAAACTCCATTCCATACATATATATTTGGAGGTAGAAGCTCCAACTCGGTTTGACAGTGAAAACTGCAGGAACTTCAAACCGGCACTAGGAAACAGTCTGAGAAAGCAGAGAAAAAGTGTCTCCTGCAACCCGTTCCCTTGGTGCTAGATGAACGAACGTCTCTCCACTTGCTCAGTTCTGAGAGATAAGTTTGTGTGAAAGCCGTCCTTCACCTAGCTTGTTGGGAACACAAAGTTTCTTTTCAGTTGCAAACTCCATTCCATACATATATATGGGGAGGTACAAGCTCCAACTCGGTTTTACAGTGAAAACTGCAGGAACTTCAAACCGGCACTAGGAAACAGACTGAGAAAGCAGAGAAAAAGTGTCTCCTGCAACCCGTTCCCTTGTGCTAGATGAACGAACGTCTCTCCACTTGCTCAGTTCTGAGAGATAAGTGTGTGTGAAAGCCGTCCTTCACCTAGCTTGTTGGGAACACAAAGTTTCTTTTCAGTTGCAAACTCCATTCCATACATATATATGGGGAGGTACTAGCTCCAACTCGGTTTTACAGTGAAAACTGCAGGAACTTCAAACCGGCACTAGGAAACAGACTGAGAAAGCAGAGAAAAAGTGTCTCCTGCAACCCGTTCCCTTGGTGCTAGATGAACGAACGTCTCTCCACTTGCTCAGTTCTGAGAGATATGTGTGTGTGAAAGCCGTCCTTCACCTAGCTTTTTGGGAACACAAAGTTTCTTTTCAGTTGCAAACTCCATTCCGTACATATATATTTGGAGGTAGAAGCTCCAACTCGGTTTTACAGTGAATACTGCAGGAACTTCAAACCGGCACTAGGAAACAGACTGAGAAAGCAGAGAAAAAGTGTCTCCTGCAACCCGTTCCCTTGGTGCTAGATGAACGAACGTCTCTCCACTTGCTCAGTTCTGAGAGATAAGTGTGTGTGAAAGCCGTCCTTCACCTAGCTTTTTGGGAACACAAAGTTTCTTTTCAGTTGCAAACTCCATTCCGTACATATATATTTGGAGGTAGAAGCTCCAACTCGGTTTTACAGTGAATACTGCAGGAACTTCAAACCGGCACTAGGAAACAGACTGAGAAAGCAGAGAAAAAGTGTCTCCTGCAACCCGTTCCCTTGGTGCTAGATGAACGAACGTCTCTCCACTTGCTCAGTTCTGAGAGATAAGTGTGTGTGAAAGCCGTCCTTCACCTAGCTTTTTGGGAACACAAAGTTTCTTTTCAGTTGCAAACTCCATTCCATACATATATATTTGGAGGTAGAAGCTCCAACTCGGTTTTACAGTGAAAACTGCAGGAACTTCAAACCGGCACTAGGAAACAGTCTGAGAAAGCAGAGAAAAAGTGCCTCCTGCAACCCGTTCCCTTGGTGCTAGATGAACGAACGTCTCTCCACTTGCTCAGTTCTGAGAGATAAGTGTGTGTGAAAGCCGTCCTTCACCTAGCTTTTTGGGAACACAAAGTTTCTTTTCAGTTGCAAACTCCATTCCATACATATATATGGGGAGGTACAAGCTTCAACTCGGTTTTACAGTGAAAACTGCAGGAACTTCAAACCGGCACTAGGAAACAGACTGAGAAAGCAGAGAAAAAGTGTCTCCTGCAACCCGTTCCCTTGGTGCTAGAAGAACGAACGTCTCTCCACTTGCTCAGTTCTGAGAGATAAGTGTGTGTGAAAGCCGTCCTTCACCTAGCTTGTTGGGAACACAAAGTTTCTTTTCAGTTGCAAACTCCAGTCCATACATATATATGGGGAGGTACTAGCTCCAACTCGGTTTTACAGTGAAAACTGCAGGAACTTCAAACCGGCACTAGGAAACAGACTGAGAAAGCAGAGAAAAAGTGTCTCCTGCAACCCGTTCCCTTGGTGCTAGATGAACGAACGTCTCTCCACTTGCTCAGTTCTGAGAGATAAGTGTGTGTGTAAGCCGTCCTTCACCTAGCTTTTTGGGAACACAAAGTTTCTTTTCAATTGCAAACTCCATTCCATACATATATATTTGGAGGTAGAAGCTCCAACTCGTTTTTACAGTGAAAACTGCAGGAACTTCAAACCGGCACTAGGAAACAGTCTGAGAAAGCAGAGAAAAAGTGCCTCCTGCAACCCGTTCCCTTGGTGCTAGATGAACGAACGTCTCTCCACTTGCTCAGTTCTGAGAGATAAGTGTGTGTGAAAGCCGTCCTTCACCTAGATTGTTGGGAACACAAAGTTTCTTTTCAGTTGCAAACTCCATTCCATACATATATATTTGGAGGTAGAAGCTCCAACACGGTTTTACAGTGAAAACTGCAGGAACTTCAAACCGGCACTAGGAAACAGATTGAGAAAGCAGAGAAAAAGTGTCTCCTGCAACCCGTTCCCTTGGTGCTAGATGAACGAACGTCTCTCCACTTGCTCAGTTCTGAGAGATAAGTGTGTGTGAAAGCCGTCCTTCACCTAGCTTGTTGGGAACACAAAGTTTCTTTTCAGTTGCAAACTCCATTCCATACATATATATTTGGAGGTAGAAGCTCCAACTCGGTTTTACAGTGAAAACTGCAGGAACTTCAAACCGGCACTAGGAAACAGTCTGAGAAAGCAGAGAAAAAGTGCCTCCTGCAACCCGTTCCCTTGGTGCTAGATGAACGAACGTCTCTCCAGTTGCTCAGTTCTGAGAGATAAGTGTGTGTGAAAGCCGTCCTTCACCTAGCTTGTTGGGAACACAAAGTTTCTTTTCAGTTGCAAACTCCATTCCATACATATATATGGGGAGGTACAAGCTCCAACTCGGTTTTAAAGTGAAAACTGCAGGAACTTCAAACCGGCACTAGGAAACAGACTGAGAAAGCAGAGAAAAAGTGTCTCCTGCAACCCGTTCCCTTGGTGCTAGATGAACGAACGTCTCTCCACTTGCTCAGTTCTGAGAGATAAGTGTGTGTGAAAGCCGTCCTTCACCTAGCTTTTTGGGAACACAAAGTTTCTTTTCAGTTGCAAACTCCATTCCATTCATATATATGGGGAGGTAGAAGCTCCAACTCGGTTTTACAGTGAAAACTGCAGGAACTTCAAACCGGCACTAGGAAACAGACTGAGAAAGCAGAGAAAAAGTGTCTCCTGCAACCCGTTCCATTGGTGCTAGATGAACGAACGTCTCTCCACTTGCTCAGTTCTGAGAGATAAGTGTGTGTGAAAGCCGTCCTTCACCTAGCTTGTTGGGAACACAAAGTTTCTTTTCAGTTGCAAACTCCATTCCATACATATATATGGGGAGGTACTAGGTCCAACTCGGTTTTACAGTGAAAACTGCAGGAACTTCAAACCGGCACTAGGAAACAGACTGAGAAAGCAGAGAAAAAGTGTCTCCTGCAACCCGTTCCCTTGGTGCTAGATGAACGAACGTCTCTCCACTTGCTCAGTTCTGAGAGATAAGTGTGTGTGAAAGCCGTCCTTCACCTAGCTTGTTGGGAACACAAAGTTTCTTTTCAGTTGCAAACTCCATTCCATACATATATATTTGGAGGTAGAAGCTCCAACTCGGTTTTACAGTGAAAACTGCAGGAACTTCAAACCGGCACTAGGAAACAGTCTGAGAAAGCAGAGAAATAGTGCCTCCTGCAACCCGTTCCCTTGGTGCTAGATGAACGAACGTCTCTCCACTTGCTCAGTTCTGAGAGATAAGTGTGTGTGAAAGCCGTCCTTCACCTAGCTTGTTGGGAACACAAAGTTTCTTTTCAGTTGCAAACTCCATTCCGTACATATATATGGGGAGGTACAAACTCCAACTCGGTTTTACAGTGAAAACTGCAGGAACTTCAAACCGGCACTAGGAAACAGTCTGAGAAAGCAGAGAAAAAGTGCCTCCTGCAAACCGTTCCCTTGGTGCTAGATGAACGAACGTCTCTCCACTTGCTCAGTTCTGAGAGATAAGTGTGTGTGAAAGCCGTCCTTCACCTAGCTTGTTGGGAACACAAAGTTTCTTTTCAGTTGCAAACTCCATTCCATACATATATATGGGGAGGTACAAGCTCCAACTCGGTTTTAAAGTGAAAACTGCAGGAACTTCAAACCGGCACTAGGAAACAGACTGAGAAAGCAGAGAAAAAGTGTCTCCTGCAACCCGTTCCCTTGGTGCTAGATGAACGAACGTCTCTCCACTTGCTCAGTTCTGAGAGATAAGTGTGTGTGAAAGCCGTCCTTCACCTAGCTTTTTGGGAACACAAAGTTTCTTTTCAGTTGCAAACTCCATTCCATTCATATATATGGGGAGGTAGAAGCTCCAACTCGGTTTTACAGTGAAAACTGCAGGAACTTCAAACCGGCACTAGGAAACAGACTGAGAAAGCAGAGAAAAAGTGTCTCCTGCAACCCGTTCCCTTGGTGCTAGATGAACGAACGTCTCTCCACTTGCTCAGTTCTGAGAGATAAGTGTGTGTGAAAGCCGTCCTTCACCTAGCTTGTTGGGAACACAAAGTTTCTTTTCAGTTGCAAACTCCAGTCCATACATATATATGGGGAGGTACTAGGTCCAACTCGGTTTTACAGTGAAAACTGCAGGAACTTCAAACCGGCACTAGGAAACAGTCTGAGAAAGCAGAGAAATAGTGCCTCCTGCAACCCATTCCCTTGGTGCTAGATGAACGAACGTCTCTCCAGTTGCTCAGTTCTGAGAGATAAGTGTGTGTGAAAGCCGTCCTTCACCTAGCTTGTTGGGAACACAAAGTTTCTTTTCAGTTGCAAACTCCATTCCATACATATATATGGGGAGGTACAAGCTCCAACTCGGTTTTAAAGTGAAAACTGCAGGAACTTCAAACCGGCACTAGGAAACAGACTGAGAAAGCAGAGAAAAAGTGTCTACAGCAACCCGTTCCCTTGGTGCTAGATGAACGAACGTCTCTCCACTTGCTCAGTTCTGAGAGATAAGTGTGTGTGAAAGCCGTCCTTCACCTAGCTTTTTGGGAACACAAAGTTTCTTTTCAGTTGCAAACTCCATTCCATTCATATATATGGGGAGGTAGAAGCTCCAACTCGGTTTTACAGTGAAAACTGCAGGAACTTCAAACCGGCACTAGGAAACAGACTGAGAAAGCAGAGAAAAAGTGTCTCCTGCAACCCGTTCCCTTGGTGCTAGATGAACGAACGTCTCTCCAATTGCTCAGTTCTGAGAGATAAGTGTGTGTGAAAGCCGTCCTTCACCTAGCTTGTTGGGAACACAAAGTTTCTTTTCAGTTGCAAACTCCATTCCATACATATATATGGGGAGGTACTAGGTCCAACTCGGTTTTACAGTGAAAACTGCAGGAACTTCAAACCGGCACTAGGAAACAGACTGAGAAAGCAGAGAAAAAGTGTCTCCTGCAACCCGTTCCCTTGGTGCTAGATGAACGAACGTCTCTCCACTTGCTCAGTTCTGAGTGATAAGTGTGTGTGAAAGCCGTCCTTCACCTAGCTTTTTGGGAACACAAAGTTTCTTTTCAGTTGCAAACTCCATTCCATACATATATATTTGGAGGTAGAAGCTCCAACTCGGTTTGACAGTGAAAACCGCAGGAACTTCAAACCGGCACTAGGAAACAGTCTGAGAAAGCAGAGAAAAAGTGTCTCCTGCAACCCGTTCCCTTGGTGCTAGATGAACGAACGTCTCTCCACTTGCTCAGTTCTGAGAGATAAGTGTGTGTGAAAGCCGTCCTTCACCTAGCTTGTTGGGAACACAAAGTTTCTTTTCAGTTGCAAACTCCATTCCATACATATATATGGGGAGGTACAAGCTCCAACTCGGTTTTACAGTGAAAACTGCAGGAACTTCAAACCGGCACTAGGAAACAGACTGAGAAAGCAGAGAAAAAGTGTCTCCTGCAACCCGTTCCCTTGTGCTAGATGAACGAACGTCTCTCCACTTGCTCAGTTCTGAGAGATAAGTGTGTGTGAAAGCCGTCCTTCACCTAGCTTGTTGGGAACACAAAGTTTCTTTTCAGTTGCAAACTCCATTCCATACATATATATGGGGAGGTACTAGGTCCAACTCGGTTTTACAGTGAAAACTGCAGGAACTTCAAACCGGCACTAGGAAACAGACTGAGAAAGCAGAGAAAAAGTGTCTCCTGCAACCCGTTCCCTTGGTGCTAGATGAACGAACGTCTCTCCACTTGCTCAGTTCTGAGAGATAAGTGTGTGTGAAAGCCGTCCTTCACCTAGCTTGTTGGGAACACAAAGTTTCTTTTCAGTTGCAAACTCCATTCCATACATATATATTTGTAGGTAGAAGCTCCAACTCGGTTTTACAGTGAAAACTGCAGGAACTTCAAACCGGCACTAGGAAACAGTCTGAGAAAGCAGAGAAATAGTGCCTCCTGCAACCCGTTCCCTTGGTGCTAGATGAACGAACGTCTCTCCAGTTGCTCAGTTCTGAGAGATAAGTGTGTGTGAAAGCCGTCCTTCACCTAGCTTGTTGGGAACACAAAGTTTCTTTTCAGTTGCAAACTCCATTCCATACATATATATTTGGAGGTAGAAGCTCCAACACGGTTTTACAGTGAAAACTGCAGGAACTTCAAACCGGCACTAGGAAACAGACTGAGAAAGCAGAGAAAAAGTGTCTCCTGCAACCCGTTCCCTTGTGCTAGATGAACGAACGTCTCTCCACTTGCTCAGTTCTGAGAGATAAGTGTGTGTGAAAGCCGTCCTTCACCTAGCTTGTTGGGAACACAAAGTTTCTTTTCAGTTGCAAACTCCATTCCATACATATATATGGGGAGGTACTAGGTCCAACTCGGTTTTACAGTGAAAACTGCAGGAACTTCAAACCGGCACTAGGAAACAGACTGAGAAAGCAGAGAAAAAGTGTCTCCTGCAACCCGTTCCCTTGGTGCTAGATGAACGAACGTCTCTCCACTTGCTCAGTTCTGAGAGATAAGTGTGTGTGAAAGCCGTCCTTCACCTAGCTTGTTGGGAACACAAAGTTTCTTTTCAGTTGCAAACTCCATTCCATACATATATATTTGGAGGTAGAAGCTCCAACTCGGTTTTACAGTGAAAACTGCAGGAACTTCAAACCGGCACTAGGAAACAGTCTGAGAAAGCAGAGAAATAGTGCCTCCTGCAACCCGTTCCCTTGGTGCTAGATGAACGAACGTCTCTCCAGTTGCTCAGTTCTGAGAGATAAGTGTGTGTGAAAGCCGTCCTTCACCTAGCTTGTTGGGAACACAAAGTTTCTTTTCAGTTGCAAACTCCATTCCGTACATATATATGGGGAGGTACAAGCTCCAACTCGGTTTTACAGTGAAAACTGCAGGAACTTCAAACCGGCACTAGGAAACAGTCTGAGAAAGCAGAGAAAAAGTGCCTCCTGCAAACCGTTCCCTTGGTGCTAGATGAACGAACGTCTCTCCACTTGCTCAGTTCTGAGAGATAAGTGTGTGTGAAAGCCGTCCTTCACCTAGCTTGTTGGGAACACAAAGTTTCTTTTCAGTTGCAAACTCCATTCCATACATATATATGGGGAGGTACAAGCTCCAACTCGGTTTTAAAGTGAAAACTGCAGGAACTTCAAACCGGCACTAGGAAACAGACTGAGAAAGCAGAGAAAAAGTGTCTCCTGCAACCGGTTCCCTTGGTGCTAGATGAACGAACGTCTCTCCACTTGCTCAGTTCTGAGAGATAAGTGTGTGTGAAAGCCGTCCTTCACCTAGCTTTTTGGGAACACAAAGTTTCTTTTCAGTTGCAAACTCCATTCCATTCATATATATGGGGAGGTAGAAGCTCCAACTCGGTTTTACAGTGAAAACTGCAGGAACTTCAAACCGGCACTAGGAAACAGACTGAGAAAGCAGAGAAAAAGTGTCTCCTGCAACCCGTTCCCTTGGTGCTAGATGAACGAACGTCTCTCCACTTGCTCAGTTCTGAGAGATAAGTGTGTGTGAAAGCCGTCCTTCACCTAGCTTGTTGGGAACACAAAGTTTCTTTTCAGTTGCAAACTCCAGTCCATACATATATATGGGGAGGTACTAGGTCCAACTCGGTTTTACAGTGAAAACTGCAGGAACTTCAAACCGGCACTAGGAAACAGTCTGAGAAAGCAGAGAAATAGTGCCTCCTGCAACCCATTCCCTTGGTGCTAGATGAACGAACGTCTCTCCAGTTGCTCAGTTCTGAGAGATAAGTGTGTGTGAAAGCCGTCCTTCACCTAGCTTGTTGGGAACACAAAGTTTCTTTTCAGTTGCAAACTCCATTCCATACATATATATGGGGAGGTACAAGCTACAACTCGGTTTTAAAGTGAAAACTGCAGGAACTTCAAACCGGCACTAGGAAACAGACTGAGAAAGCAGAGAAAAAGTGTCTCCTGCAACCCGTTCCCTTGGTGCTAGATGAACGAACGTCTCTCCACTTGCTCAGTTCTGAGAGATAAGTGTGTGTGAAAGCCGTCCTTCACCTAGCTTTTTGGGAACACAAAGTTTCTTTTCAGTTGCAAACTCCATTCCATACATATATATGGGGAGGTAGAAGCTCCAACTCGGTTTTACAGTGAAAACTGCAGGAACTTCAAACCGGCACTAGGAAACAGACTGAGAAAGCAGAGAAAAAGTGTCTCCTGCAACCCGTTCCCTTGGTGCTAGATGAACGAACGTCTCTCCACTTGCTCAGTTCTGAGTGATAAGTGTGTGTGAAAGCCGTCCTTCACCTAGCTTTTTGGGAACACAAAGTTTCTTTTCAGTTGCAAACTCCATTCCATACATATATATTTGGAGGTAGAAGCTCCAACTCGGTTTGACAGTGAAAACTGCAGGAACTTCAAACCGGCACTAGGAAACAGTCTGAGAAAGCAGAGAAAAAGTGTCTCCTGCAACCCGTTCCCTTGGTGCTAGATGAACGAACGTCTCTCCACTTGCTCAGTTCTGAGAGATAAGTTTGTGTGAAAGCCGTCCTTCACCTAGCTTGTTGGGAACACAAAGTTTCTTTTCAGTTGCAAACTCCATTCCATACATATATATGGGGAGGTACAAGCTCCAACTCGGTTTTACAGTGAAAACTGCAGGAACTTCAAACCGGCACTAGGAAACAGACTGAGAAAGCAGAGAAAAGTGTCTCCTGCAACCCGTTCCCTTGGTGCTAGATGAACGAACGTCTCTCCACTTGCTCAGTTCTGAGAGATAAGTGTGTGTGAAAGCCGTCCTTCACCTAGCTTGTTGGGAACACAAAGTTTCTTTTCAGTTGCAAACTCCATTCCATACATATATATGGGGAGGTACAAGCTCCAACTCGGTTTTACAGTGAAAACTGCAGGAACTTCAAACCGGCACTAGGAAACAGACTGAGAAAGCAGAGAAAAAGTGTCTCCTGCAACCCGTTCCCTTGGTGCTAGATGAACGAACGTCTCTCCACTTGCTCAGTTCTGAGAGATAAGTGTGTGTGAAAGCCGTCCTTCACCTAGCTTGTTGGGAACACAAAGTTTCTTTTCAGTTGCAAACTCCATTCCATACATATATATTTGGAGGTAGAAGCTCCAACTCGGTTTTACAGTGAAAACTGCAGGAACTTCAAACCGGCACTAGGAAACAGACTGAGAAAGCAGAGAAAAAGTGTCTCCTGCAACCCGTTCCCTTGTGCTAGATGAACGAACGTCTCTCCACTTGCTCAGTTCTGAGAGATAAGTGTGTGTGAAAGCCGTCCTTCACCTAGCTTGTTGGGAACACAAAGTTTCTTTTCAGTTGCAAACTCCATTCCATACATATATATGGGGAGGTACTAGCTCCAACTCGGTTTTACAGTGAAAACTGCAGGAACTTCAAACCGGCACTAGGAAACAGACTGAGAAAGCAGAGAAAAAGTGTCTCCTGCAACCCGTTCCCTTGGTGCTAGATGAACGAACGTCTCTCCACTTGCTCAGTTCTGAGAGATAAGTGTGTGTGAAAGCCGTCCTTCACCTAGCTTTTTGGGAACACAAAGTTTCTTTTCAGTTGCAAACTCCATTCCGTACATATATATTTGGAGGTAGAAGCTCCAACTCGGTTTTACAGTGAATACTGCAGGAACTTCAAACCGGCACTAGGAAACAGACTGAGAAAGCAGAGAAAAAGTGTCTCCTGCAACCCGTTCCCTTGGTGCTAGATGAACGAACGTCTCTCCACTTGCTCAGTTCTGAGAGATAAGTGTGTGTGAAAGCCGTCCTTCACCTAGCTTTTTGGGAACACAAAGTTTCTTTTCAGTTGCAAACTCCATTCCATACATATATATTTGGAGGTAGAAGCTCCAACTCGGTTTTACAGTGAAAACTGCAGGAACTTCAAACCGGCACTAGGAAACAGTCTGAGAAAGCAGAGAAAAAGTGCCTCCTGCAACCCGTTCCCTTGGTGCTAGATGAACGAACGTCTCTCCACTTGCTCAGTTCTGAGAGATAAGTGTGTGTGAAAGCCGTCCTTCACCTAGCTTTTTGGGAACACAAAGTTTCTTTTCAGTTGCAAACTCCATTCCATACATATATATGGGGAGGTACAAGCTTCAACTCGGTTTTACAGTGAAAACTGCAGGAACTTCAAACCGGCACTAGGAAACAGACTGAGAAAGCAGAGAAAAAGTGTCTCCTGCAACCCGTTCCCTTGGTGCTAGAAGAACGAACGTCTCTCCACTTGCTCAGTTCTGAGAGATAAGTGTGTGTGAAAGCCGTCCTTCACCTAGCTTGTTGGGAACACAAAGTTTCTTTTCAGTTGCAAACTCCATTCCATACATATATATTTGGAGGTAGAAGCTCCAACTCGGTTTTACAGTGAAAACTGCAGGAACTTCAAACCGGCACTAGGAAACAGTCTGAGAAAGCAGAGAAAAAGTGCCTCCTGCAACCCGTTCCCTTGGTGCTAGATGAACGAACGTCTCTCCACTTGCTCAGTTCTGAGAGATAAGTGTGTGTGAAAGCCGTCCTTCACCTAGCTTTTTGGGAACACAAAGTTTCTTTTCAGTTGCAAACTCCATTCCATACATATATATGGGGAGGTACAAGCTTCAACTCGGTTTTACAGTGAAAACTGCAGGAACTTCAAACCGGCACTAGGAAACAGACTGAGAAAGCAGAGAAAAAGTGTCTCCTGCAACCCGTTCCCTTGGTGCTAGAAGAACGAACGTCTCTCCACTTGCTCAGTTCTGAGAGATAAGTGTGTGTGAAAGCCGTCCTTCACCTAGCTTGTTGGGAACACAAAGTTTCTTTTCAGTTGCAAACTCCAGTCCATACATATATATGGGGAGGTACTAGCTCCAACTCGGTTTTACAGTGAAAACTGCAGGAACTTCAAACCGGCACTAGGAAACAGACTGAGAAAGCAGAGAAAAAGTGTCTCCTGCAACCCGTTCCCTTGGTGCTAGATGAACGAACGTCTCTCCACTTGCTCAGTTCTGAGAGATAAGTGTGTGTGTAAGCCGTCCTTCACCTAGCTTTTTGGGAACACAAAGTTTCTTTTCAGTTGCAAACTCCATTCCATACATATATATTTGGAGGTAGAAGCTCCAACTCGTTTTTACAGTGAAAACTGCAGGAACTTCAAACCGGCACTAGGAAACAGTCTGAGAAAGCAGAGAAAAAGTGCCTCCTGCAACCCGTTCCCTTGGTGCTAGATGAACGAACGTCTCTCCACTTGCTCAGTTCTGAGAGATAAGTGTGTGTGAAAGCCGTCCTTCACCTAGATTGTTGGGAACACAAAGTTTCTTTTCAGTTGCAAACTCCATTCCATACATATATATTTGGAGGTAGAAGCTCCAACACGGTTTTACAGTGAAAACTGCAGGAACTTCAAACCGGCACTAGGAAACAGATTGAGAAAGCAGAGAAAAAGTGTCTCCTGCAACCCGTTCCCTTGGTGCTAGATGAACGAACGTCTCTCCACTTGCTCAGTTCTGAGAGATAAGTGTGTGTGAAAGCCGTCCTTCACCTAGCTTGTTGGGAACACAAAGTTTCTTTTCAGTTGCAAACTCCATTCCATACATATATATGGGGAGGTACTAGCTCCAACTCGGTTTTACAGTGAAAACTGTAGGAACTTCAAACCGGCACTAGGAAACAGACTGAGAAAGCAGAGAAAAAGTGTCTCCTGCAACCCGTTCCCTTGGTGCTAGATGAACGAACGTCTCTCCACTTGCTCAGTTCTGAGAGATAAGTGTGTGTGAAAGCCGTCCTTCACCTAGCTTGTTGGAAACACAAAGTTTCTTTTCAGTTGCAAACTCCATTCCATACATATATATGGGGAGGTACTAGCTCCAACTCGGTTTGACAGTGAAAACTGCAGGAACTTCAAACCGGCACTAGGAAACAGACTGAGAAAGCAGAGAAAAAGTGTCTCCTGCAAAACGTTCCCTTGGTGCTAGATGAACGAACGTCTCTCCACTTGCTCAGTTCTGAGAGATAAGTGTGTGAGAAAGCCGTCCTTCACCTAGCTTGTTGGGAACACAAAGTTTCTTTTCAGTTGCAAACTCCATTCCATACATATATATGGGGAGGTACTAGCTCCAACTCGGTTTTACAGTGAAAACTGCAGGAACTTCAAACCGGCACTAGGAAACAGACTGAGAAAGCAGAGAAAAAGTGTCTCCTGCAACCCGTTCCCTTGGTGCTAGATGAACGAAAGTCTCTCCACTTGCTCAGTTCTGAGAGATAAGTGTGTGTGAAAGCCGTCCTTCACCTAGCTTGTTGGGAACACAAAGTTTCTTTTCAGTTGCAAACTCCATTCCATACATATATATGGGGAGGTACTAGCTCCAACTCGGTTTGACAGTGATAACTGCAGGAACTTCAAACCGGCACTAGGAAACAGACTGAGAAAGCAGAGAAAAAGTTTCTCCTGCAACCCGTTCCCTTGGTGCTAGATGAACGAACGTCTCTCCACTTGCTCAGTTCTGAGAGATAAGTGTGTGTGAAAGCCGTCCTTCACATAGCTGTTTGGGAACACAAAGTTTCTTTTCAGTTGCAAACTCCATTCCATACATATATATTTGGAGGTAGAAGCTCCAACTCGGTTTTACAGTGAAAACTGCAGGAACTTCAAACCGGCACTAGGAAACAGTCTGAGAAAGCAGAGAAAAAGTGCCTCCTGCAACCCGTTCCCTTGGTGCTAGATGAACGAACATCTCTCCACTTGCTCAGTTCTGAGAGATAAGTGTGTGTGAAAGCCGTCCTTCACCTAGCTTGTTGGGAACACAAAGTTTCTTTTCAGTTGCAAACTCCATTCCATACATATATATGGGGAGGTACAAGCTCCAACTCGGTTTTACAGTGAAAACTGCAGGAACTTCAAACCGGCACTAGGAAACAGACTGAGAAAGCAGAGAAAAAGTGTCTCCTGCAACCCGTTCCCTTTGTGCTAGATGAACGAACGTCTCTCCACTTGCTCAGTTCTGAGAGATAAGTGTGTGTGAAAGCCGTCCTTCACCTAGGTTGTTGGGAACACAAAGTTTCTTTTCAGTTGCAAACTCCATTCCATACATATATAGGGGAGGTACTAGGTCCAACTCGGTTTGACAGTGATAACTGCAGGAACTTCAAACCGGCACTAGGAAACAGTCTGAGAAAGCAGAGAAAAAGTGTCTCCTGCAACCCGTTCCCTTGGTGCTAGATGAACGAACGTCTCTCCACTTGCTCAGTTCTGAGAGATAAGTGTGTGTGAAAGCCGTCCTTCACCTAGCTTGTTGGGAACACAAAGTTTCTTTTCAGTTGCAAACTCCATTCCATACATATATATTTGGAGGTAGAAGCTCCAACACGGTTTTACAGTGAAAACTGCAGGAACTTCAAACCGGCACTAGGAAACAGACTGAGAAAGCAGAGAAAAATTGTCTCCTGCAAACCGTTCCCTTGGTGCTAGATGAACGAACGTCTCTCCACTTGCTCAGTTCTGAGAGATAAGTGTGTGTGAAAGCCGTCCTTCACCTAGCTTGTTGGGAACACAAAGTTTCTTTTCAGTTGCAAACTCCATTCCATACATATATATGGGGAGGTACAAGCTCCAACTCGGTTTTACAGTGAAAACTGCAGGAACTTCAAACCGGCACTAGGAAACAGACTGAGAAAGCAGAGAAAAAGTGTCTCCTGCAACCCGTTCACTTGGTGCTAGATGAACGAACGTCTCTCCACTTGCTCAGTTCTGAGAGATAAGTGTGTGTGAAAGCCGTCCTTCACCTAGCTTTTTGGGAACACAAAGTTTCTTTTAAGTTGCAAACTCCATTCCATACATATATATTTGGAGGTAGAAGCTCCAACTCGGTTTTACAGTGAATACTGCAGGAACTTCAAACCGGCACTAGGAAACAGACTGAGAAAGCAGAGAAAAAGTGTCTCCTGCAACCCGTTCCCTTGGTGCTAGATGAACGAACGTTTCTCCACTTGCTCAGTTCTGAGAGAAAAGTGTGTGTGAAAGCCGTCCTTCACCTAGCTTGTTGGGAACACAAAGTTTCTTTTCAGTTGCAAACTCCATTCCATACATATATATTTGGAGGTAGAAGCTCCAACTCGGTTTTACAGTGAATACTGCAGGAACTTCAAACCGGCACTAGGAAACAGACTGAGAAAGCAGAGAAAAAGTGTCTCCTGCAACCCGTTCCCTTGGTGCTAGATGAACGAACGTTTCTCCACTTGCTCAGTTCTGAGAGAAAAGTGTGTGTGAAAGCCGTCCTTCACCTAGCTTGTTGGGAATACAAAGTTTCTTTTCAGTTGCAAACTCCATTCCATACATATATATTTGGAGGTAGAAGCTCCAACTCGGTTTTACAGTGAAAACTGAAGGAACTTCAAACCGGCACTAGGAAACAGTCTGAGAAAGCAGAGAAAAAGTGCCTCCTGCAACCCGTTCCCTTGGTGCTAGATGAACGAACGTCTCTCCACTTGCTCAGTTCTGAGAGATAAGTGTGTGTGAAAGCCGTCCTTCACCTAGCTTGTTGGGAACACAAAGTTTCTTTTCAGTTGCAAACTCCATTCCATACATATATATGGGGAGGTACAAGCTCCAACTCGGTTTTACAGTGAAAACTGCAGGAACTTCAAACCGGCACTAGGAAAAAGACTGAGAAAGCAGAGAAAAAGTGTCTCCTGCAACCCGTTCCCTTGGTGCTAGATGAACGAACGTCTCTCCACTTGCTCAGTTCTGAGAGATAAGTGTGTGTGAAAGCCGTCCTTCACCTAGCTTGTTGGGAACACAAAGTTTCTTTTCAGTTGCAAACTCCATTCCATACATATATAGGGGAGGTACTAGGTCCAACTCGGTTTTACAGTGAAAACTGCAGGAACTTAAAACCGGCACAAGGAAACAGTCTGAGAAAGCAGAGAAAAAGTGTCTCCTGCAACCCGTTCCCTTGGTGCTAGATGAACGAACGTCTCTCCACTTGCTCAGTTCTGAGAGATAAGTGTGTGTGAAAGCCGTCCTTCACCTAGCTTGTTGGGAACACAAAGTTTCTTTTCAGTTGCAAACTCCATTCCATACATATATATTTGGAGGTAGAAGCTCCAACTCGGTTTTACAGTGAAAACTGCAGGAACTTCAAACCGGCACTAGGAAACAGTCTGAGAAAGCAGAGAAAAAGTGTCTCCTGCAACCCGTTCCCTTGGTGCTAGATGAACGAACGTCTCTCCACTTGCTCAGTTCTGAGAGATAAGTGTGTGTGAAAGCCGTCCTTCACCTAGCTTGTTGTTAACACAAAGTTTCTTTTCAGTTGCAAACTCCATTCCATACATATATATGGGGAGGTACTAGACGCAGCGCTCGACTACAGTGAAAACTGCAGGAACTTCAAACCGGCACTAGGAAACAGACTGAAAAAGCAGAGAAAAAGTGTCTCCTGCAACCCGTTCCCTTGGTGCTAGATGAACGAACGTCTCTCCACTTGCTCAGTTCTGAGAGATAAGTGTGTGTGAAAGCCGTCCTTCACCTAGCTTGTTGTTAACACAAAGTTTCTTTTCAGTTGCAAACTCCATTCCATACATATATATGGGGAGGTACTAGCTCCAACTCGGTTTTACAGTGAAAACTGCAGGAACTTCAAACCGGCACTAGGAAACAGACTGAGAAAGCAGAGAAAAAGTGTCTCCTGCAACCCGTTCCCTTGGTGCTAGAAGAACGAACGTCTCTCCACTTGCTCAGTTCTGAGAGATAACTGTGTGTGAAAGCCGTCCTTCACCTAGCTTGTTGGGAACACAAAGTTTATTTTCAGTTGCAAACCCCATTCCATACATATATATGGGGAGGTACAAGCTCCAACTCGGTTTTACAGTGAAAACTGCAGGAACTTCAAACCGGCACTAGGAAACAGACTGAGAAAGCAGAGAAAAAGTGTCTCCTGCAACCCGTTCCCTTGGTGCTAGATGAACGAACGTCTCTCCACTTGCTCAGTTCTGAGAGATAAGTGTGTGTGAAAGCCGTCCTTCACCTAGCTTGTTGGGAACACAAAGTTTATTTTCAGTTGCAAACCCCATTCCATACATATATATGGGGAGGTACAAGCTCCAACTCGGTTTGACAGTGAAAACTGCAGGAA
This sequence comes from Camelus dromedarius, assembly GCF_036321535.1. Classification (NCBI taxonomy): domain Eukaryota; kingdom Metazoa; phylum Chordata; class Mammalia; order Artiodactyla; family Camelidae; genus Camelus; species Camelus dromedarius. The sequence continues at coordinate 378,218 of NW_026989754.1, forward strand.
CTTCAAACCGGCACTAGGAAACAGACGGAGAAAGCAGAGAAAAAGTGTCTCCTGCAACCCGTTCCCTTGGTGCTAGATGAACGAACGTCTCTCCACTTGCTCAGTTCTGAGAGATAAGTGTGTGTGAAAGCCGTCCTTCACCTAGCTTGTTGGGAACACAAAGTTTCTTTTCAGTTGCAAACTCCATTCCATACATATATATGGGGAGGTACTAGCTCCAACTCGGTTTTACAGTGAAAACTGCAGGAACTTCAAACCGGCACTAGGAAACAGTCTGAGAAAGCAGAGAAAAACTGCCTCCTGCAACCCGTTCCCTTGGTGCTAGATGAACGAACGTCTCTCCACTTGCTCAGTTCTGAGAGATAAGTGTGTGTGAAAGCCGTCCTTCACCTAGCTTGTTGTTAACACAAAGTTTCTTTTCAGTTGCAAACTCCATTCCATACATATATATGGGGAGGTACAAGCTCCAACTCGGTTTTACTGTGAAAACTGCAGGAACTTCAAACCGGCACTAGGAAATAGACTGAGAAAGCAGAGAAAAAGTGTCTCCTGCAACCCGTTCCCTTGGTGCTAGATGAACGAACGTCTCTCCACTTGCTCAGTTCTGAGAGATAAGTGTGTGTGAAAGCCGTCCTTCACCTAGCTTGTTGGGAACACAAAGTTTCTTTTCAGTTGCAAACTCCATTCCATACATATATATGGGGAGGTACTAGCTCCAACTCGGTTTTACAGTGAAAACTGCAGGAACTTCAAACCGGCACTAGGAAACAGACTGAGAAAGCAGAGAAAAAGTGTCTCCTGCAACCCGTTCCCTTGGTGCTAGATGAACGAAAGTCTCTCCACTTGCTCAGTTCTGAGAAATAAGTGTGTGTGAAAGCCGTCCTTCACCTAGCTTGTTGGGAACACAAAGTTTCTTTTCAGTTGCAAACTCCATTCCATACATATATATGGGGAGGTACTAGCTCCAACTCGGTTTGACAGTGAAAACTGCAGGAACTTCAAACCGGCACTAGGAAACAGACTGAGAAAGCAGAGAAAAAGTGTCTCCTGCAACCCGTTCCCTTGGTGCTAGATGAACGAACGTCTCTCCACTTGCTCAGTTCTGAGAGATAAGTGTGTGTGAAAGCCGTCCTTCACCTAGCTTGTTGGGAACACAAAGTTTCTTTTCAGTTGCAAACTCCATTCCATACATATATATTTGGAGGTAGAAGCTCCAACTCGGTTTTACAGTGAAAACTGCAGGAACTTCAAACCGGCACTAGGAAACAGACTGAGAAAGCAGAGAAAAGTGTCTCCTGCAACCCGTTCCCTTGGTGCTAGATGAACGAACGTCTCTCCACTTGCTCAGTTCTGAGAGATAAGTGTGTGTGAAAGCCGTCCTTCACCTAGCTTGTTGGGAACACAAAGTTTCTTTTCAGTTGCAAACTCCATTCCATACATATATATGGGGAGGTACAAGCTCCAACTCGGTTTTACAGTGAAAACTGCAGGAACTTCAAACCGGCACTAGGAAACAGACTGAGAAAGCAGAGAAAAAGTGTCTCCTGCAACCCGTTCCCTTGGTGCTAGATGAACGAACGTCTCTCCACTTGCTCAGTTCTGAGAGATAAGTGTGTGTGAAAGCCGTCCTTCACCTAGCTTGTTGGGAACACAAAGTTTCTTTTCAGTTGCAAACTCCATTCCATACATATATATTTGGAGGTAGAAGCTCCAACTCGGTTTTACAGTGAAAACTGCAGGAACTTCAAACCGGCACTAGGAAACAGACTGAGAAAGCAGAGAAAAAGTGTCTCCTGCAACCCGTTCCCTTGTGCTAGATGAACGAACGTCTCTCCACTTGCTCAGTTCTGAGAGATAAGTGTGTGTGAAAGCCGTCCTTCACCTAGCTTGTTGGGAACACAAAGTTTCTTTTCAGTTGCAAACTCCATTCCATACATATATATGGGGAGGTACTAGCTCCAACTCGGTTTTACAGTGAAAACTGCAGGAACTTCAAACCGGCACTAGGAAACAGACTGAGAAAGCAGAGAAAAAGTGTCTCCTGCAACCCGTTCCCTTGGTGCTAGATGAACGAACGTCTCTCCACTTGCTCAGTTCTGAGAGATAAGTGTGTGTGAAAGCCGTCCTTCACCTAGCTTTTTGGGAACACAAAGTTTCTTTTCAGTTGCAAACTCCATTCCGTACATATATATTTGGAGGTAGAAGCTCCAACTCGGTTTTACAGTGAATACTGCAGGAACTTCAAACCGGCACTAGGAAACAGACTGAGAAAGCAGAGAAAAAGTGTCTCCTGCAACCCGTTCCCTTGGTGCTAGATGAACGAACGTCTCTCCACTTGCTCAGTTCTGAGAGATAAGTGTGTGTGAAAGCCGTCCTTCACCTAGCTTTTTGGGAACACAAAGTTTCTTTTCAGTTGCAAACTCCATTCCATACATATATATTTGGAGGTAGAAGCTCCAACTCGGTTTTACAGTGAAAACTGCAGGAACTTCAAACCGGCACTAGGAAACAGTCTGAGAAAGCAGAGAAAAAGTGCCTCCTGCAACCCGTTCCCTTGGTGCTAGATGAACGAACGTCTCTCCACTTGCTCAGTTCTGAGAGATAAGTGTGTGTGAAAGCCGTCCTTCACCTAGCTTTTTGGGAACACAAAGTTTCTTTTCAGTTGCAAACTCCATTCCATACATATATATGGGGAGGTACAAGCTTCAACTCGGTTTTACAGTGAAAACTGCAGGAACTTCAAACCGGCACTAGGAAACAGACTGAGAAAGCAGAGAAAAAGTGTCTCCTGCAACCCGTTCCCTTGGTGCTAGAAGAACGAACGTCTCTCCACTTGCTCAGTTCTGAGAGATAAGTGTGTGTGAAAGCCGTCCTTCACCTAGCTTGTTGGGAACACAAAGTTTCTTTTCAGTTGCAAACTCCATTCCATACATATATATTTGGAGGTAGAAGCTCCAACTCGGTTTTACAGTGAAAACTGCAGGAACTTCAAACCGGCACTAGGAAACAGTCTGAGAAAGCAGAGAAAAAGTGCCTCCTGCAACCCGTTCCCTTGGTGCTAGATGAACGAACGTCTCTCCACTTGCTCAGTTCTGAGAGATAAGTGTGTGTGAAAGCCGTCCTTCACCTAGCTTTTTGGGAACACAAAGTTTCTTTTCAGTTGCAAACTCCATTCCATACATATATATGGGGAGGTACAAGCTTCAACTCGGTTTTACAGTGAAAACTGCAGGAACTTCAAACCGGCACTAGGAAACAGACTGAGAAAGCAGAGAAAAAGTGTCTCCTGCAACCCGTTCCCTTGGTGCTAGAAGAACGAACGTCTCTCCACTTGCTCAGTTCTGAGAGATAAGTGTGTGTGAAAGCCGTCCTTCACCTAGCTTGTTGGGAACACAAAGTTTCTTTTCAGTTGCAAACTCCAGTCCATACATATATATGGGGAGGTACTAGCTCCAACTCGGTTTTACAGTGAAAACTGCAGGAACTTCAAACCGGCACTAGGAAACAGACTGAGAAAGCAGAGAAAAAGTGTCTCCTGCAACCCGTTCCCTTGGTGCTAGATGAACGAACGTCTCTCCACTTGCTCAGTTCTGAGAGATAAGTGTGTGTGTAAGCCGTCCTTCACCTAGCTTTTTGGGAACACAAAGTTTCTTTTCAGTTGCAAACTCCATTCCATACATATATATTTGGAGGTAGAAGCTCCAACTCGTTTTTACAGTGAAAACTGCAGGAACTTCAAACCGGCACTAGGAAACAGTCTGAGAAAGCAGAGAAAAAGTGCCTCCTGCAACCCGTTCCCTTGGTGCTAGATGAACGAACGTCTCTCCACTTGCTCAGTTCTGAGAGATAAGTGTGTGTGAAAGCCGTCCTTCACCTAGATTGTTGGGAACACAAAGTTTCTTTTCAGTTGCAAACTCCATTCCATACATATATATTTGGAGGTAGAAGCTCCAACACGGTTTTACAGTGAAAACTGCAGGAACTTCAAACCGGCACTAGGAAACAGATTGAGAAAGCAGAGAAAAAGTGTCTCCTGCAACCCGTTCCCTTGGTGCTAGATGAACGAACGTCTCTCCACTTGCTCAGTTCTGAGAGATAAGTGTGTGTGAAAGCCGTCCTTCACCTAGCTTGTTGGGAACACAAAGTTTCTTTTCAGTTGCAAACTCCATTCCATACATATATATGGGGAGGTACTAGCTCCAACTCGGTTTTACAGTGAAAACTGTAGGAACTTCAAACCGGCACTAGGAAACAGACTGAGAAAGCAGAGAAAAAGTGTCTCCTGCAACCCGTTCCCTTGGTGCTAGATGAACGAACGTCTCTCCACTTGCTCAGTTCTGAGAGATAAGTGTGTGTGAAAGCCGTCCTTCACCTAGCTTGTTGGAAACACAAAGTTTCTTTTCAGTTGCAAACTCCATTCCATACATATATATGGGGAGGTACTAGCTCCAACTCGGTTTGACAGTGAAAACTGCAGGAACTTCAAACCGGCACTAGGAAACAGACTGAGAAAGCAGAGAAAAAGTGTCTCCTGCAAAACGTTCCCTTGGTGCTAGATGAACGAACGTCTCTCCACTTGCTCAGTTCTGAGAGATAAGTGTGTGAGAAAGCCGTCCTTCACCTAGCTTGTTGGGAACACAAAGTTTCTTTTCAGTTGCAAACTCCATTCCATACATATATATGGGGAGGTACTAGCTCCAACTCGGTTTTACAGTGAAAACTGCAGGAACTTCAAACCGGCACTAGGAAACAGACTGAGAAAGCAGAGAAAAAGTGTCTCCTGCAACCCGTTCCCTTGGTGCTAGATGAACGAAAGTCTCTCCACTTGCTCAGTTCTGAGAGATAAGTGTGTGTGAAAGCCGTCCTTCACCTAGCTTGTTGGGAACACAAAGTTTCTTTTCAGTTGCAAACTCCATTCCATACATATATATGGGGAGGTACTAGCTCCAACTCGGTTTGACAGTGATAACTGCAGGAACTTCAAACCGGCACTAGGAAACAGACTGAGAAAGCAGAGAAAAAGTTTCTCCTGCAACCCGTTCCCTTGGTGCTAGATGAACGAACGTCTCTCCACTTGCTCAGTTCTGAGAGATAAGTGTGTGTGAAAGCCGTCCTTCACATAGCTGTTTGGGAACACAAAGTTTCTTTTCAGTTGCAAACTCCATTCCATACATATATATTTGGAGGTAGAAGCTCCAACTCGGTTTTACAGTGAAAACTGCAGGAACTTCAAACCGGCACTAGGAAACAGTCTGAGAAAGCAGAGAAAAAGTGCCTCCTGCAACCCGTTCCCTTGGTGCTAGATGAACGAACATCTCTCCACTTGCTCAGTTCTGAGAGATAAGTGTGTGTGAAAGCCGTCCTTCACCTAGCTTGTTGGGAACACAAAGTTTCTTTTCAGTTGCAAACTCCATTCCATACATATATATGGGGAGGTACAAGCTCCAACTCGGTTTTACAGTGAAAACTGCAGGAACTTCAAACCGGCACTAGGAAACAGACTGAGAAAGCAGAGAAAAAGTGTCTCCTGCAACCCGTTCCCTTTGTGCTAGATGAACGAACGTCTCTCCACTTGCTCAGTTCTGAGAGATAAGTGTGTGTGAAAGCCGTCCTTCACCTAGGTTGTTGGGAACACAAAGTTTCTTTTCAGTTGCAAACTCCATTCCATACATATATAGGGGAGGTACTAGGTCCAACTCGGTTTGACAGTGATAACTGCAGGAACTTCAAACCGGCACTAGGAAACAGTCTGAGAAAGCAGAGAAAAAGTGTCTCCTGCAACCCGTTCCCTTGGTGCTAGATGAACGAACGTCTCTCCACTTGCTCAGTTCTGAGAGATAAGTGTGTGTGAAAGCCGTCCTTCACCTAGCTTGTTGGGAACACAAAGTTTCTTTTCAGTTGCAAACTCCATTCCATACATATATATTTGGAGGTAGAAGCTCCAACACGGTTTTACAGTGAAAACTGCAGGAACTTCAAACCGGCACTAGGAAACAGACTGAGAAAGCAGAGAAAAATTGTCTCCTGCAAACCGTTCCCTTGGTGCTAGATGAACGAACGTCTCTCCACTTGCTCAGTTCTGAGAGATAAGTGTGTGTGAAAGCCGTCCTTCACCTAGCTTGTTGGGAACACAAAGTTTCTTTTCAGTTGCAAACTCCATTCCATACATATATATGGGGAGGTACAAGCTCCAACTCGGTTTTACAGTGAAAACTGCAGGAACTTCAAACCGGCACTAGGAAACAGACTGAGAAAGCAGAGAAAAAGTGTCTCCTGCAACCCGTTCACTTGGTGCTAGATGAACGAACGTCTCTCCACTTGCTCAGTTCTGAGAGATAAGTGTGTGTGAAAGCCGTCCTTCACCTAGCTTTTTGGGAACACAAAGTTTCTTTTAAGTTGCAAACTCCATTCCATACATATATATTTGGAGGTAGAAGCTCCAACTCGGTTTTACAGTGAATACTGCAGGAACTTCAAACCGGCACTAGGAAACAGACTGAGAAAGCAGAGAAAAAGTGTCTCCTGCAACCCGTTCCCTTGGTGCTAGATGAACGAACGTTTCTCCACTTGCTCAGTTCTGAGAGAAAAGTGTGTGTGAAAGCCGTCCTTCACCTAGCTTGTTGGGAACACAAAGTTTCTTTTCAGTTGCAAACTCCATTCCATACATATATATTTGGAGGTAGAAGCTCCAACTCGGTTTTACAGTGAATACTGCAGGAACTTCAAACCGGCACTAGGAAACAGACTGAGAAAGCAGAGAAAAAGTGTCTCCTGCAACCCGTTCCCTTGGTGCTAGATGAACGAACGTTTCTCCACTTGCTCAGTTCTGAGAGAAAAGTGTGTGTGAAAGCCGTCCTTCACCTAGCTTGTTGGGAATACAAAGTTTCTTTTCAGTTGCAAACTCCATTCCATACATATATATTTGGAGGTAGAAGCTCCAACTCGGTTTTACAGTGAAAACTGAAGGAACTTCAAACCGGCACTAGGAAACAGTCTGAGAAAGCAGAGAAAAAGTGCCTCCTGCAACCCGTTCCCTTGGTGCTAGATGAACGAACGTCTCTCCACTTGCTCAGTTCTGAGAGATAAGTGTGTGTGAAAGCCGTCCTTCACCTAGCTTGTTGGGAACACAAAGTTTCTTTTCAGTTGCAAACTCCATTCCATACATATATATGGGGAGGTACAAGCTCCAACTCGGTTTTACAGTGAAAACTGCAGGAACTTCAAACCGGCACTAGGAAAAAGACTGAGAAAGCAGAGAAAAAGTGTCTCCTGCAACCCGTTCCCTTGGTGCTAGATGAACGAACGTCTCTCCACTTGCTCAGTTCTGAGAGATAAGTGTGTGTGAAAGCCGTCCTTCACCTAGCTTGTTGGGAACACAAAGTTTCTTTTCAGTTGCAAACTCCATTCCATACATATATAGGGGAGGTACTAGGTCCAACTCGGTTTTACAGTGAAAACTGCAGGAACTTAAAACCGGCACAAGGAAACAGTCTGAGAAAGCAGAGAAAAAGTGTCTCCTGCAACCCGTTCCCTTGGTGCTAGATGAACGAACGTCTCTCCACTTGCTCAGTTCTGAGAGATAAGTGTGTGTGAAAGCCGTCCTTCACCTAGCTTGTTGGGAACACAAAGTTTCTTTTCAGTTGCAAACTCCATTCCATACATATATATTTGGAGGTAGAAGCTCCAACTCGGTTTTACAGTGAAAACTGCAGGAACTTCAAACCGGCACTAGGAAACAGTCTGAGAAAGCAGAGAAAAAGTGTCTCCTGCAACCCGTTCCCTTGGTGCTAGATGAACGAACGTCTCTCCACTTGCTCAGTTCTGAGAGATAAGTGTGTGTGAAAGCCGTCCTTCACCTAGCTTGTTGTTAACACAAAGTTTCTTTTCAGTTGCAAACTCCATTCCATACATATATATGGGGAGGTACTAGCTCCAACTCGGTTTTACAGTGAAAACTGCAGGAACTTCAAACCGGCACTAGGAAACAGACTGAAAAAGCAGAGAAAAAGTGTCTCCTGCAACCCGTTCCCTTGGTGCTAGATGAACGAACGTCTCTCCACTTGCTCAGTTCTGAGAGATAAGTGTGTGTGAAAGCCGTCCTTCACCTAGCTTGTTGTTAACACAAAGTTTCTTTTCAGTTGCAAACTCCATTCCATACATATATATGGGGAGGTACTAGCTCCAACTCGGTTTTACAGTGAAAACTGCAGGAACTTCAAACCGGCACTAGGAAACAGACTGAGAAAGCAGAGAAAAAGTGTCTCCTGCAACCCGTTCCCTTGGTGCTAGAAGAACGAACGTCTCTCCACTTGCTCAGTTCTGAGAGATAACTGTGTGTGAAAGCCGTCCTTCACCTAGCTTGTTGGGAACACAAAGTTTATTTTCAGTTGCAAACCCCATTCCATACATATATATGGGGAGGTACAAGCTCCAACTCGGTTTTACAGTGAAAACTGCAGGAACTTCAAACCGGCACTAGGAAACAGACTGAGAAAGCAGAGAAAAAGTGTCTCCTGCAACCCGTTCCCTTGGTGCTAGATGAACGAACGTCTCTCCACTTGCTCAGTTCTGAGAGATAAGTGTGTGTGAAAGCCGTCCTTCACCTAGCTTGTTGGGAACACAAAGTTTATTTTCAGTTGCAAACCCCATTCCATACATATATATGGGGAGGTACAAGCTCCAACTCGGTTTGACAGTGAAAACTGCAGGAACTTCAAACCGGCACTAGGAAACAGACGGAGAAAGCAGAGAAAAAGTGTCTCCTGCAACCCGTTCCCTTGGTGCTAGATGAACGAACGTCTCTCCACTTGCTCAGTTCTGAGAGATAAGTGTGTGTGAAAGCCGTCCTTCACCTAGCTTGTTGGGAACACAAAGTTTCTTTTCAGTTGCAAACTCCATTCCATACATATATATGGGGAGGTACTAGCTCCAACTCGGTTTTACAGTGAAAACTGCAGGAACTTCAAACCGGCACTAGGAAACAGTCTGAGAAAGCAGAGAAAAACTGCCTCCTGCAACCCGTTCCCTTGGTGCTAGATGAACGAACGTCTCTCCACTTGCTCAGTTCTGAGAGATAAGTGTGTGTGAAAGCCGTCCTTCACCTAGCTTGTTGTTAACACAAAGTTTCTTTTCAGTTGCAAACTCCATTCCATACATATATATGGGGAGGTACAAGCTCCAACTCGGTTTTACTGTGAAAACTGCAGGAACTTCAAACCGGCACTAGGAAATAGACTGAGAAAGCAGAGAAAAAGTGTCTCCTGCAACCCGTTCCCTTGGTGCTAGATGAACGAACGTCTCTCCACTTGCTCAGTTCTGAGAGATAAGTGTGTGTGAAAGCCGTCCTTCACCTAGCTTGTTGGGAACACAAAGTTTCTTTTCAGTTGCAAACTCCATTCCATACATATATATGGGGAGGTACTAGCTCCAACTCGGTTTTACAGTGAAAACTGCAGGAACTTCAAACCGGCACTAGGAAACAGACTGAGAAAGCAGAGAAAAAGTGTCTCCTGCAACCCGTTCCCTTGGTGCTAGATGAACGAAAGTCTCTCCACTTGCTCAGTTCTGAGAAATAAGTGTGTGTGAAAGCCGTCCTTCACCTAGCTTGTTGGGAACACAAAGTTTCTTTTCAGTTGCAAACTCCATTCCATACATATATATGGGGAGGTACTAGCTCCAACTCGGTTTGACAGTGAAAACTGCAGGAACTTCAAACCGGCACTAGGAAACAGACTGAGAAAGCAGAGAAAAAGTGTCTCCTGCAACCCGTTCCCTTGGTGCTAGATGAACGAACGTCTCTCCACTTGCTCAGTTCTGAGAGATAAGTGTGTGTGAAAGCCGTCCTTCACCTAGCTTGTTGGGAACACAAAGTTTCTTTTCAGTTGCAAACTCCATTCCATACATATATATTTGGAGGTAGAAGCTCCAACTCGGTTTTACAGTGAAAACTGAAGGAACTTCAAACCGGCACTAGGAAACAGTCTGAGAAAGCAGAGAAAAAGTGCCTCCTGCAACCCGTTCCCTTGGTGCTAGATGAACGAACGTCTCTCCACTTGCTCAGTTCTGAGAGATAAGTGTGTGTGAAAGCCGTCCTTCACCTAGCTTGTTGGGAACACAAAGTTTCTTTTCAGTTGCAAACTCCATTCCATACATATATATGGGGAGGTACAAGCTCCAACTCGGTTTTACAGTGAAAACTGCAGGAACTTCAAACCGGCACTAGGAAAAAGACTGAGAAAGCAGAGAAAAAGTGTCTCCTGCAACCCGTTCCCTTGGTGCTAGATGAACGAACGTCTCTCCACTTGCTCAGTTCTGAGAGATAAGTGTGTGTGAAAGCCGTCCTTCACCTAGCTTGTTGGGAACACAAAGTTTCTTTTCAGTTGCAAACTCCATTCCATACATATATAGGGGAGGTACTAGGTCCAACTCGGTTTTACAGTGAAAACTGCAGGAACTTAAAACCGGCACAAGGAAACAGTCTGAGAAAGCAGAGAAAAAGTGTCTCCTGCAACCCGTTCCCTTGGTGCTAGATGAACGAACGTCTCTCCACTTGCTCAGTTCTGAGAGATAAGTGTGTGTGAAAGCCGTCCTTCACCTAGCTTGTTGGGAACACAAAGTTTCTTTTCAGTTGCAAACTCCATTCCATACATATATATTTGGAGGTAGAAGCTCCAACTCGGTTTTACAGTGAAAACTGCAGGAACTTCAAACCGGCACTAGGAAACAGTCTGAGAAAGCAGAGAAAAAGTGTCTCCTGCAACCCGTTCCCTTGGTGCTAGATGAACGAACGTCTCTCCACTTGCTCAGTTCTGAGAGATAAGTGTGTGTGAAAGCCGTCCTTCACCTAGCTTGTTGTTAACACAAAGTTTCTTTTCAGTTGCAAACTCCATTCCATACATATATATGGGGAGGTACTAGCTCCAACTCGGTTTTACAGTGAAAACTGCAGGAACTTCAAACCGGCACTAGGAAACAGACTGAAAAAGCAGAGAAAAAGTGTCTCCTGCAACCCGTTCCCTTGGTGCTAGATGAACGAACGTCTCTCCACTTGCTCAGTTCTGAGAGATAAGTGTGTGTGAAAGCCGTCCTTCACCTAGCTTGTTGTTAACACAAAGTTTCTTTTCAGTTGCAAACTCCATTCCATACATATATATGGGGAGGTACTAGCTCCAACTCGGTTTTACAGTGAAAACTGCAGGAACTTCAAACCGGCACTAGGAAACAGACTGAGAAAGCAGAGAAAAAGTGTCTCCTGCAACCCGTTCCCTTGGTGCTAGAAGAACGAACGTCTCTCCACTTGCTCAGTTCTGAGAGATAACTGTGTGTGAAAGCCGTCCTTCACCTAGCTTGTTGGGAACACAAAGTTTATTTTCAGTTGCAAACCCCATTCCATACATATATATGGGGAGGTACAAGCTCCAACTCGGTTTTACAGTGAAAACTGCAGGAACTTCAAACCGGCACTAGGAAACAGACTGAGAAAGCAGAGAAAAAGTGTCTCCTGCAACCCGTTCCCTTGGTGCTAGATGAACGAACGTCTCTCCACTTGCTCAGTTCTGAGAGATAAGTGTGTGTGAAAGCCGTCCTTCACCTAGCTTGTTGGGAACACAAAGTTTATTTTCAGTTGCAAACCCCATTCCATACATATATATGGGGAGGTACAAGCTCCAACTCGGTTTGACAGTGAAAACTGCAGGAACTTCAAACCGGCACTAGGAAACAGACGGAGAAAGCAGAGAAAAAGTGTCTCCTGCAACCCGTTCCCTTGGTGCTAGATGAACGAACGTCTCTCCACTTGCTCAGTTCTGAGAGATAAGTGTGTGTGAAAGCCGTCCTTCACCTAGCTTGTTGGGAACACAAAGTTTCTTTTCAGTTGCAAACTCCATTCCATACATATATATGGGGAGGTACTAGCTCCAACTCGGTTTTACAGTGAAAACTGCAGGAACTTCAAACCGGCACTAGGAAACAGTCTGAGAAAGCAGAGAAAAACTGCCTCCTGCAACCCGTTCCCTTGGTGCTAGATGAACGAACGTCTCTCCACTTGCTCAGTTCTGAGAGATAAGTGTGTGTGAAAGCCGTCCTTCACCTAGCTTGTTGTTAACACAAAGTTTCTTTTCAGTTGCAAACTCCATTCCATACATATATATGGGGAGGTACAAGCTCCAACTCGGTTTTACTGTGAAAACTGCAGGAACTTCAAACCGGCACTAGGAAATAGACTGAGAAAGCAGAGAAAAAGTGTCTCCTGCAACCCGTTCCCTTGGTGCTAGATGAACGAACGTCTCTCCACTTGCTCAGTTCTGAGAGATAAGTGTGTGTGAAAGCCGTCCTTCACCTAGCTTGTTGGGAACACAAAGTTTCTTTTCAGTTGCAAACTCCATTCCATACATATATATGGGGAGGTACTAGCTCCAACTCGGTTTTACAGTGAAAACTGCAGGAACTTCAAACCGGCACTAGGAAACAGACTGAGAAAGCAGAGAAAAAGTGTCTCCTGCAACCCGTTCCCTTGGTGCTAGATGAACGAAAGTCTCTCCACTTGCTCAGTTCTGAGAAATAAGTGTGTGTGAAAGCCGTCCTTCACCTAGCTTGTTGGGAACACAAAGTTTCTTTTCAGTTGCAAACTCCATTCCATACATATATATGGGGAGGTACTAGCTCCAACTCGGTTTGACAGTGAAAACTGCAGGAACTTCAAACCGGCACTAGGAAACAGACTGAGAAAGCAGAGAAAAAGTGTCTCCTGCAACCCGTTCCCTTGGTGCTAGATGAACGAACGTCTCTCCACTTGCTCAGTTCTGAGAGATAAGTGTGTGTGAAAGCCGTCCTTCACCTAGCTTGTTGGGAACACAAAGTTTCTTTTCAGTTGCAAACACCATTCCATACATATATACGGGGAGGTACTAGCTCCAACTCGGTTTTACAGTGAAAACTGCAGGAACTTCAAACCGGCACTAGGAAACAGACTGAGAAAGCAGAGAAAAAGTGCCTCCTGCATCCCGTTCCCTTGGTGCTAGATGAACGAACGTCTCTCCACTTGCTCAGTTCTGAGAGATAAGTGTGTGTGAAAGCCGTCCTTCACCTAGCTTGTTGTTAACACAAAGTTTCTTTTCAGTTGCAAACTCCATTCCATACATATATATGGGGAGGTACAAGCTCCAACTCGGTTTTACAGTGAAAACTGCAGGAACTTCAAACCGGCACTAGGAAACAGACTGAGAAAGCAGAGAAAAAGGGTCTCCTGCAACCGGTTCCCTTGGTGCTAGAAGAACGAACGTCTCTCCACTTGCTCAGTTCTGAGAGATAAGTGTGTGTGAAAGCCGTCCTTCACCTAGCTTGTTGGGAACACAAAGTTTCTTTTCAGTTGCAAACTCCATTCCATACATATATATGGGGAGGTACAAGCTCCAACTCGGTTTTACAGTGAAAACTGCAGGAACTTCAAACCGGCACTAGGAAACAGACTGAGAAAGCAGAGAAAAAGTGTCTCCTGCAACCCGTTCCCTTGGTGCTAGATGAACGAACGTCTCTCCACTTGCTCAGTTCTGAGAGATAAGTGTGTGTGAAAGCCGTCCTTCACCTAGCTTGTTGGGAACACAAAGTTTCTTTTCAGTTGCAAACCCCATTCCATACATATATATGGGGAGGTACAAGCTCCAACTCGGTTTTACAGTGAAAACTGCAGGATCTTCAAACCGGCACTAGGAAACAGTCTGAGAAAGCAGAGAAAAAGTGTCTCCTGCAACCCGTTCCCTTGGTGCTAGATGAACGAACGTCTCTCCACTTGCTCAGTTCTGAGAGATAAGTGTGTGTGAAAGCCGTCCTTCACCTAGCTTGTTGTTAACACAAAGTTTCTTTTCAGTTGCAAACTCCATTCCATACATATATATGGGGAGGTACAAGCTCCATCTCGGTTTTACAGTGAAAACTGCAGGAACTTCAAACCGGCACTAGGAAACAGACTGAGAAAGCAGAGAAAAAGTGTCTCCTGCAACCCGTTCCCTTGGTGCTAGAAGAACGAACGTCTCTCCACTTGCTCAGTTCTGAGAGATAAGTGTGTGTGAAAGCCGTCCTTCACCTAGCTTGTTGGGAACACAAAGTTTATTTTCAGTTGCAAACCCCATTCCATACATATATATGGGGAGGTACAAGCTCCAAATCGGTTTTACAGTGAAAACTGCAGGAACTTCAAACCGGCACTAGGAAACAGACTGAGAAAGCAGAGAAAAAGTGTCTCCTGCAACCCGTTCCCTTGGTGCTAGATGAACGAACGTCTCTCCACTTGCTCAGTTCTGAGAGATAAGTGTGTGTGAAAGCCGTCCTTCACCTAGCTTGTTGGGAACACAAAGTTTATTTTCAGATGCAAACCCCATTCCATACATATATATGGGGAGGTACAAGCTCCAACTCGGTTTTACAGTGAAAACTGCAGGAACTTCAAACCGCACTAGGAATCAGACTACGCAGCGCTTCGACTGTGTGTCTCCTGCAACCCGTTCCCTTGGTGCTAGATGAACGAACGTCTCTCCACTTGCTCAGTTCTGAGAGATAAGTGTGTGTGAAAGCCGTCCTTCACCTAGCTTGTTGGGAACACAAAGTTTATTTTCAGTTGCAAACCCCATTCCATACATATATATGCGGAGGTACAAGCTCCAACTCGGTTTTACAGTGAAAACTGCAGGAACTTCAAACCGGCACTAGGAAACAGACTGAGAAAGCAGAGAAAAAGTGTCTCCTGCAACCCGTTCCCTTGGTGCTAGATGAACGAACGTCTCTCCACTTGCTCAGTTCTGAGAGATAAGTGTGTGTGAAAGCCGTCCTTCACCTAGCTTGTTGGGAACACAAAGTTTCTTTTCAGTTGCAAACTCCATTCCATACATATATATGGGGAGGTACTAGCTCCAACTCGGTTTTACAGTGAAAACTGTAGGAACTTCAAACCGGCACTAGGAAACAGACTGAGAAAGCAGAGAAAAAGTGTCTCCTGCAACCCGTTCCCTTGGTGCTAGATGAACGAACGTCTCTCCACTTGCTCAGTTCTGAGAGATAAGTGTGTGTGAAAGCCGTCCTTCACCTAGCTTTTTGGGAACACAAAGTTTCTTTTCAGTTGCAAACTCCATTCCATATATATATATTTGGAGGTAGAAGCTCCAACTCGGTTTTACAGTGAATACTGCAGGAACTTCAAACCGGCACTAGGAAACAGACTGAGAAAGCAGAGAAAAAGTGTCTCCTGCAACCCGTTCCCTTGGTGCTAGATGAACGAACGTCTCTCCACTTGCTCAGTTCTGAGAGATAAGTGTGTGTGAAAGCCGTACTTCACCTAACTTTTTGGGAACACAAAGTTTCTTTTCAGTTGCAAACTCCATTCCATACATATATATTTGGAGGTAGAAGCTCCAACACGGTTTTACAGTGAAAACTGCAGGAATTTCAAACCGGCACTAGGAAACAGACTGAGAAAGCAGAGAAAAAGTGTCTCCTGCAAACCGTTCCCTTGGTGCTAGATGAACGAACGTCTCTCCACTTGCTCAGTTCTGAGAGATAAGTGTGTGTGAAAGCCGTCCTTCACCTAGCTTGTTGGGAACACAAAGTTTCTTTTCAGTTGCAAACTCCATTCCATACATATATATGGGGAGGTACTAGCTCCAACACGGTTTTACAGTGAAAACTGCAGGAACTTCAAACCGGCACTAGGAAACAGACTGAGAAAGCAGAGAAAAAGTGTCTCCTGCAACCCGTTCCCTTGGTGCTAGGTGAACGAACGTCTCTCCACTTGCTCAGTTCTGAGAGATAAGTGTGTGTGAAAGCCGTCCTTCACCTAGCTTGTTGGGAACACAAAGTTTATTTTCAGTTGCAAACCCCATTCCATACATATATATGGGGAGGTACAAGCTCCAACTCGGTTTTACAGTGAAAACTGCAGGAACTTCAAACCGGCACTAGGAAACAGACTGAGAAAGCAGAGAAAAAGTGTCTCCTGCAACCCGTTCCCTTGGTGCTAGATGAACGAACGTCTCTCCACTTGCTCAGTTCTGAGAGATATATGTGTGTGAAAGCCGTCCTTCACCTAGCTTGTTGGGAACACAAAGTTTCTTTTCAGTTGCAAACTCCATTCCATACATATATATGGGGAGGTACAAGCTCCAACTCGGTTTTACAGTGAAAACTGCAGGAACTTCAAACCGGCACTAGGAAACAGACTGAGAAAGCAGAGAAAAAGTGTCTCCTGCAACCCGTTCCCTTGGTGCTAGATGAACGAACGTCTCTCCACTTGCTCAGTTCTGAGAGATAAGTGTGTGTGAAAGCCGTCCTTCACCTAGCTTGTTGGGAACACAAAGTTTCTTTTCAGTTGCAAACTCCATTCCATACATATATATGGGGAGGTACTAGCTCCAACTCGGTTTTACAGTGAAAACTGTAGGAACTTCAAACCGGCACTAGGAAACAGACTGAGAAAGCAGAGAAAAAGTGTCTCCTGCAACCCGTTCCCTTGGTGCTAGATGAACGAACGTCTCTCCACTTGCTCAGTTCTGAGAGATAAGTGTGTGTGAAAGCCGTCCTTCACCTAGCTTTTTGGGAACACAAAGTTTCTTTTCAGTTGCAAACTCCATTCCATACATATATATTTGGAGGTAGAAGCTCCAACTCGGTTTTACAGTGAATACTGCAGGAACTTCAAACCGGCACTAGGAAACAGACTGAGAAAGCAGAGAAAAAGTGTCTCCTGCAACCCGTTCCCTTGGTGCTAGATGAACGAACGTCTCTCCACTTGCTCAGTTCTGAGAGATAAGTGTGTGTGAAAGCCGTACTTCACCTAGCTTTTTGGGAACACAAAGTTTCTTTTCAGTTGCAAACTCCATTCCATACATATATATGGGGAGGTACAAGCTCCAACTCGGTTTGACAGTGAAAACTGCAGGAACTTCAAACCGGCACTAGGAAACAGACGGAGAAAGCAGAGAAAAAGTGTCTCCTGCAACCCGTTCCCTTGGTGCTAGATGAACGAACGTCTCTCCACTTGCTCAGTTCTGAGAGATAAGTGTGTGTGAAAGCCGTCCTTCACCTAGCTTGTTGGGAACACAAAGTTTCTTTTCAGTTGCAAACTCCATTCCATACATATATATGGGGAGGTACTAGCTCCAACTCGGTTTGACAGTGAAAACTGCAGGAACTTCAAACCGGCACTAGGAAACAGACGGAGAAAGCAGAGAAAAAGTGTCTCCTGCAACCCGTTCCCTTGGTGCTAGATGAACGAACGTCTCTCCACTTGCTCAGTTCTGAGAGATAAGTGTGTGTGAAAGCCGTCCTTCACCTAGCTTGTTGGGAACACAAAGTTTCTTTTCAGTTGCAAACCCCATTCCATACATATATAAGGGGAGGTACAAGCTCCAACTCGGTTTTACAGTGAAAACTGCAGGAACTTCAAACCGGCACTAGGAAACAGTCTGAGAAAGCAGAGAAAAAGTGCCTCCTGCAACCCGTTCCCTTGGTGCTAGATGAACGAACGTCTCTCCACTTGCTCAGTTCTGAGAGATAAGTGTGTGTGAAAGCCGTCCTTCACCTAGCTTGTTGTTAACACAAAGTTTCTTTTCAGTTGCAAACTCCATTCCATACATATATATGGGGAGGTACAAGCTCCAACTCGGTTTTACAGTGAAAACTGCAGGAACTTCAAACCGGCACTAGGAAACAGACTGAGAAAGCAGAGAAAAAGTGTCTCCTGCAACCCGTTCCCTTGGTGCTAGATGAACGAACGTCTCTCCACTTGCTCAGTTCTGAGAGATAAGTGTGTGTGAAAGCCGTCCTTCACCTAGCTTGTTGGGAACACAAAGTTTCTTTTCAGTTGCAAACTCCATTCCATACATATATATGGGGAGGTACTAGCTCCAACTCGGTTTGACAGTGAAAACTGCAGGAACTTCAAACCGGCACTAGGAAACAGACGGAGAAAGCAGAGAAAAAGTGTCTCCTGCAACCCGTTCCCTTGGTGCTAGATGAACGAACGTCTCTCCACTTGCTCAGTTCTGAGAGATAAGTGTGTGTGAAAGCCGTCCTTCACCTAGCTTGTTGGGAACACAAAGTTTCTTTTCAGTTGCAAACCCCATTCCATACATATATATGGGGAGGTACAAGCTCGAACTCGGTTTTACAGTGAAAACTGCAGGAACTTCAAACCGGCACTAGGAAACAGTCTGAGAAAGCAGAGAAAAAGTGCCTCCTGCAACCCGTTCCCTTGGTGCTAGATGAACGAACGTCTCTCCACTTGCTCAGTTCTGAGAGATAAGTGTGTGTGAAAGCCGTCCTTCACCTAGCTTGTTGTTAACACAAAGTTTCTTTTCAGTTGCAAACTCCATTCCATACATATATATGGGGAGGTACAAGCTCCAACTCGGTTTTACAGTGAAAACTGCAGGAACTTCAAAACGGCACTAGGAAACAGTCTGAGAAAGCAGAGAAAAAGTGCCTCCTGCAACCCGTTCCCTTGGTGCTAGATGAACGAACGTCTCTCCACTTGCTCAGTTCTGAGAGATAAGTGTGTGTGAAAGCCGTCCTTCACCTAGCTTGTTGTTAACACAAAGTTTCTTTTCAGTTGCAAACTCCATTCCATACATATATATGGGGAGGTACTAGCTCCAACTTGGTTTTACAGTGAAAACTGCAGGAACTTCAAACCGGCACTAGGAAACAGACTGAGAAAGCAGAGAAAAAGTGTCTCCTGCAACCCGTTCCCTTGGTGCTAGATGAACGAAAGTCTCTCCACTTGCTCAGTTCTGAGAGATAAGTGTGTGTGAAAGCCGTCCTTCACCTAGCTTGTTGGGAACACAAAGTTTCTTTTCAGTTGCAAACTCCATTCCATACATATATATGGGGAGGTACTAGCTCCAACTTGGTTTTACAGTGAAAACTGCAGGAACTTCAAACCGGCACTAGGAAACAGACTGAGAAAGCAGAGAAAAAGTGTCTCCTGCAACCCGTTCCCTTGGTGCTAGATGAACGAAAGTCTCTCCACTTGCTCAGTTCTGAGAGATAAGTGTGTGTGAAAGCCGTCCTTCACCTAGCTTGTTGGGAACACAAAGTTTCTTTTCAGTTGCAAACTCCATTCCATACATATATATGGGGAGGTACTAGCTCCAACTCGGTTTGACAGTGAAAACTGCAGGAACTTCAAACCGGCACTAGGAAACAGACTGAGAAAGCAGAGAAAAAGTGTCTCCTGCAACCCGTTCCCTTGGTGCTAGATGAACGAACGTCTCTCCACTTGCTCAGTTCTGAGAGATAAGTGTGTGTGAAAGCCGTCCTTCACCTAGCTTGTTGGGAACACAAAGTTTCTTTTCAGTTGCAAACTCCATCCCATACATATATACGGGGAGGTACTAGCTCCAACTCGGTTTTACAGTGAAAACTGCAGGAACTTCAAACCGGCACTAGGAAACAGTCTGAGAAAGCAGAGAAAAAGTGCCTCCTGCATCCCGTTCCCTTGGTGCTAGATGAACGAACGTCTCTCCACTTGCTCAGTTCTGAGAGATAAGTGTGTGTGAAAGCCGTCCTTCACCTAGCTTGTTGGGAACACAAAGTTTATTTTCAGTTGCAAACCCCATTCCATACATATATATGGGGAGGTACAAGCTCCAACTCGGTTTTACAGTGAAAACTGGAGGAACTTCAAACCGGCACTAGGAAACAGACTGAGAAAGCAGAGAAAAAGTGTCTCCTGCAACCCGTTCCCTTGGTGCTAGATGAACGAACGTCTCTCCACTTGCTCAGTTCTGAGAGATATATGTGTGTGAAAGCCGTCCTTCACCTAGCTTGTTGGGAACACAAAGTTTCTTTTCAGTTGCAAACTCCATTCCAAACATATATATGGGGAGGTACAAGCTCCAAATCGGTTTTACAGTGAAAACTGCAGGAACTTCAAACCGGCACTAGGAAACAGACTGAGAAAGCAGAGAAAAAGTGTCTCCTGCAACCCGTTCCCTTGGTGCTAGATGAACGAACGTCTCTCCACTTGCTCAGTTCTGAGAGATAAGTGTGTGTGAAAGCCGTCCTTCACCTAGCTTGTTGGGAACACAAAGTTTCTTTTCAGTTGCAAACTCCATTCCATACATATATATGGGGAGGTACTAGCTCCAACTCGGTTTTACAGTGAAAACTGCAGGAACTTCAAACCGGCACTAGGAAACAGACTGAGAAAGCAGAGAAAAAGTGTCTCCTGCAACCCGTTCCCTTGGTGCTAGATGAACGAAAGTCTCTCCACTTGCTCAGTTCTGAGAGATAAGTGTGTGTGAAAGCCGTCCTTCACCTAGCTTGTTGGGAACACAAAGTTTCTTTTCAGTTGCAAACTCCATTCCATACATATATACGGGGAGGTACTAGCTCCAACTCGGTTTGACAGTGAAAACTGCAGGAACTTCAAACCGGCACTAGGAATCAGACTGAGAAAGCAGAGAAAAAGTGTCTCCTGCAACCCGTTCCCTTGGTGCTAGATGAACGAACGTCTCTCCACTTGCTCAGTTCTGAGAGATAAGTGTGTGTGAAAGCCGTTCTTCACCTAGCTTGTTGGGAACACAAAGTTTCTTTTCAGTTGCAAACTCCATTCCATACATATATACGGGGAGGTACTAGCTCCAACTCGGTTTTACAGTGAAAACTGCAGGAACTTCAAACCGGCACTAGGAAACAGACTGAGAAAGCAGAGAAAAAGTGTCTCCTGCAACCCGTTCCCTTGGTGCTAGATGAACGAACGTCTCTCCACTTGCTCAGTTCTGAGAGATAAGTGTGTGTGAAAGCCGTCCTTCACCTAGCTTGTTGTTAACACAAAGTTTCTTTTCAGTTGCAAACTCCATTCCATACATATATATGGGGAGGTACTAGCTCCAACTCGGTTTTACAGTGAAAACTGTAGGAACTTCAAACCGGCACTAGGAAACAGACTGAGAAAGCAGAGAAAAAGTGTCTCCTGCAACCCGTTCCCTTGGTGCTAGATGAACGAACGTCTCTCCACTTGCTCAGTTCTGAGAGATAAGTGTGTGTGAAAGCCGTCCTTCACCTAGCTTTTTGGGAACACAAAGTTTCTTTTCAGTTGCAAACTCCATTCCATACATATATATTTGGAGGTAGAAGCTCCAACTCGGTTTTACAGTGAATACTGCAGGAACTTCAAACCGGCACTAGGAAATAGACTGAGAAAGCAGAGAAAAAGTGTCTCCTGCAACCCGTTCCCTTGGTGCTAGATGAACGAACGTCTCTCCACTTGCTCAGTTCTGAGAGATAAGTGTGTGTGAAAGCCGTACTTCACCTAGCTTTTTGGGAACACAAAGTTTCTTTTCAGTTGCAAACTCCATTCCATACATATATATTTGGAGGTAGAAGCTCCAACACGGTTTTACAGTGAAAACTGCAGGAATTTCAAACCGGCACTAGGAAACAGACTGAGAACGCAGAGAAAAAGTGTCTCCTGCAAACCGTTCCCTTGGTGCTAGATGAACGAACGTCTCTCCACTTGCTCAGTTCTGAGAGATAAGTGTGTGTGAAAGCCGTCCTTCACCTAGCTTGTTGGGAACACAAAGTTTCTTTTCAGTTGCAAACTCCATTCCATACATATATATGGGGAGGTACTAGCTCCAACTCGGTTTGACAGTGAAAACTGCAGGAACTTCAAACCGGCACTAGGAAACAGACGGAGAAAGCAGAGAAAAAGTGTCTCCTGCAACCCGTTCCCTTGGTGCTAGATGAACGAACGTCTCTCCACTTGCTCAGTTCTGAGAGATAAGTGTGTGTGAAAGCCGTCCTTCACCTAGCTTGTTGTTAACACAAAGTTTCTTTTCAGTTGCAAACTCCATTCCATACATATATATGGGGAGGTACTAGCTCCAACTCGGTTTGACAGTGAAAACTGCAGGATCTTCAAACCGGCACTAGGAAACAGACGGAGAAAGCAGAGAAAAAGTGTCTCCTGCAACCCGTTCCCTTGGTGCTAGATGAACGAACGTCTCTCCACTTGCTCAGTTCTGAGAGATAAGTGTGTGTGAAAGCCGTCCTTCACCTAGCTTGTTGGGAACACAAAGTTTCTTTTCAGTTGCAAACCCCATTCCATACATATATATGGGGAGGTACAAGCTCCAACACGGTTTTACAGTGAAAACTGCAGGAACTTCAAACCGGCACTAGGAAACAGTCTGAGAAAGCAGAGAAAAAGTGCCTCCTGCAACCCGTTCCCTTGGTGCTAGATGAACGAACGTCTCTCCACTTGCTCAGTTCTGAGAGATAAGTGTGTGTGAAAGCCGTACTTCACCTAGCTTTTTGGGAACACAAAGTTTCTTTTCAGTTGCAAACTCCATTCCATACATATATATTTGGAGGTAGAAGCTCCAACACGGTTTTACAGTGAAAACTGCAGGAATTTCAAACCGGCACTAGGAAACAGACTGAGAACGCAGAGAAAAAGTGTCTCCTGCAAACCGTTCCCTTGGTGCTAGATGAACGAACGTCTCTCCACTTGCTCAGTTCTGAGAGATAAGTGTGTGTGAAAGCCGTCCTTCACCCAGCTTGTTGGGAACACAAAGTTTCTTTTCAGTTGCAAACTCCATTCCATGCATATATATGGGGAGGTACTAGCTCCAACTCGGTTTGACAGTGAAAACTGCAGGAACTTCAAACCGGCACTAGGAAACAGACGGAGAAAGCAGAGAAAAAGTGTCTCCTGCAACCCGTTCCCTTGGTGCTAGATGAACGAACGTCTCTCCACTTGCTCAGTTCTGAGAGATAAGTGTGTGTGAAAGCCGTCCTTCACCTAGCTTGTTGGGAACACAAAGTTTCTTTTCAGTTGCAAACTCCATTCCATACATATATATGGGGAGGTACTAGCTCCAACTCGGTTTGACAGTGAAAACTGCAGGAACTTCAAACCGGCACTAGGAAACAGACGGAGAAAGCAGAGAAAAAGTGTCTCCTGCAACCCGTTCCCTTGGTGCTAGATGAACGAACGTCTCTCCACTTGCTCAGTTCTGAGAGATAAGTGTGTGTGAAAGCCGTCCTTCACCTAGCTTGTTGGGAACACAAAGTTTCTTTTCAGTTGCAAACCCCATTCCATACATATATATGGGGAGGTACAAGCTCCAACTCGGTTTTACAGTGAAAACTGCAGGAACTTCAAACCGGCACTAGGAAACAGTCTGAGAAAGCAGAGAAAAAGTGCCTCCTGCAACCCGTTCCCTTGGTGCTAGATGAACGAACGTCTCTCCACTTGCTCAGTTCTGAGAGATAAGTGTGTGTGAAAGCCGTCCTTCACCTAGCTTGTTGTTAACACAAAGTTTCTTTTCAGTTGCAAACTCCATTCCATACATATATATGGGGAGGTACAAGCTCCAACTCGGTTTTACAGTGAAAACTGCAGGAACTTCAAACCGGCACTAGGAAACAGACTGAGAAAGCAGAGAAAAAGTGTCTCCTGCAACCCGTTCCCTTGGTGCTAGATGAACGAACGTCTCTCCACTTGCTCAGTTCTGAGAGATAAGTGTGTGTGAAAGCCGTCCTTCACCTAGCTTGTTGGGAACACAAAGTTTCTTTTCAGTTGCAAACCCCATTCCATACATATATATGGGGAGGTACAAGCTCCAACTCGGTTTTACAGTGAAAACTGCAGGAACTTCAAACCGGCACTAGGAAACAGTCTGAGAAAGCAGAGAAAAAGTGCCTCCTGCAACCCGTTCCCTTGGTGCTAGATGAACGAACGTCTCTCCACTTGCTCAGTTCTGAGAGATAAGTGTGTGTGAAAGCCGTCCTTCACCTAGCTTGTTGTTAACACAAAGTTTCTTTTCAGTTGCAAACTCCATTCCATACATATATATGGGGAGGTACAAGCTCCAACTCGGTTTTACAGTGAAAACTGCAGGAACTTCAAACCGGCACTAGGAAACAGACTGAGAAAGCAGAGAAAAAGTGTCTCCTGCAACCCGTTCCCTTGGTGCTAGATGAACGAACGTCTCTCCACTTGCTCAGTTCTGAGAGATAAGTGTGTGTGAAAGCCGTCCTTCACCTAGCTTGTTGGGAACACAAAGTTTCTTTTCAGTTGCAAACCCCATTCCATACATATATATGGGGAGGTACAAGCTCCAACTCGGTTTTACAGTGAAAACTGCAGGAACTTCAAACCGGCACTAGGAAACAGTCTGAGAAAGCAGAGAAAAAGTGCCTCCTGCAACCCGTTCCCTTGGTGCTAGATGAACGAACGTCTCTCCACTTGCTCAGTTCTGAGAGATAAGTGTGTGTGAAAGCCGTCCTTCACCTAGCTTGTTGGGAACACAAAGTTTCTTTTCAGTTGCAAACTCCATTCCATACATATATATGGGGAGGTACTAGCTCCAACTCGGTTTTACAGTGAAAACTGCAGGAACTTCAAACCGGCACTAGTAAACAGACGGAGAAAGCAGAGAAAAAGTGTCTCCTGCAACCCGTTCCCTTGGTGCTAGATGAACGAAAGTCTCTCCACTTGCTCAGTTCTGAGAGATAAGTGTGTGTGAAAGCCGTCCTTCACCTAGCTTGTTGGGAACACAAAGTTTCTTTTCAGTTGCAAACTCCATTCCATACATATATATGGGGAGGTACTAGCTCCAACTCGGTTTGACAGTGAAAACTGCAGGAACTTCAAACCGGCACTAGGAAACAGTCTGAGAAAGCAGAGAAAAAGTGCCTCCTGCATCCCGTTCCCTTGGGGCTAGATGAACGAACGTCTCTCCACTTGCTCAGTTCTGAGAGATAAGTGTGTGTGAAAGCCGTCCTTCACCTAGCTTGTTGTTAACACAAAGTTTCTTTTCAGTTGCAAACTCCATTCCATACATATATATGGGGAGGTACAAGCTCCAACTCGGTTTTACAGTGAAAACTGCAGGAACTTCAAACCGGCACTAGGAAACAGACTGAGAAAGCAGAGAAAAAGGGTCTCCTGCAACCGGTTCCCTTGGTGCTAGAAGAACGAAGGTCTCTCCACTTGCTCAGTTCTGAGAGATAAGTGTGTGTGAAAGCCGTCCTTCACATAGCTTGTTGGGAACACAAAGTTTCTTTTCAGTTGCAAACTCCATTCCATACATATATATGGGGAGGTACAAGCTCCAACTCGGTTTTACAGTGAAAACTGCAGGAACTTCAAACCGGCACTAGGAAACAGACTGAGAAAGCAGAGAAAAAGTGTCTCCTGCAACCCGTTCCCTTGGTGCTAGATGAACGAACGTCTCTCCACTTGCTCAGTTCTGAGAGATAAGTGTGTGTGAAAGCCGTCCTTCACCTAGCTTGTTGGGAACACAAAGTTTCTTTTCAGTTGCAAACCCCATTCCATACATATATATGGGGAGGTACAAGCTCCAAATCGGTTTTACAGTGAAAACTGCAGGAACTTCAAACCGGCACTAGGAAACAGTCTGAGAAAGCAGAGAAAAAGTGCCTCCTGCAACCCGTTCCCTTGGTGCTAGATGAACGAACGTCTCTCCACTTGCTCAGTTCTGAGAGATAAGTGTGTGTGAAAGCCGTCCTTCACCTAGATTGTTGTTAACACAAAGTTTCTTTTCAGTTGCAAACTCCATTCCATACATATATATGGGGAGGTACAAGCTCCAACTCGGTTTTACAGTGAAAACTGCAGGAACTTCAAACCGGCACTAGGAAACAGACTGAGAAAGCAGAGAAAAAGTGTCTCCTGCAACCCGTTCCCTTGGTGCTAGAAGAACGAACGTCTCTCCACTTGCTCAGTTCTGAGAGATAAGTGTGTGTGAAAGCCGTCCTTCACCTAGCTTGTTGGGAACACAAAGTTTATTTTCAGTTGCAAACCCCATTCCATACATATATATGGGGAGGTACAAGCTCCAAATCGGTTTTACAGTGAAAACTGCAGGAACTTCAAACCGGCACTAGGAAACAGACTGAGAAAGTAGAGAAAAAGTGTCTCCTGCAACCCGTTCCCTTGGTGCTAGATGAACGAACGTCTCTCCACTTGCTCAGTTCTGAGAGATAAGTGTGTGTGAAAGCCGTCCTTCACCTAGCTTGTTGGGAACACAAAGTTTATTTTCAGTTGCAAACTCCATTCCTTACATATATATGGGGAGGTACAAGCTCCAACTCGGTTTTACAGTGAAAACTGCAGGAACTTCAAACCGGCACTAGGAAACAGTCTGAGAAAGCAGAGAAAAAGTGCCTCCTGCAACCCGTTCCCTTGGTGCTAGATGAACGAACGTCTCTCCACTTGCTCAGTTCTGAGAGATAAGTGTGTGTGAAAGCCGTCCTTCACCTAGCTTGTTGTTAACACAAAGTTTCTTTTCAGTTGCAAACTCCATTCCATACATATATATGGGGAGGTACAAGCTCCAACTCGGTTTTACAGTGAAAACTGCAGGAACTTCAAACCGGCACTAGGAAACAGACTGAGAAAGCAGAGAAAAAGTGTCTCTTGCAACCCGTTCCCTTGGTGCTAGAAGAACGAACGTCTCTCCACTTGCTCAGTTCTGAGAGATAAGTGTGTGTGAAAGCCGTCCTTCACCTAGCTTGTTGGGAACACAAAGTTTATTTTCAGATGCAAACCCCATTCCATACATATATATGGGGAGGTACAAGCTCCAACTCGGTTTTACAGTGAAAACTGCAGGAACTTCAAACCGGCACTAGGAATCAGACTGAGAAAGCAGAGAAAAAGTGTCTCCTGCAACCCGTTCCCTTGGTGCTAGATGAACGAACGTCTCTCCACTTGCTCAGTTCGGAGAGATAAGTATGTGTGAAAGCCGTCCTTCACCTAGCTTGTTGGGAACACAAAGTTTATTTTCAGTTGCAAACCCCATTCCATACATATATATGGGGAGGTACAAGCTCCAACTCGGTTTTACAGTGAAAACTGCAGGAACTTCAAACCGGCACTAGGAAACAGACTGAGAAAGCAGAGAAAAAGTGTCTCCTGCAACCCGTTCCCTTGGTGCTAGATGAACGAACGTCTCTCCACTTGCTCAGTTCTGAGAGATAAGTGTGTGTGAAAGCCGTCCTTCACCTAGCTTGTTGGGAACACAAAGTTTCTTTTCAGTTGCAAACTCCATTCCATACATATATATGGGGAGGTACTAGCTCCAACTCGGTTTTACAGTGAAAACTGTAGGAACTTCAAACCGGCACTAGGAAACAGACTGAGAAAGCAGAGAAAAAGTGTCTCCTGCAACCCGTTCCCTTGGTGCTAGATGAACGAACGTCTCTCCACTTGCTCAGTTCTGAGAGATAAGTGTGTGTGAAAGCCGTCCTTCACCTAGCTTGTTGGGAACACAAAGTTTCTTTTCAGTTGCAAACCCCATTCCATACATATATATGGGGAGGTACAAGCTCCAACTCGGTTTTACAGTGAAAACTGCAGGAACTTCAAACCGGCACTAGGAAACAGTCTGAGAAAGCAGAGAAAAAGTGCCTCCTGCAACCCGTTCCCTTGGTGCTAGATGAACGAACGTCTCTCCACTTGCTCAGTTCTGAGAGATAAGTGTGTGTGAAAGCCGTCCTTCACCTAGCTTGTTGTTAACACAAAGTTTCTTTTCAGTTGCAAACTCCATTCCATACATATATATGGGGAGGTACAAGCTCCAACTCGGTTTTACAGTGAAAACTGCAGGAACTTCAAACCGGCACTAGGAAACAGACTGAGAAAGCAGAGAAAAAGTGTCTCCTGCCACCCGTTCCCTTGGTGCTAGAAGAACGAACGTCTCTCAACTTGCTCAGTTCTGAGAGATAAGTGTGTGTGAAAGCCGTCCTTCACCTAGCTTGTTGGGAACACAAAGTTTATTTTCAGTTGCTAACCCCATTCCATACATATATATGGGGAGGTACAAGCTCCAAATCGGTTTTACAGTGAAAACTGCAGGAACTTCAAACCGGCACTAGGAAACAGACTGAGAAAGCAGAGAAAAAGTGTCTCCTGCAACCCGTTCCCTTGGTGCTAGATGAACGAACGTCTCTCCACTTGCTCAGTTCTGAGAGATAAGTGTGTGTGAAAGCCGTCCTTCACCTAGCTTGTTGGGAACACAAAGTTTCTTTTCAGTTGCAAACTCCATTCCATACATATATATGGGGAGGTACTAGCTCCAACTCGGTTTTACAGTGAAAACTGTAGGAACTTCAAACCGGCACTAGGAAACAGACTGAGAAAGCAGAGAAAAAGTGTCTCCTGCAACCCGTTCCCTTGGTGCTAGATGAACGAACGTCTCTCCACTTGCTCAGTTCTGAGAGATAAGTGTGTGTGAAAGCCGTCCTTCACCTAGCTTGTTGGGAACACAAAGTTTCTTTTCAGTTGCAAACCCCATTCCATACATATATATGGGGAGGTACAAGCTCCAACTCGGTTTTACAGTGAAAACTGCAGGAACTTCAAACCGGCACTAGGAAACAGTCTGAGAAAGCAGAGAAAAAGTGCCTCCTGCAACCCGTTCCCTTGGTGCTAGATGAACGAACGTCTCTCCACTTGCTCAGTTCTGAGAGATAAGTGTGTGTGAAAGCCGTCCTTCACCTAGCTTGTTGTTAACACAAAGTTTCTTTTCAGTTGCAAACTCCATTCCATACATATATATGGGGAGGTACAAGCTCCAACTCGGTTTTACAGTGAAAACTGCAGGAACTTCAAACCGGCACTAGGAAACAGACTGAGAAAGCAGAGAAAAAGTGTCTCCTGCAACCCGTTCCCTTGGTGCTAGATGAACGAACGTCTCTCCACTTGCTCAGTTCTGAGAGATAAGTGTGTGTGAAAGCCGTCCTTCACCTAGCTTGTTGTTAACACAAAGTTTCTTTTCAGTTGCAAACTCCATTCCATACATATATATGGGGAGGTACTAGCTCCAACTCGGTTTTACAGTGAAAACTGTAGGAACTTCAAACCGGCACTAGGAAACAGACTGAGAAAGCAGAGAAAAAGTGTCTCCTGCAACCCGTTCCCTTGGTGCTAGATGAACGAACGTCTCTCCACTTGCTCAGTTCTGAGAGATAAGTGTGTGTGAAAGCCGTCCTTCACCTAGCTTTTTGGGAACACAAAGTTTCTTTTCAGTTGCAAACTCCATTCCATACATATATATTTGGAGGTAGAAGCTCCAACTCGGTTTTACAGTGAATACTGCAGGAACTTCAAACCGGCACTAGGAAATAGACTGAGAAAGCAGAGAAAAAGTGTCTCCTGCAACCCGTTCCCTTGGTGCTAGATGAACGAACGTCTCTCCACTTGCTCAGTTCTGAGAGATAAGTGTGTGTGAAAGCCGTACTTCACCTAGCTTTTTGGGAACACAAAGTTTCTTTTCAGTTGCAAACTCCATTCCATACATATATATTTGGAGGTAGAAGCTCCAACACGGTTTTACAGTGAAAACTGCAGGAATTTCAAACCGGCACTAGGAAACAGACTGAGAACGCAGAGAAAAAGTGTCTCCTGCAAACCGTTCCCTTGGTGCTAGATGAACGAACGTCTCTCCACTTGCTCAGTTCTGAGAGATAAGTGTGTGTGAAAGCCGTCCTTCACCTAGCTTGTTGGGAACACAAAGTTTCTTTTCAGTTGCAAACTCCATTCCATACATATATATGGGGAGGTACTAGCTCCAACTCGGTTTGACAGTGAAAACTGCAGGAACTTCAAACCGGCACTAGGAAACAGACGGAGAAAGCAGAGAAAAAGTGTCTCCTGCAACCCGTTCCCTTGGTGCTAGATGAACGAACGTCTCTCCACTTGCTCAGTTCTGAGAGATAAGTGTGTGTGAAAGCCGTCCTTCACCTAGCTTGTTGTTAACACAAAGTTTCTTTTCAGTTGCAAACTCCATTCCATACATATATATGGGGAGGTACTAGCTCCAACTCGGTTTGACAGTGAAAACTGCAGGATCTTCAAACCGGCACTAGGAAACAGACGGAGAAAGCAGAGAAAAAGTGTCTCCTGCAACCCGTTCCCTTGGTGCTAGATGAACGAACGTCTCTCCACTTGCTCAGTTCTGAGAGATAAGTGTGTGTGAAAGCCGTCCTTCACCTAGCTTGTTGGGAACACAAAGTTTCTTTTCAGTTGCAAACCCCATTCCATACATATATATGGGGAGGTACAAGCTCCAACACGGTTTTACAGTGAAAACTGCAGGAACTTCAAACCGGCACTAGGAAACAGTCTGAGAAAGCAGAGAAAAAGTGCCTCCTGCAACCCGTTCCCTTGGTGCTAGATGAACGAACGTCTCTCCACTTGCTCAGTTCTGAGAGATAAGTGTGTGTGAAAGCCGTACTTCACCTAGCTTTTTGGGAACACAAAGTTTCTTTTCAGTTGCAAACTCCATTCCATACATATATATTTGGAGGTAGAAGCTCCAACACGGTTTTACAGTGAAAACTGCAGGAATTTCAAACCGGCACTAGGAAACAGACTGAGAACGCAGAGAAAAAGTGTCTCCTGCAAACCGTTCCCTTGGTGCTAGATGAACGAACGTCTCTCCACTTGCTCAGTTCTGAGAGATAAGTGTGTGTGAAAGCCGTCCTTCACCCAGCTTGTTGGGAACACAAAGTTTCTTTTCAGTTGCAAACTCCATTCCATGCATATATATGGGGAGGTACTAGCTCCAACTCGGTTTGACAGTGAAAACTGCAGGAACTTCAAACCGGCACTAGGAAACAGACGGAGAAAGCAGAGAAAAAGTGTCTCCTGCAACCCGTTCCCTTGGTGCTAGATGAACGAACGTCTCTCCACTTGCTCAGTTCTGAGAGATAAGTGTGTGTGAAAGCCGTCCTTCACCTAGCTTGTTGGGAACACAAAGTTTCTTTTCAGTTGCAAACTCCATTCCATACATATATATGGGGAGGTACTAGCTCCAACTCGGTTTGACAGTGAAAACTGCAGGAACTTCAAACCGGCACTAGGAAACAGACGGAGAAAGCAGAGAAAAAGTGTCTCCTGCAACCCGTTCCCTTGGTGCTAGATGAACGAACGTCTCTCCACTTGCTCAGTTCTGAGAGATAAGTGTGTGTGAAAGCCGTCCTTCACCTAGCTTGTTGGGAACACAAAGTTTCTTTTCAGTTGCAAACCCCATTCCATACATATATATGGGGAGGTACAAGCTCCAACTCGGTTTTACAGTGAAAACTGCAGGAACTTCAAACCGGCACTAGGAAACAGTCTGAGAAAGCAGAGAAAAAGTGCCTCCTGCAACCCGTTCCCTTGGTGCTAGATGAACGAACGTCTCTCCACTTGCTCAGTTCTGAGAGATAAGTGTGTGTGAAAGCCGTCCTTCACCTAGCTTGTTGTTAACACAAAGTTTCTTTTCAGTTGCAAACTCCATTCCATACATATATATGGGGAGGTACAAGCTCCAACTCGGTTTTACAGTGAAAACTGCAGGAACTTCAAACCGGCACTAGGAAACAGACTGAGAAAGCAGAGAAAAAGTGTCTCCTGCAACCCGTTCCCTTGGTGCTAGATGAACGAACGTCTCTCCACTTGCTCAGTTCTGAGAGATAAGTGTGTGTGAAAGCCGTCCTTCACCTAGCTTGTTGGGAACACAAAGTTTCTTTTCAGTTGCAAACCCCATTCCATACATATATATGGGGAGGTACAAGCTCCAACTCGGTTTTACAGTGAAAACTGCAGGAACTTCAAACCGGCACTAGGAAACAGTCTGAGAAAGCAGAGAAAAAGTGCCTCCTGCAACCCGTTCCCTTGGTGCTAGATGAACGAACGTCTCTCCACTTGCTCAGTTCTGAGAGATAAGTGTGTGTGAAAGCCGTCCTTCACCTAGCTTGTTGTTAACACAAAGTTTCTTTTCAGTTGCAAACTCCATTCCATACATATATATGGGGAGGTACAAGCTCCAACTCGGTTTTACAGTGAAAACTGCAGGAACTTCAAACCGGCACTAGGAAACAGACTGAGAAAGCAGAGAAAAAGTGTCTCCTGCAACCCGTTCCCTTGGTGCTAGATGAACGAACGTCTCTCCACTTGCTCAGTTCTGAGAGATAAGTGTGTGTGAAAGCCGTCCTTCACCTAGCTTGTTGGGAACACAAAGTTTCTTTTCAGTTGCAAACCCCATTCCATACATATATATGGGGAGGTACAAGCTCCAACTCGGTTTTACAGTGAAAACTGCAGGAACTTCAAACCGGCACTAGGAAACAGTCTGAGAAAGCAGAGAAAAAGTGCCTCCTGCAACCCGTTCCCTTGGTGCTAGATGAACGAACGTCTCTCCACTTGCTCAGTTCTGAGAGATAAGTGTGTGTGAAAGCCGTCCTTCACCTAGCTTGTTGGGAACACAAAGTTTCTTTTCAGTTGCAAACTCCATTCCATACATATATATGGGGAGGTACTAGCTCCAACTCGGTTTTACAGTGAAAACTGCAGGAACTTCAAACCGGCACTAGTAAACAGACGGAGAAAGCAGAGAAAAAGTGTCTCCTGCAACCCGTTCCCTTGGTGCTAGATGAACGAAAGTCTCTCCACTTGCTCAGTTCTGAGAGATAAGTGTGTGTGAAAGCCGTCCTTCACCTAGCTTGTTGGGAACACAAAGTTTCTTTTCAGTTGCAAACTCCATTCCATACATATATATGGGGAGGTACTAGCTCCAACTCGGTTTGACAGTGAAAACTGCAGGAACTTCAAACCGGCACTAGGAAACAGTCTGAGAAAGCAGAGAAAAAGTGCCTCCTGCATCCCGTTCCCTTGGGGCTAGATGAACGAACGTCTCTCCACTTGCTCAGTTCTGAGAGATAAGTGTGTGTGAAAGCCGTCCTTCACCTAGCTTGTTGTTAACACAAAGTTTCTTTTCAGTTGCAAACTCCATTCCATACATATATATGGGGAGGTACAAGCTCCAACTCGGTTTTACAGTGAAAACTGCAGGAACTTCAAACCGGCACTAGGAAACAGACTGAGAAAGCAGAGAAAAAGGGTCTCCTGCAACCGGTTCCCTTGGTGCTAGAAGAACGAAGGTCTCTCCACTTGCTCAGTTCTGAGAGATAAGTGTGTGTGAAAGCCGTCCTTCACATAGCTTGTTGGGAACACAAAGTTTCTTTTCAGTTGCAAACTCCATTCCATACATATATATGGGGAGGTACAAGCTCCAACTCGGTTTTACAGTGAAAACTGCAGGAACTTCAAACCGGCACTAGGAAACAGACTGAGAAAGCAGAGAAAAAGTGTCTCCTGCAACCCGTTCCCTTGGTGCTAGATGAACGAACGTCTCTCCACTTGCTCAGTTCTGAGAGATAAGTGTGTGTGAAAGCCGTCCTTCACCTAGCTTGTTGGGAACACAAAGTTTCTTTTCAGTTGCAAACCCCATTCCATACATATATATGGGGAGGTACAAGCTCCAAATCGGTTTTACAGTGAAAACTGCAGGAACTTCAAACCGGCACTAGGAAACAGTCTGAGAAAGCAGAGAAAAAGTGCCTCCTGCAACCCGTTCCCTTGGTGCTAGATGAACGAACGTCTCTCCACTTGCTCAGTTCTGAGAGATAAGTGTGTGTGAAAGCCGTCCTTCACCTAGATTGTTGTTAACACAAAGTTTCTTTTCAGTTGCAAACTCCATTCCATACATATATATGGGGAGGTACAAGCTCCAACTCGGTTTTACAGTGAAAACTGCAGGAACTTCAAACCGGCACTAGGAAACAGACTGAGAAAGCAGAGAAAAAGTGTCTCCTGCAACCCGTTCCCTTGGTGCTAGAAGAACGAACGTCTCTCCACTTGCTCAGTTCTGAGAGATAAGTGTGTGTGAAAGCCGTCCTTCACCTAGCTTGTTGGGAACACAAAGTTTATTTTCAGTTGCAAACCCCATTCCATACATATATATGGGGAGGTACAAGCTCCAAATCGGTTTTACAGTGAAAACTGCAGGAACTTCAAACCGGCACTAGGAAACAGACTGAGAAAGTAGAGAAAAAGTGTCTCCTGCAACCCGTTCCCTTGGTGCTAGATGAACGAACGTCTCTCCACTTGCTCAGTTCTGAGAGATAAGTGTGTGTGAAAGCCGTCCTTCACCTAGCTTGTTGGGAACACAAAGTTTATTTTCAGTTGCAAACTCCATTCCTTACATATATATGGGGAGGTACAAGCTCCAACTCGGTTTTACAGTGAAAACTGCAGGAACTTCAAACCGGCACTAGGAAACAGTCTGAGAAAGCAGAGAAAAAGTGCCTCCTGCAACCCGTTCCCTTGGTGCTAGATGAACGAACGTCTCTCCACTTGCTCAGTTCTGAGAGATAAGTGTGTGTGAAAGCCGTCCTTCACCTAGCTTGTTGTTAACACAAAGTTTCTTTTCAGTTGCAAACTCCATTCCATACATATATATGGGGAGGTACAAGCTCCAACTCGGTTTTACAGTGAAAACTGCAGGAACTTCAAACCGGCACTAGGAAACAGACTGAGAAAGCAGAGAAAAAGTGTCTCTTGCAACCCGTTCCCTTGGTGCTAGAAGAACGAACGTCTCTCCACTTGCTCAGTTCTGAGAGATAAGTGTGTGTGAAAGCCGTCCTTCACCTAGCTTGTTGGGAACACAAAGTTTATTTTCAGATGCAAACCCCATTCCATACATATATATGGGGAGGTACAAGCTCCAACTCGGTTTTACAGTGAAAACTGCAGGAACTTCAAACCGGCACTAGGAATCAGACTGAGAAAGCAGAGAAAAAGTGTCTCCTGCAACCCGTTCCCTTGGTGCTAGATGAACGAACGTCTCTCCACTTGCTCAGTTCGGAGAGATAAGTATGTGTGAAAGCCGTCCTTCACCTAGCTTGTTGGGAACACAAAGTTTATTTTCAGTTGCAAACCCCATTCCATACATATATATGGGGAGGTACAAGCTCCAACTCGGTTTTACAGTGAAAACTGCAGGAACTTCAAACCGGCACTAGGAAACAGACTGAGAAAGCAGAGAAAAAGTGTCTCCTGCAACCCGTTCCCTTGGTGCTAGATGAACGAACGTCTCTCCACTTGCTCAGTTCTGAGAGATAAGTGTGTGTGAAAGCCGTCCTTCACCTAGCTTGTTGGGAACACAAAGTTTCTTTTCAGTTGCAAACTCCATTCCATACATATATATGGGGAGGTACTAGCTCCAACTCGGTTTTACAGTGAAAACTGTAGGAACTTCAAACCGGCACTAGGAAACAGACTGAGAAAGCAGAGAAAAAGTGTCTCCTGCAACCCGTTCCCTTGGTGCTAGATGAACGAACGTCTCTCCACTTGCTCAGTTCTGAGAGATAAGTGTGTGTGAAAGCCGTCCTTCACCTAGCTTGTTGGGAACACAAAGTTTCTTTTCAGTTGCAAACCCCATTCCATACATATATATGGGGAGGTACAAGCTCCAACTCGGTTTTACAGTGAAAACTGCAGGAACTTCAAACCGGCACTAGGAAACAGTCTGAGAAAGCAGAGAAAAAGTGCCTCCTGCAACCCGTTCCCTTGGTGCTAGATGAACGAACGTCTCTCCACTTGCTCAGTTCTGAGAGATAAGTGTGTGTGAAAGCCGTCCTTCACCTAGCTTGTTGTTAACACAAAGTTTCTTTTCAGTTGCAAACTCCATTCCATACATATATATGGGGAGGTACAAGCTCCAACTCGGTTTTACAGTGAAAACTGCAGGAACTTCAAACCGGCACTAGGAAACAGACTGAGAAAGCAGAGAAAAAGTGTCTCCTGCCACCCGTTCCCTTGGTGCTAGAAGAACGAACGTCTCTCAACTTGCTCAGTTCTGAGAGATAAGTGTGTGTGAAAGCCGTCCTTCACCTAGCTTGTTGGGAACACAAAGTTTATTTTCAGTTGCTAACCCCATTCCATACATATATATGGGGAGGTACAAGCTCCAAATCGGTTTTACAGTGAAAACTGCAGGAACTTCAAACCGGCACTAGGAAACAGACTGAGAAAGCAGAGAAAAAGTGTCTCCTGCAACCCGTTCCCTTGGTGCTAGATGAACGAACGTCTCTCCACTTGCTCAGTTCTGAGAGATAAGTGTGTGTGAAAGCCGTCCTTCACCTAGCTTGTTGGGAACACAAAGTTTCTTTTCAGTTGCAAACTCCATTCCATACATATATATGGGGAGGTACTAGCTCCAACTCGGTTTTACAGTGAAAACTGTAGGAACTTCAAACCGGCACTAGGAAACAGACTGAGAAAGCAGAGAAAAAGTGTCTCCTGCAACCCGTTCCCTTGGTGCTAGATGAACGAACGTCTCTCCACTTGCTCAGTTCTGAGAGATAAGTGTGTGTGAAAGCCGTCCTTCACCTAGCTTGTTGGGAACACAAAGTTTCTTTTCAGTTGCAAACCCCATTCCATACATATATATGGGGAGGTACAAGCTCCAACTCGGTTTTACAGTGAAAACTGCAGGAACTTCAAACCGGCACTAGGAAACAGTCTGAGAAAGCAGAGAAAAAGTGCCTCCTGCAACCCGTTCCCTTGGTGCTAGATGAACGAACGTCTCTCCACTTGCTCAGTTCTGAGAGATAAGTGTGTGTGAAAGCCGTCCTTCACCTAGCTTGTTGTTAACACAAAGTTTCTTTTCAGTTGCAAACTCCATTCCATACATATATATGGGGAGGTACAAGCTCCAACTCGGTTTTACAGTGAAAACTGCAGGAACTTCAAACCGGCACTAGGAAACAGACTGAGAAAGCAGAGAAAAAGTGTCTCCTGCCACCCGTTCCCTTGGTGCTAGAAGAACGAACGTCTCTCAACTTGCTCAGTTCTGAGAGATAAGTGTGTGTGAAAGCCGTCCTTCACCTAGCTTGTTGGGAACACAAAGTTTATTTTCAGTTGCTAACCCCATTCCATACATATATATGGGGAGGTACAAGCTCCAAATCGGTTTTACAGTGAAAACTGCAGGAACTTCAAACCGGCACTAGGAAACAGACTGAGAAAGCAGAGAAAAAGTGTCTCCTGCAACCCGTTCCCTTGGTGCTAGAAGAACGAACGTCTCTCCACTTGCTCAGTTCTGAGAGATAAGTGTGTGTGAAAGCCGTCCTTCACCTATCTTGTTGGGAACACAAAGTTTATTTTCAGATGCAAACCCCATTCCATACATATATATGGGGAGGTAAAAGCTCCAACTCGGTTTTACAGTGAAAACTGCAGGAACTTCAAACCGGCACTAGGAATCAGACTGAGAAAGCAGAGAAAAAGTGTCTCCTGCAACCCGTTCCCTTGGTGCTAGATGAACGAACGTCTCTCCACTTGCTCAGTTCTGAGAGATAAGTGTGTGTGAAAGCCGTCCTTCACCTAGCTTGTTGGGAACACAAAGTTTATTTTCAGTTGCAAACCCCATTCCATACATATATATGGGGAGGTACAAGCTCCAACTCGGTTTTACAGTGAAAACTGCAGGAACTTCAAACCGGCACTAGGAAACAGACTGAGAAAGCAGAGAAAAAGTGTCTCCTGCAACCCGTTCCCTTGGTGCTAGATGAACGAACGTCTCTCCACTTGCTCAGTTCTGAGAGATAAGTGTGTGTGAAAGCCGTCCTTCACCTAGCTTGTTGGGAACACAAAGTTTCTTTTCAGTTGCAAACTCCATTCCATACATATATATGGGGAGGTACTAGCTCCAACTCGGTTTTACAGTGAAAACTGCAGGAACTTCAAACCGGCACTAGGAAACAGAATGAGAAAGCAGAGAAAAAGTGTCTCCTGCAACCCGTTCCCTTGGTGCTAGATGAACGAACGTCTCTCCACTTGCTCAGTTCTGAGAGATAAGTGTGTGTGAAAGCCGTCCTTCACCTAGCTTGTTGGGAACACAAAGTTTCTTTTCAGTTGCAAACCCCATTCCATACATATATATGGGGAGGTACAAGCTCCAACTCGGTTTTACAGTGAAAACTGCAGGAACTTCAAACCGGCACTAGGAAACAGTCTGAGAAAGCAGAGAAAAAGTGCCTCCTGCAACCCGTTCCCTTGGTGCTAGATGAACGAACGTCTCTCCACTTGCTCAGTTCTGAGAGATAAGTGTGTGTGAAAGCCGTCCTTCACCTAGCTTGTTGTTAACACAAAGTTTCTTTTCAGTTGCAAACTCCATTCCATACATATATATGGGGAGGTACAAGCTCCAACTCGGTTTTACAGTGAAAACTGCAGGAACTTCAAACCGGCACTAGGAAACAGACTGAGAAAGCAGAGAAAAAGTGTCTCCTGCAACCCGTTCCCTTGGTGCTAGAAGAACGAACGTCTCTCCACTTGCTCAGTTCTGAGAGATAAGTGTGTGTGAAAGCCGTCCTTCACCTAGCTTGTTGGGAACACAAAGTTTATTTTCAGATGCAAACCCCATTCCATACATATATATGGGGAGGTACAAGCTCCAACTCGGTTTTACAGTGAAAACTGCAGGAACTTCAAACCGGCACTAGGAATCAGACTGAGAAAGCAGAGAAAAAGTGTCTCCTGCAACCCGTTCCCTTGGTGCTAGATGAACGAACGTCTCTCCACTTGCTCAGTTCTGAGAGATAAGTATGTGTGAAAGCCGTCCTTCACCTAGCTTGTTGGGAACACAAAGTTTATTTTCAGTTGCAAACCTCATTCCATACATATATATGGGGAGGTACAAGCTCCAACTCGGTTTTACAGTGAAAACTGCAGGAACTTCAAACCGGCACTAGGAAACAGACTGAGAAAGCAGAGAAAAAGTGTCTCCTGCAACCCGTTCCCTTGGTGCTAGATGAACGAACGTCTCTCCACTTGCTCAGTTCTGAGAGATAAGTGTGTGTGAAAGCCGTCCTTCACCTAGCTT
This sequence comes from Camelus dromedarius, assembly GCF_036321535.1. Classification (NCBI taxonomy): domain Eukaryota; kingdom Metazoa; phylum Chordata; class Mammalia; order Artiodactyla; family Camelidae; genus Camelus; species Camelus dromedarius. Next base: position 416,956 of record NW_026989754.1, read on the forward strand.
GTTGGGAACACAAAGTTTCTTTTCAGTTGCAAACTCCATTCCATACATATATATGGGGAGGTACTAGCTCCAAATCGGTTTTACAGTGAAAACTGTAGGAACTTCAAACCGGCACTAGGAAACAGACTGAGAAAGCAGAGAAAAAGTGTCTCCTGCAACCCGTTCCCTTGGTGCTAGATGAACGAACGTCTCTCCACTTGCTCAGTTCTGAGAGATAAGTGTGTGTGAAAGCCGTCCTTCACCTAGCTTGTTGGGAACACAAAGTTTCTTTTCAGTTGCAAACCCCATTCCATACATATATATGGGGAGGTACAAGCTCCAACTCGGTTTTACAGTGAAAACTGCAGGAACTTCAAACCGGCACTAGGAAAAAGTCTGAGAAAGCAGAGAAAAAGTGCCTCCTGCAACCCGTTCCCTTGGTGCTAGATGAACGAACGTCTCTCCACTTGCTCAGTTCTGAGAGATAAGTGTGTGTGAAAGCCGTCCTTCACCTAGCTTGTTGTTAACACAAAGTTTCTTTTCAGTTGCAAACTCCATTCCATACATATATATGGGGAGGTACAAGCTCCAACTCGGTTTTACAGTGAAAACTGCAGGAACTTCAAACCGGCACTAGGAAACAGACTGAGAAAGCAGAGAAAAAGTGTCTCCTGCAACCCGTTCCCTTGGTGCTAGAAGAACGAACGTCTCTCAACTTGCTCAGTTCTGAGAGATAAGTGTGTGTGAAAGCCGTCCTTCACCTAGCTTGTTGGGAACATAAAGTTTATTTTCAGTTGCAAACCCCATTCCATACATATATATGGGGAGGTACAAGCTCCAAATCGGTTTTACAGTGAAAACTGCAGGAACTTCATACCGGCACTAGGAAACAGACTGAGAAAGCAGAGAAAAAGTGTCTCCTGCAACCCGTTCCCTTGGTGCTAGAAGAACGAACGTCTCTCCACTTGCTCAGTTCTGAGAGATAAGTGTCTGTGAAAGCCGTCCTTCACCTATCTTGTTGGGAACACAAAGTTTATTTTCAGATGCAAACCCCATTCCATACATATATATGGGGAGGTACAAGCTCCAACTCGGTTTTACAGTGAAAACTGCAGGAACTTCAAACCGGCACTAGGAATCAGACTGAGAAAGCAGAGAAAAAGTGTCTCCTGCAACCCGTTCCCTTGGTGCTAGATGAACGAACGTCTCTCCACTTGCTCAGTTCTGAGAGATAAGTGTGTGTGAAAGCCGTCCTTCACCTAGCTTGTTGGGAACACAAAGTTTATTTTCAGTTGCAAACCCCATTCCATACATATATATGGGGAGGTACAAGCTCCAACTCGGTTTTACAGTGAAAACTGCAGGAACTTCAAACCGGCACTAGGAAACAGACTGAGAAAGCAGAGAAAAAGTGTCTCCTGCAACCCGTTCCCTTGGTGCTAGATGAACGAACGTCTCTCCACTTGCTCAGTTCTGAGAGATAAGTGTGTGTGAAAGCCGTCCTTCACCTAGCTTGTTGGGAACACAAAGTTTCTTTTCAGTTGCAAACTCCATTCCATACATATATATGGGGAGGTACTAGCTCCAACTCGGTTTTACAGTGAAAACTGTAGGAACTTCAAACCGGCACTAGGAAACAGACTGAGAAAGCAGAGAAAAAGTGTCTCCTGCAACCCGTTCCCTTGGTGCTAGATGAACGAACGTCTCTCCACTTGCTCAGTTCTAAGAGATAAGTGTGTGTGAAAGCCGTCCTTCACCTAGCTTGTTGGGAACACAAAGTTTCTTTTCAGTTGCAAACCCCATTCCATACATATATATGGGGAGGTACAAGCTCCAACTCGGTTTTACAGTGAAAACTGCAGGAACTTCAAACCGGCACTAGGAAACAGTCTGAGAAAGCAGAGAAAAAGTGCCTCCTGCAACCCGTTCCCTTGGTGCTAGATGAACGAACGTCTCTCCACTTGCTCAGTTCTGAGAGATAAGTATGTGTGAAAGCCGTCCTTCACCTAGCTTGTTGGGAACACAAAGTTTATTTTCAGTTGCAAACCTCATTCCATACATATATATGGGGAGGTACAAGCTCCAACTCGGTTTTACAGTGAAAACTGCAGGAACTTCAAACCGGCACTAGGAAACAGACTGAGAAAGCAGAGAAAAAGTGTCTCCTGCAACCCGTTCCCTTGGTGCTAGATGAACGAACGTCTCTCCACTTGCTCAGTTCTGAGAGATAAGTGTGTGTGAAAGCCGTCCTTCACCTAGCTTGTTGGGAACACAAAGTTTCTTTTCAGTTGCAAACTCCATTCCATACATATATATGGGGAGGTACTAGCTCCAAATCGGTTTTACAGTGAAAACTGTAGGAACTTCAAACCGGCACTAGGAAACAGACTGAGAAAGCAGAGAAAAAGTGTCTCCTGCAACCCGTTCCCTTGGTGCTAGATGAACGAACGTCTCTCCACTTGCTCAGTTCTGAGAGATAAGTGTGTGTGAAAGCCGTCCTTCACCTAGCTTGTTGGGAACACAAAGTTTCTTTTCAGTTGCAAACCCCATTCCATACATATATATGGGGAGGTACAAGCTCCAACTCGGTTTTACAGTGAAAACTGCAGGAACTTCAAACCGGCACTAGGAAAAAGTCTGAGAAAGCAGAGAAAAAGTGCCTCCTGCAACCCGTTCCCTTGGTGCTAGATGAACGAACGTCTCTCCACTTGCTCAGTTCTGAGAGATAAGTGTGTGTGAAAGCCGTCCTTCACCTAGCTTGTTGTTAACACAAAGTTTCTTTTCAGTTGCAAACTCCATTCCATACATATATATGGGGAGGTACAAGCTCCAACTCGGTTTTACAGTGAAAACTGCAGGAACTTCAAACCGGCACTAGGAAACAGACTGAGAAAGCAGAGAAAAAGTGTCTCCTGCAACCCGTTCCCTTGGTGCTAGAAGAACGAACGTCTCTCAACTTGCTCAGTTCTGAGAGATAAGTGTGTGTGAAAGCCGTCCTTCACCTAGCTTGTTGGGAACACAAAGTTTATTTTCAGTTGCAAACCCCATTCCATACATATATATGGGGAGGTACAAGCTCCAAATCGGTTTTACAGTGAAAACTGCAGGAACTTCATACCGGCACTAGGAAACAGACTGAGAAAGCAGAGAAAAAGTGTCTCCTGCAACCCGTTCCCTTGGTGCTAGAAGAACGAACGTCTCTCCACTTGCTCAGTTCTGAGAGATAAGTGTCTGTGAAAGCCGTCCTTCACCTATCTTGTTGGGAACACAAAGTTTATTTTCAGATGCAAACCCCATTCCATACATATATATGGGGAGGTACAAGCTCCAACTCGGTTTTACAGTGAAAACTGCAGGAACTTCAAACCGGCACTAGGAATCAGACTGAGAAAGCAGAGAAAAAGTGTCTCCTGCAACCCGTTCCCTTGGTGCTAGATGAACGAACGTCTCTCCACTTGCTCAGTTCTGAGAGATAAGTGTGTGTGAAAGCCGTCCTTCACCTAGCTTGTTGGGAACACAAAGTTTATTTTCAGTTGCAAACCCCATTCCATACATATATATGGGGAGGTACAAGCTCCAACTCGGTTTTACAGTGAAAACTGCAGGAACTTCAAACCGGCACTAGGAAACAGACTGAGAAAGCAGAGAAAAAGTGTCTCCTGCAACCCGTTCCCTTGGTGCTAGATGAACGAACGTCTCTCCACTTGCTCAGTTCTGAGAGATAAGTGTGTGTGAAAGCCGTCCTTCACCTAGCTTGTTGGGAACACAAAGTTTCTTTTCAGTTGCAAACTCCATTCCATACATATATATGGGGAGGTACTAGCTCCAACTCGGTTTTACAGTGAAAACTGTAGGAACTTCAAACCGGCACTAGGAAACAGACTGAGAAAGCAGAGAAAAAGTGTCTCCTGCAACCCGTTCCCTTGGTGCTAGATGAACGAACGTCTCTCCACTTGCTCAGTTCTAAGAGATAAGTGTGTGTGAAAGCCGTCCTTCACCTAGCTTGTTGGGAACACAAAGTTTCTTTTCAGTTGCAAACCCCATTCCATACATATATATGGGGAGGTACAAGCTCCAACTCGGTTTTACAGTGAAAACTGCAGGAACTTCAAACCGGCACTAGGAAACAGTCTGAGAAAGCAGAGAAAAAGTGCCTCCTGCAACCCGTTCCCTTGGTGCTAGATGAACGAACGTCTCTCCACTTGCTCAGTTCTGAGAGATAAGTGTGTGTGAAAGCCGTCCTTCACCTAGCTTGTTGGGAACACAAAGTTTCTTTTCAGTTGCAAACTCCATTCCATACATATATATGGGGAGGTACTAGCTCCAAATCGGTTTTACAGTGAAAACTGTAGGAACTTCAAACCGGCACTAGGAAACAGACTGAGAAAGCAGAGAAAAAGTGTCTCCTGCAACCCGTTCCCTTGGTGCTAGATGAACGAACGTCTCTCCACTTGCTCAGTTCTGAGAGATAAGTGTGTGTGAAAGCCGTCCTTCACCTAGCTTGTTGGGAACACAAAGTTTCTTTTCAGTTGCAAACCCCATTCCATACATATATATGGGGAGGTACAAGCTCCAACTCGGTTTTACAGTGAAAACTGCAGGAACTTCAAACCGGCACTAGGAAAAAGTCTGAGAAAGCAGAGAAAAAGTGCCTCCTGCAACCCGTTCCCTTGGTGCTAGATGAACGAACGTCTCTCCACTTGCTCAGTTCTGAGAGATAAGTGTGTGTGAAAGCCGTCCTTCACCTAGCTTGTTGTTAACACAAAGTTTCTTTTCAGTTGCAAACTCCATTCCATACATATATATGGGGAGGTACAAGCTCCAACTCGGTTTTACAGTGAAAACTGCAGGAACTTCAAACCGGCACTAGGAAACAGACTGAGAAAGCAGAGAAAAAGTGTCTCCTGCAACCCGTTCCCTTGGTGCTAGAAGAACGAACGTCTCTCAACTTGCTCAGTTCTGAGAGATAAGTGTGTGTGAAAGCCGTCCTTCACCTAGCTTGTTGGGAACACAAAGTTTATTTTCAGTTGCAAACCCCATTCCATACATATATATGGGGAGGTACAAGCTCCAAATCGGTTTTACAGTGAAAACTGCAGGAACTTCATACCGGCACTAGGAAACAGACTGAGAAAGCAGAGAAAAAGTGTCTCCTGCAACCCGTTCCCTTGGTGCTAGAAGAACGAACGTCTCTCCACTTGCTCAGTTCTGAGAGATAAGTGTCTGTGAAAGCCGTCCTTCACCTATCTTGTTGGGAACACAAAGTTTATTTTCAGATGCAAACCCCATTCCATACATATATATGGGGAGGTACAAGCTCCAACTCGGTTTTACAGTGAAAACTGCAGGAACTTCAAACCGGCACTAGGAATCAGACTGAGAAAGCAGAGAAAAAGTGTCTCCTGCAACCCGTTCCCTTGGTGCTAGATGAACGAACGTCTCTCCACTTGCTCAGTTCTGAGAGATAAGTGTGTGTGAAAGCCGTCCTTCACCTAGCTTGTTGGGAACACAAAGTTTATTTTCAGTTGCAAACCCCATTCCATACATATATATGGGGAGGTACAAGCTCCAACTCGGTTTTACAGTGAAAACTGCAGGAACTTCAAACCGGCACTAGGAAACAGACTGAGAAAGCAGAGAAAAAGTGTCTCCTGCAACCCGTTCCCTTGGTGCTAGATGAACGAACGTCTCTCCACTTGCTCAGTTCTGAGAGATAAGTGTGTGTGAAAGCCGTCCTTCACCTAGCTTGTTGGGAACACAAAGTTTCTTTTCAGTTGCAAACTCCATTCCATACATATATATGGGGAGGTACTAGCTCCAACTCGGTTTTACAGTGAAAACTGTAGGAACTTCAAACCGGCACTAGGAAACAGACTGAGAAAGCAGAGAAAAAGTGTCTCCTGCAACCCGTTCCCTTGGTGCTAGATGAACGAACGTCTCTCCACTTGCTCAGTTCTAAGAGATAAGTGTGTGTGAAAGCCGTCCTTCACCTAGCTTGTTGGGAACACAAAGTTTCTTTTCAGTTGCAAACCCCATTCCATACATATATATGGGGAGGTACAAGCTCCAACTCGGTTTTACAGTGAAAACTGCAGGAACTTCAAACCGGCACTAGGAAACAGTCTGAGAAAGCAGAGAAAAAGTGCCTCCTGCAACCCGTTCCCTTGGTGCTAGATGAACGAACGTCTCTCCACTTGCTCAGTTCTGAGAGATAAGTGTGTGTGAAAGCCGTCCTTCACCTAGCTTGTTGTTAACACAAAGTTTCTTTTCAGTTGCAAACTCCATTCCATACATATATATGGGGAGGTACAAGCTCCAACTCGGTTTTACAGTGAAAACTGCAGGAACTTCAAACCGGCACTAGGAAACAGACTGAGAAAGCAGAGAAAAAGTGTCTCCTGCAACCCGTTCCCTTGGTGCTAGAAGAACGAACGTCTCTCCACTTGCTCAGTTCTGAGAGATAAGTGTGTGTGAAAGCCGTCCTTCACCTAGCTTGTTGGGAACACAAAGTTTATTTTCAGTTGCAAACCCCATTCCATACATATATATGGGGAGGTACAAGCTCCAAATCGGTTTTACAGTGAAAACTGCAGGAACTTCAAACCGGCACTAGGAAACAGACTGAGAAAGCAGAGAAAAAGTGTCTCCTGCAACCCGTTCCCTTGGTGCTAGAAGAACGAACGTCTCTCCACTTGCTCAGTTCTGAGAGATAAGTGTGTGTGAAAGCCGTCCTTCACCTAGCTTGTTGGGAACACAAAGTTTATTTTCAGATGCAAACCCCATTCCATACATATATATGGGGAGGTACAAGCTCCAACTCGGTTTTACAGTGAAAACTGCAGGAAATTCAAACCGGCACTAGGAATCAGACTGAGAAAGCAGAGAAAAAGTGTCTCCTGCAACCCGTTCCCTTGGTGCTAGATGAACGAACGTCTCTCCACTTGCTCAGTTCTGAGAGATAAGTGTGTGTGAAAGCCGTACTTCACCTAGCTTGTTGGGAACACAAAGTTTATTTTCAGTTGCAAACCCCATTCCATACATATATATGGGGAGGTACAAGCTCCAACTCGGTTTTACAGTGAAAACTGCAGGAACTTCAAACCGGCACTAGGAAACAGACTGAGAAAGCAGAGAAAAAGTGTCTCCTGCAACCCGTTCCCTTGGTGCTAGATGAACGAACGTCTCTCCACTTGCTCAGTTCTGAGAGATAAGTGTGTGTGAAAGCCGTCCTTCACCTAGCTTGTTGGGAACACAAAGTTTCTTTTCAGTTGCAAACTCCATTCCATACATATATATGGGGAGGTACTAGCTCCAACTCGGTTTTACAGTGAAAACTGTAGGAACTTCAAACCGGCACTAGGAAACAGACTGAGAAAGCAGAGAAAAAGTGTCTCCTGCAACCCGTTCCCTTGGTGCTAGATGAACGAACGTCTCTCCACTTGCTCAGTTCTGAGAGATAAGTGTGTGTGAAAGCCGTCCTTCACCTAGCTTTTTGGGAACACTAAGTTTCTTTTCAGTTGCAAACTCCATTCCATACATATATATTTGGAGGTAGAAGCTCCAACTCGGTTTTACAGTGAATACTGCAGGAACTTTAAACCGGCACTAGGAAACAGACTGAGAAAGCAGAGAAAAAGTGTCTCCTGCAACCCGTTCCCTTGGTGCTAGATGAACGAACGTCTCTCCACTTGCTCAGTTCTGAGAGATAAGTGTGTGTGAAAGCCGTACTTCACCTAACTTTTTGGGAACACAAAGTTTCTTTTCACTTGCAAACTCCATTCCATACATATATGTTTGGAGGTAGAAGCTCCAACACGGTTTTACAGTGAAAACTGCAGGAATTTCAAACCGGCACTAGGAAACAGACTGAGAAAGCAGAGAAAAAGTGTCTCCTGCAAACCGTTCCCTTGGTGCTAGATGAACGAACGTCTCTCCACTTGCTCAGTTCTGAGAGATAAGTGTGTGTGAAAGCCGTCCTTCACCTAGCTTGTTGGGAACACAAAGTTTCTTTTCAGTTGCAAACTCCATTCCATACATATATATGGGGAGGTACTAGCTCCAACTCGGTTTTACAGTGAAAACTGCAGGAACTTCAAACCGGCACTAGGAAACAGACTGAGAAAGCAGAGAAAAAGTGTCTCCTGCAACCCGTTCCCTTGGTGCTAGATGAACGAACGTCTCTCCACTTGCTCAGTTCTGAGAGATAAGTGTGTGTGAAAGCCGTCCTTCACCTAGCTTTTTGGGAACACAAAGTTTCTTTTCAGTTGCCAACTCCATTCCATACATATATATTTGGAGGTAGAAGCTCCAACTCGATTTTACAGTGAATACTGCAGGAACTTCAAACCGGCACTAGGAAACAGACTGAGAAAGCAGAGAAAAAGTGTCTCCTGCAACCCGTTCCCTTGGTGCTAGATGAACGAACGTCTCTCCACTTGCTCAGTTCTGAGAGATAAGTGTGTGTGAAAGCCGTCCTTCACCTAGCTTGTTGGGAACACAAAGTTTCTTTTCAGTTGCAAACCCCATTCCATACATATATATGGGGAGGTACAAGCTCCAACACGGTTTTACAGTGAAAACTGCAGGAACTTCAAACCGGCACTAGGAAACAGTCTGAGAAAGCAGAGAAAAAGTGCCTCCTGCAACCCGTTCCCTTGGTGCTAGATGAACGAACGTCTCTCCACTTGCTCAGTTCTGAGAGATAAGTGTGTGTGAAAGCCGTACTTCACCTAGCTTTTTGGGAACACAAAGTTTCTTTTCAGTTGCAAACTCCATTCCATACATATATATTTGGAGGTAGAAGCTCCAACACGGTTTTACAGTGAAAACTGCAGGAATTTCAAACCGGCACTAGGAAACAGACTGAGAACGCAGAGAAAAAGTGTCTCCTGCAAACCGTTCCCTTGGTGCTAGATGAACGAACGTCTCTCCACTTGCTCAGTTCTGAGAGATAAGTGTGTGTGAAAGCCGTCCTTCACCCAGCTTGTTGGGAACACAAAGTTTCTTTTCAGTTGCAAACTCCATTCCATGCATATATATGGGGAGGTACTAGCTCCAACTCGGTTTGACAGTGAAAACTGCAGGAACTTCAAACCGGCACTAGGAAACAGACGGAGAAAGCAGAGAAAAAGTGTCTCCTGCAACCCGTTCCCTTGGTGCTAGATGAACGAACGTCTCTCCACTTGCTCAGTTCTGAGAGATAAGTGTGTGTGAAAGCCGTCCTTCACCTAGCTTGTTGGGAACACAAAGTTTCTTTTCAGTTGCAAACTCCATTCCATACATATATATGGGGAGGTACTAGCTCCAACTCGGTTTGACAGTGAAAACTGCAGGAACTTCAAAACGGCACTAGAAAACAGACGGAGAAAGCAGAGAAAAAGTGTCTCCTGCAACCCGTTCCCTTGGTGCTAGATGAACGAACGTCTCTCCACTTGCTCAGTTCTGAGAGATAAGTGTGTGTGAAAGCCGTCCTTCACCTAGCTTGTTGGGAACACAAAGTTTCTTTTCAGTTGCAAACCCCATTCCATACATATATATGGGGAGGTACTAGCTCCAACTCGGTTTGACAGTGAAAACTGCAGGAACTTCAAACCGGCACTAGGAAACAGACTGAGAAAGCAGAGAAAAAGTGTCTCCTGCAACCCGTTCCCTTGGTGCTAGATGAACGAAAGTCTCTCCACTTTCTCAGTTCTGAGAGATAAGTGTGTGTGAAAGCCGTCCTACACCTAGCTTGTTGGGAACACAAAGTTTCTTTTCAGTAGCAAACTCCATTCCATACATATATATAGGGAGGTACAAGCTCAAACTAGGTTTGACAGTGAAAACTGCAGGAAATTCAAACCGGCACTAGGAAACAGACTGAGAATGCAGAGAAAAAGAGTCTCCTGCAACCCGTTCCCTTGGTGCTAGATGAACGAACGTCTCTCCACTTGCTCAGTTCTGAGAGATAAGTGTGTGTGAAAGCCGTCCTTCACCTAGCTTGTTGGGAACACAAAGTTTCTTTTCAGTTGCAAACTCCATTCCATACATATATATGGGGAGGTAGAAGCTCTAACTCGGGTTTACAGTGAAAACTGCAGGACCTTCAAACCGGCACTAGGAAACAGACTGAGAAAGCAGAGAAAAAGTGTCTCCTGCAACCCGTTCCCTTGGTGCTAGATGAACGAACGTCTCTCCACTTGCTCAGTTCTGAGAGATAATTGTGTGTGAAAGCCGTCCTTCACCTACCTTGTTGGGAACACAAAGTCTCTTTTCAGTTGCAAACTCCATTCCATACATATATATGGGGAGGTACTAGATCCAACTCGGTTTTACAGTGAAAACTGCAGGAACTTCAAACCGGCACTAGGAAACAGACTGAGAAAGCAGAGAAAAAGTTTCTCCTGCAACCCGTTCCCTTGGTGCTAGATGAACGAACGTCTCTCCACTTGCTCAGTTCTGAGAGATAAGTGTGTGTGAAAGCCGTCCTTCACCTAGCTTGTTGTGAACACAAAGTTTCTTTTCAGTTGCAAACTCCATTCCATACATATATATGGGGAGGTACTAGCTCCAACTCGGTTTGACAGTGAAAACTGCAGGAACTTCAAACCGGCACTAGGAAACAGACTGAGAAAGCAGAGAAAAAGTGTCTCCTGCAACCCGTTCCCTTGGTGCTAGATGAACGAACGTCTCTCCACTTGCTCAGTTCTGAGAGATAATTGTGTGTGAAAGCCGTCCTTCACCTACCTTGTTGGGAACACAAAGTCTCTTTTCAGTTGCAAACTCCATTCCATACATATATATGGGGAGGTACTAGATCCAACTCGGTTTTACAGTGAAAACTGCAGGAACTTCAAACCGGCACTAGGAAACAGACTGAGAAAGCAGAGAAAAAGTTTCTCCTGCAACCCGTTCCCTTGGTGCTAGATGAACGAACGTCTCTCCACTTGCTCAGTTCTGAGAGATAAGTGTGTGTGAAAGCCGTCCTTCACCTAGCTTGTTGTGAACACAAAGTTTCTTTTCAGTTGCAAACTCCATTCCATACATATATATGGGGAGGTACTAGCTCCAACTCGGTTTGACAGTGAAAACTGCAGGAACTTCAAACCGGCACTAGGAAACAGACTGAGAAAGCAGAGAAAAAGTGTCTCCTGCAACCCGTTCCCTTGGTGCTAGATGAACGAACGTCTCTCCACTTGCTCAGTTCTGAGAGATAAGTGTGTGTGAAAGCTGTCTTTCACATAGCTTGTTGGGAACACAAAGTTTCTTTTCAGATTCAAACTCCATTCCATACATATATATGGGGAGGTACAAGCTCCAACTCGGTTTTACAGTGAAAACTGCAGGAACTTCAAACCGGCACTAGGAAACAGAATGAGAAAGCAGAGAAAAAGTGTCTCCTGCAACCCGTTCCCTTGGTGCTAGATGAACGAACGTCTCTCCACTTGCTCAGTTCTGAGAGATAAGTGTGTGTGAAAGCCGTCCTTCACCTAGCTTGTTGGGAACACAAAGTTTCTTTTCAGTTGCAAACCCCATTCCATACATATATATGGGGAGGTACAAGCTCCAACTCGGTTTTACAGTGAAAACTGCAGGAACTTCAAACCGGCACTAGGAAACAGTCTGAGAAAGCAGAGAAAAAGTGCCTCCTGCAACCCGTTCCCTTGGTGCTAGATGAACGAACGTCTCTCCACTTGCTCAGTTCTGAGAGATAAGTGTGTGTGAAAGCCGTCCTTCACCTAGCTTGTTGTTAACACAAAGTTTCTTTTCAGTTGCAAACTCCATTCCATACATATATATGGGGAGGTACAAGCTCCAACTCGGTTTTACAGTGAAAACTGCAGGAACTTCAAACCGGCACTAGGAAACAGACTGAGAAAGCAGAGAAAAAGTGTCTCCTGCAACCCGTTCCCTTGGTGCTAGAAGAACGAACGTCTCTCCACTTGCTCAGTTCTGAGAGATAAGTGTGTGTGAAAGCCGTCCTTCACCTAGCTTGTTGGGAACACAAAGTTTATTTTCAGATGCAAACCCCATTCCATACATATATATGGGGAGGTACAAGCTCCAACTCGGTTTTACAGTGAAAACTGCAGGAACTTCAAACCGGCACTAGGAATCAGACTGAGAAAGCAGAGAAAAAGTGTCTCCTGCAACCCGTTCCCTTGGTGCTAGATGAACGAACGTCTCTCCACTTGCTCAGTTCTGAGAGATAAGTATGTGTGAAAGCCGTCCTTCACCTAGCTTGTTGGGAACACAAAGTTTATTTTCAGTTGCAAACCTCATTCCATACATATATATGGGGAGGTACAAGCTCCAACTCGGTTTTACAGTGAAAACTGCAGGAACTTCAAACCGGCACTAGGAAACAGACTGAGAAAGCAGAGAAAAAGTGTCTCCTGCAACCCGTTCCCTTGGTGCTAGATGAACGAACGTCTCTCCACTTGCTCAGTTCTGAGAGATAAGTGTGTGTGAAAGCCGTCCTTCACCTAGCTTGTTGGGAACACAAAGTTTCTTTTCAGTTGCAAACTCCATTCCATACATATATATGGGGAGGTACTAGCTCCAAATCGGTTTTACAGTGAAAACTGTAGGAACTTCAAACCGGCACTAGGAAACAGACTGAGAAAGCAGAGAAAAAGTGTCTCCTGCAACCCGTTCCCTTGGTGCTAGATGAACGAACGTCTCTCCACTTGCTCAGTTCTGAGAGATAAGTGTGTGTGAAAGCCGTCCTTCACCTAGCTTGTTGGGAACACAAAGTTTCTTTTCAGTTGCAAACCCCATTCCATACATATATATGGGGAGGTACAAGCTCCAACTCGGTTTTACAGTGAAAACTGCAGGAACTTCAAACCGGCACTAGGAAAAAGTCTGAGAAAGCAGAGAAAAAGTGCCTCCTGCAACCCGTTCCCTTGGTGCTAGATGAACGAACGTCTCTCCACTTGCTCAGTTCTGAGAGATAAGTGTGTGTGAAAGCCGTCCTTCACCTAGCTTGTTGTTAACACAAAGTTTCTTTTCAGTTGCAAACTCCATTCCATACATATATATGGGGAGGTACAAGCTCCAACTCGGTTTTACAGTGAAAACTGCAGGAACTTCAAACCGGCACTAGGAAACAGACTGAGAAAGCAGAGAAAAAGTGTCTCCTGCAACCCGTTCCCTTGGTGCTAGAAGAACGAACGTCTCTCAACTTGCTCAGTTCTGAGAGATAAGTGTGTGTGAAAGCCGTCCTTCACCTAGCTTGTTGGGAACATAAAGTTTATTTTCAGTTGCAAACACCATTCCATACATATATATGGGGAGGTACAAGCTCCAAATCGGTTTTACAGTGAAAACTGCAGGAACTTCATACCGGCACTAGGAAACAGACTGAGAAAGCAGAGAAAAAGTGTCTCCTGCAACCCGTTCCCTTGGTGCTAGAAGAACGAACGTCTCTCCACTTGCTCAGTTCTGAGAGATAAGTGTCTGTGAAAGCCGTCCTTCACCTATCTTGTTGGGAACACAAAGTTTATTTTCAGATGCAAACCCCATTCCATACATATATATGGGGAGGTACAAGCTCCAACTCGGTTTTACAGTGAAAACTGCAGGAACTTCAAACCGGCACTAGGAATCAGACTGAGAAAGCAGAGAAAAAGTGTCTCCTGCAACCCGTTCCCTTGGTGCTAGATGAACGAACGTCTCTCCACTTGCTCAGTTCTGAGAGATAAGTGTGTGTGAAAGCCGTCCTTCACCTAGCTTGTTGGGAACACAAAGTTTATTTTCAGTTGCAAACCCCATTCCATACATATATATGGGGAGGTACAAGCTCCAACTCGGTTTTACAGTGAAAACTGCAGGAACTTCAAACCGGCACTAGGAAACAGACTGAGAAAGCAGAGAAAAAGTGTCTCCTGCAACCCGTTCCCTTGGTGCTAGATGAACGAACGTCTCTCCACTTGCTCAGTTCTGAGAGATAAGTGTGTGTGAAAGCCGTCCTTCACCTAGCTTGTTGGGAACACAAAGTTTCTTTTCAGTTGCAAACTCCATTCCATACATATATATGGGGAGGTACTAGCTCCAACTCGGTTTTACAGTGAAAACTGTAGGAACTTCAAACCGGCACTAGGAAACAGACTGAGAAAGCAGAGAAAAAGTGTCTCCTGCAACCCGTTCCCTTGGTGCTAGATGAACGAACGTCTCTCCACTTGCTCAGTTCTAAGAGATAAGTGTGTGTGAAAGCCGTCCTTCACCTAGCTTGTTGGGAACACAAAGTTTCTTTTCAGTTGCAAACCCCATTCCATACATATATATGGGGAGGTACAAGCTCCAACTCGGTTTTACAGTGAAAACTGCAGGAACTTCAAACCGGCACTAGGAAACAGTCTGAGAAAGCAGAGAAAAAGTGCCTCCTGCAACCCGTTCCCTTGGTGCTAGATGAACGAACGTCTCTCCACTTGCTCAGTTCTGAGAGATAAGTATGTGTGAAAGCCGTCCTTCACCTAGCTTGTTGGGAACACAAAGTTTATTTTCAGTTGCAAACCTCATTCCATACATATATATGGGGAGGTACAAGCTCCAACTCGGTTTTACAGTGAAAACTGCAGGAACTTCAAACCGGCACTAGGAAACAGACTGAGAAAGCAGAGAAAAAGTGTCTCCTGCAACCCGTTCCCTTGGTGCTAGATGAACGAACGTCTCTCCACTTGCTCAGTTCTGAGAGATAAGTGTGTGTGAAAGCCGTCCTTCACCTAGCTTGTTGGGAACACAAAGTTTCTTTTCAGTTGCAAACTCCATTCCATACATATATATGGGGAGGTACTAGCTCCAAATCGGTTTTACAGTGAAAACTGTAGGAACTTCAAACCGGCACTAGGAAACAGACTGAGAAAGCAGAGAAAAAGTGTCTCCTGCAACCCGTTCCCTTGGTGCTAGATGAACGAACGTCTCTCCACTTGCTCAGTTCTGAGAGATAAGTGTGTGTGAAAGCCGTCCTTCACCTAGCTTGTTGGGAACACAAAGTTTCTTTTCAGTTGCAAACCCCATTCCATACATATATATGGGGAGGTACAAGCTCCAACTCGGTTTTACAGTGAAAACTGCAGGAACTTCAAACCGGCACTAGGAAAAAGTCTGAGAAAGCAGAGAAAAAGTGCCTCCTGCAACCCGTTCCCTTGGTGCTAGATGAACGAACGTCTCTCCACTTGCTCAGTTCTGAGAGATAAGTGTGTGTGAAAGCCGTCCTTCACCTAGCTTGTTGTTAACACAAAGTTTCTTTTCAGTTGCAAACTCCATTCCATACATATATATGGGGAGGTACAAGCTCCAACTCGGTTTTACAGTGAAAACTGCAGGAACTTCAAACCGGCACTAGGAAACAGACTGAGAAAGCAGAGAAAAAGTGTCTCCTGCAACCCGTTCCCTTGGTGCTAGAAGAACGAACGTCTCTCAACTTGCTCAGTTCTGAGAGATAAGTGTGTGTGAAAGCCGTCCTTCACCTAGCTTGTTGGGAACACAAAGTTTATTTTCAGTTGCAAACCCCATTCCATACATATATATGGGGAGGTACAAGCTCCAAATCGGTTTTACAGTGAAAACTGCAGGAACTTCATACCGGCACTAGGAAACAGACTGAGAAAGCAGAGAAAAAGTGTCTCCTGCAACCCGTTCCCTTGGTGCTAGAAGAACGAACGTCTCTCCACTTGCTCAGTTCTGAGAGATAAGTGTCTGTGAAAGCCGTCCTTCACCTATCTTGTTGGGAACACAAAGTTTATTTTCAGATGCAAACCCCATTCCATACATATATATGGGGAGGTACAAGCTCCAACTCGGTTTTACAGTGAAAACTGCAGGAACTTCAAACCGGCACTAGGAATCAGACTGAGAAAGCAGAGAAAAAGTGTCTCCTGCAACCCGTTCCCTTGGTGCTAGATGAACGAACGTCTCTCCACTTGCTCAGTTCTGAGAGATAAGTGTGTGTGAAAGCCGTCCTTCACCTAGCTTGTTGGGAACACAAAGTTTATTTTCAGTTGCAAACCCCATTCCATACATATATATGGGGAGGTACAAGCTCCAACTCGGTTTTACAGTGAAAACTGCAGGAACTTCAAACCGGCACTAGGAAACAGACTGAGAAAGCAGAGAAAAAGTGTCTCCTGCAACCCGTTCCCTTGGTGCTAGATGAACGAACGTCTCTCCACTTGCTCAGTTCTGAGAGATAAGTGTGTGTGAAAGCCGTCCTTCACCTAGCTTGTTGGGAACACAAAGTTTCTTTTCAGTTGCAAACTCCATTCCATACATATATATGGGGAGGTACTAGCTCCAACTCGGTTTTACAGTGAAAACTGTAGGAACTTCAAACCGGCACTAGGAAACAGACTGAGAAAGCAGAGAAAAAGTGTCTCCTGCAACCCGTTCCCTTGGTGCTAGATGAACGAACGTCTCTCCACTTGCTCAGTTCTAAGAGATAAGTGTGTGTGAAAGCCGTCCTTCACCTAGCTTGTTGGGAACACAAAGTTTCTTTTCAGTTGCAAACCCCATTCCATACATATATATGGGGAGGTACAAGCTCCAACTCGGTTTTACAGTGAAAACTGCAGGAACTTCAAACCGGCACTAGGAAACAGTCTGAGAAAGCAGAGAAAAAGTGCCTCCTGCAACCCGTTCCCTTGGTGCTAGATGAACGAACGTCTCTCCACTTGCTCAGTTCTGAGAGATAAGTGTGTGTGAAAGCCGTCCTTCACCTAGCTTGTTGGGAACACAAAGTTTCTTTTCAGTTGCAAACTCCATTCCATACATATATATGGGGAGGTACTAGCTCCAAATCGGTTTTACAGTGAAAACTGTAGGAACTTCAAACCGGCACTAGGAAACAGACTGAGAAAGCAGAGAAAAAGTGTCTCCTGCAACCCGTTCCCTTGGTGCTAGATGAACGAACGTCTCTCCACTTGCTCAGTTCTGAGAGATAAGTGTGTGTGAAAGCCGTCCTTCACCTAGCTTGTTGGGAACACAAAGTTTCTTTTCAGTTGCAAACCCCATTCCATACATATATATGGGGAGGTACAAGCTCCAACTCGGTTTTACAGTGAAAACTGCAGGAACTTCAAACCGGCACTAGGAAAAAGTCTGAGAAAGCAGAGAAAAAGTGCCTCCTGCAACCCGTTCCCTTGGTGCTAGATGAACGAACGTCTCTCCACTTGCTCAGTTCTGAGAGATAAGTGTGTGTGAAAGCCGTCCTTCACCTAGCTTGTTGTTAACACAAAGTTTCTTTTCAGTTGCAAACTCCATTCCATACATATATATGGGGAGGTACAAGCTCCAACTCGGTTTTACAGTGAAAACTGCAGGAACTTCAAACCGGCACTAGGAAACAGACTGAGAAAGCAGAGAAAAAGTGTCTCCTGCAACCCGTTCCCTTGGTGCTAGAAGAACGAACGTCTCTCAACTTGCTCAGTTCTGAGAGATAAGTGTGTGTGAAAGCCGTCCTTCACCTAGCTTGTTGGGAACACAAAGTTTATTTTCAGTTGCAAACCCCATTCCATACATATATATGGGGAGGTACAAGCTCCAAATCGGTTTTACAGTGAAAACTGCAGGAACTTCATACCGGCACTAGGAAACAGACTGAGAAAGCAGAGAAAAAGTGTCTCCTGCAACCCGTTCCCTTGGTGCTAGAAGAACGAACGTCTCTCCACTTGCTCAGTTCTGAGAGATAAGTGTCTGTGAAAGCCGTCCTTCACCTATCTTGTTGGGAACACAAAGTTTATTTTCAGATGCAAACCCCATTCCATACATATATATGGGGAGGTACAAGCTCCAACTCGGTTTTACAGTGAAAACTGCAGGAACTTCAAACCGGCACTAGGAATCAGACTGAGAAAGCAGAGAAAAAGTGTCTCCTGCAACCCGTTCCCTTGGTGCTAGATGAACGAACGTCTCTCCACTTGCTCAGTTCTGAGAGATAAGTGTGTGTGAAAGCCGTCCTTCACCTAGCTTGTTGGGAACACAAAGTTTATTTTCAGTTGCAAACCCCATTCCATACATATATATGGGGAGGTACAAGCTCCAACTCGGTTTTACAGTGAAAACTGCAGGAACTTCAAACCGGCACTAGGAAACAGACTGAGAAAGCAGAGAAAAAGTGTCTCCTGCAACCCGTTCCCTTGGTGCTAGATGAACGAACGTCTCTCCACTTGCTCAGTTCTGAGAGATAAGTGTGTGTGAAAGCCGTCCTTCACCTAGCTTGTTGGGAACACAAAGTTTCTTTTCAGTTGCAAACTCCATTCCATACATATATATGGGGAGGTACTAGCTCCAACTCGGTTTTACAGTGAAAACTGTAGGAACTTCAAACCGGCACTAGGAAACAGACTGAGAAAGCAGAGAAAAAGTGTCTCCTGCAACCCGTTCCCTTGGTGCTAGATGAACGAACGTCTCTCCACTTGCTCAGTTCTAAGAGATAAGTGTGTGTGAAAGCCGTCCTTCACCTAGCTTGTTGGGAACACAAAGTTTCTTTTCAGTTGCAAACCCCATTCCATACATATATATGGGGAGGTACAAGCTCCAACTCGGTTTTACAGTGAAAACTGCAGGAACTTCAAACCGGCACTAGGAAACAGTCTGAGAAAGCAGAGAAAAAGTGCCTCCTGCAACCCGTTCCCTTGGTGCTAGATGAACGAACGTCTCTCCACTTGCTCAGTTCTGAGAGATAAGTGTGTGTGAAAGCCGTCCTTCACCTAGCTTGTTGTTAACACAAAGTTTCTTTTCAGTTGCAAACTCCATTCCATACATATATATGGGGAGGTACAAGCTCCAACTCGGTTTTACAGTGAAAACTGCAGGAACTTCAAACCGGCACTAGGAAACAGACTGAGAAAGCAGAGAAAAAGTGTCTCCTGCAACCCGTTCCCTTGGTGCTAGAAGAACGAACGTCTCTCCACTTGCTCAGTTCTGAGAGATAAGTGTGTGTGAAAGCCGTCCTTCACCTAGCTTGTTGGGAACACAAAGTTTATTTTCAGTTGCAAACCCCATTCCATACATATATATGGGGAGGTACAAGCTCCAAATCGGTTTTACAGTGAAAACTGCAGGAACTTCAAACCGGCACTAGGAAACAGACTGAGAAAGCAGAGAAAAAGTGTCTCCTGCAACCCGTTCCCTTGGTGCTAGAAGAACGAACGTCTCTCCACTTGCTCAGTTCTGAGAGATAAGTGTGTGTGAAAGCCGTCCTTCACCTAGCTTGTTGGGAACACAAAGTTTATTTTCAGATGCAAACCCCATTCCATACATATATATGGGGAGGTACAAGCTCCAACTCGGTTTTACAGTGAAAACTGCAGGAAATTCAAACCGGCACTAGGAATCAGACTGAGAAAGCAGAGAAAAAGTGTCTCCTGCAACCCGTTCCCTTGGTGCTAGATGAACGAACGTCTCTCCACTTGCTCAGTTCTGAGAGATAAGTGTGTGTGAAAGCCGTACTTCACCTAGCTTGTTGGGAACACAAAGTTTATTTTCAGTTGCAAACCCCATTCCATACATATATATGGGGAGGTACAAGCTCCAACTCGGTTTTACAGTGAAAACTGCAGGAACTTCAAACCGGCACTAGGAAACAGACTGAGAAAGCAGAGAAAAAGTGTCTCCTGCAACCCGTTCCCTTGGTGCTAGATGAACGAACGTCTCTCCACTTGCTCAGTTCTGAGAGATAAGTGTGTGTGAAAGCCGTCCTTCACCTAGCTTGTTGGGAACACAAAGTTTCTTTTCAGTTGCAAACTCCATTCCATACATATATATGGGGAGGTACTAGCTCCAACTCGGTTTTACAGTGAAAACTGTAGGAACTTCAAACCGGCACTAGGAAACAGACTGAGAAAGCAGAGAAAAAGTGTCTCCTGCAACCCGTTCCCTTGGTGCTAGATGAACGAACGTCTCTCCACTTGCTCAGTTCTGAGAGATAAGTGTGTGTGAAAGCCGTCCTTCACCTAGCTTTTTGGGAACACAAAGTTTCTTTTCAGTTGCAAACTCCATTCCATACATATATATTTGGAGGTAGAAGCTCCAACTCGGTTTTACAGTGAATACTGCAGGAACTTTAAACCGGCACTAGGAAACAGACTGAGAAAGCAGAGAAAAAGTGTCTCCTGCAACCCGTTCCCTTGGTGCTAGATGAACGAACGTCTCTCCACTTGCTCAGTTCTGAGAGATAAGTGTGTGTGAAAGCCGTACTTCACCTAACTTTTTGGGAACACAAAGTTTCTTTTCACTTGCAAACTCCATTCCATACATATATGTTTGGAGGTAGAAGCTCCAACACGGTTTTACAGTGAAAACTGCAGGAATTTCAAACCGGCACTAGGAAACAGACTGAGAAAGCAGAGAAAAAGTGTCTCCTGCAAACCGTTCCCTTGGTGCTAGATGAACGAACGTCTCTCCACTTGCTCAGTTCTGAGAGATAAGTGTGTGTGAAAGCCGTCCTTCACCTAGCTTGTTGGGAACACAAAGTTTCTTTTCAGTTGCAAACTCCATTCCATACATATATATGGGGAGGTACTAGCTCCAACTCGGTTTTACAGTGAAAACTGCAGGAACTTCAAACCGGCACTAGGAAACAGACTGAGAAAGCAGAGAAAAAGTGTCTCCTGCAACCCGTTCCCTTGGTGCTAGATGAACGAACGTCTCTCCACTTGCTCAGTTCTGAGAGATAAGTGTGTGTGAAAGCCGTCCTTCACCTAGCTTTTTGGGAACACAAAGTTTCTTTTCAGTTGCCAACTCCATTCCATACATATATATTTGGAGGTAGAAGCTCCAACTCGATTTTACAGTGAATACTGCAGGAACTTCAAACCGGCACTAGGAAACAGACTGAGAAAGCAGAGAAAAAGTGTCTCCTGCAACCCGTTCCCTTGGTGCTAGATGAACGAACGTCTCTCCACTTGCTCAGTTCTGAGAGATAAGTGTGTGTGAAAGCCGTCCTTCACCTAGCTTGTTGGGAACACAAAGTTTCTTTTCAGTTGCAAACCCCATTCCATACATATATATGGGGAGGTACAAGCTCCAACACGGTTTTACAGTGAAAACTGCAGGAACTTCAAACCGGCACTAGGAAACAGTCTGAGAAAGCAGAGAAAAAGTGCCTCCTGCAACCCGTTCCCTTGGTGCTAGATGAACGAACGTCTCTCCACTTGCTCAGTTCTGAGAGATAAGTGTGTGTGAAAGCCGTACTTCACCTAGCTTTTTGGGAACACAAAGTTTCTTTTCAGTTGCAAACTCCATTCCATACATATATATTTGGAGGTAGAAGCTCCAACACGGTTTTACAGTGAAAACTGCAGGAATTTCAAACCGGCACTAGGAAACAGACTGAGAACGCAGAGAAAAAGTGTCTCCTGCAAACCGTTCCCTTGGTGCTAGATGAACGAACGTCTCTCCACTTGCTCAGTTCTGAGAGATAAGTGTGTGTGAAAGCCGTCCTTCACCCAGCTTGTTGGGAACACAAAGTTTCTTTTCAGTTGCAAACTCCATTCCATGCATATATATGGGGAGGTACTAGCTCCAACTCGGTTTGACAGTGAAAACTGCAGGAACTTCAAACCGGCACTAGGAAACAGACGGAGAAAGCAGAGAAAAAGTGTCTCCTGCAACCCGTTCCCTTGGTGCTAGATGAACGAACGTCTCTCCACTTGCTCAGTTCTGAGAGATAAGTGTGTGTGAAAGCCGTCCTTCACCTAGCTTGTTGGGAACACAAAGTTTCTTTTCAGTTGCAAACTCCATTCCATACATATATATGGGGAGGTACTAGCTCCAACTCGGTTTGACAGTGAAAACTGCAGGAACTTCAAAACGGCACTAGAAAACAGACGGAGAAAGCAGAGAAAAAGTGTCTCCTGCAACCCGTTCCCTTGGTGCTAGATGAACGAACGTCTCTCCACTTGCTCAGTTCTGAGAGATAAGTGTGTGTGAAAGCCGTCCTTCACCTAGCTTGTTGGGAACACAAAGTTTCTTTTCAGTTGCAAACCCCATTCCATACATATATATGGGGAGGTACAAGCTCCAACTCGGTTTTACAGTGAAAACTGCAGGAACTTCAAAACGGCACTAGGAAACAGTCTGAGAAAGCAGAGAAAAAGTGCCTCCTGCAACCCGTTCCCTTGGTGCTAGATGAACGAACGTCTCTCCACTTGCTCAGTTCTGAGAGATAAGTGTGTGTGAAAGCCGTCCTTCACCTAGCTTGTTGTTAACACAAAGTTTCTTTTCAGTTGCAAACTCCATTCCATACATATATATGGGGAGGTACAAGCTCCAACTCGGTTTTACAGTGAAAACTGCAGGAACTTCAAACCGGCACTAGGAAACAGACTGAGAAAGCAGAGAAAAAGTGTCTCCTGCAACCCGTTCCCTTGGTGCTAGATGAACGAACGTCTCTCCACTTGCTCAGTTCTGAGAGATAAGTGTGTGTGAAAGCCGTCCTTCACCTAGCTTGTTGGGAACACAAAGTTTCTTTTCAGTTGCAAACCCCATTCCATACATATATATGGGGAGGTACAAGCTCCAACTCGGTTTTACAGTGAAAACTGCAGGAACTTCAAACCGGCACTAGGAAACAGTCTGAGAAAGCAGAGAAAAAGTGCCTCCTGCAACCCGTTCCCTTGGTGCTAGATGAACGAACGTCTCTCCACTTGCTCAGTTCTGAGAGATAAGTGTGTGTGAAAGCCGTCCTTCACCTAGCTTGTTGTTAACACAAAGTTTCTTTTCAGTTGCAAACTCCATTCCATACATATATATGGGGAGGTACAAGCTCCAACTCGGTTTTACAGTGAAAACTGCAGGAACTTCAAACCGGCACTAGGAAACAGACTGAGAAAGCAGAGAAAAAGTGTCTCCTGCAACCCGTTCCCTTGGTGCTAGATGAACGAACGTCTCTCCACTTGCTCAGTTCTGAGAGATAAGTGTGTGTGAAAGCCGTCCTTCACCTAGCTTGTTGGGAACACAAAGTTTCTTTTCAGTTGCAAACCCCATTCCATACATATATATGGGGAGGTACAAGCTCCAACTCGGTTTTACAGTGAAAACTGCAGGAACTTCAAACCGGCACTAGGAAACAGTCTGAGAAAGCAGAGAAAAAGTGCCTCCTGCAACCCGTTCCCTTGGTGCTAGATGAACGAACGTCTCTCCACTTGCTCAGTTCTGAGAGATAAGTGTGTGTGAAAGCCGTCCTTCACCTAGCTTGTTGGGAACACAAAGTTTCTTTTCAGTTGCAAACTCCATTCCATACATATATATGGGGAGGTACTAGCTCCAACTCGGTTTTACAGTGAAAACTGCAGGAACTTCAAACCGGCACTAGTAAACAGACGGAGAAAGCAGAGAAAAAGTGTCTCCTGCAACCCGTTCCCTTGGTGCTAGATGAACGAAAGTCTCTCCACTTGCTCAGTTCTGAGAGATAAGTGTGTGTGAAAGCCGTCCTTCACCTAGCTTGTTGGGAACACAAAGTTTCTTTTCAGTTGCAAACTCCATTCCATACATATATATGGGGAGGTACTAGCTCCAACTCGGTTTGACAGTGAAAACTGCAGGAACTTCAAACCGGCACTAGGAAACAGTCTGAGAAAGCAGAGAAAAAGTGCCTCCTGCATCCCGTTCCCTTGGGGCTAGATGAACGAACGTCTCTCCACTTGCTCAGTTCTGAGAGATAAGTGTGTGTGAAAGCCGTCCTTCACCTAGCTTGTTGTTAACACAAAGTTTCTTTTCAGTTGCAAACTCCATTCCATACATATATATGGGGAGGTACAAGCTCCAACTCGGTTTTACAGTGAAAACTGCAGGAACTTCAAACCGGCACTAGGAAACAGACTGAGAAAGCAGAGAAAAAGGGTCTCCTGCAACCGGTTCCCTTGGTGCTAGAAGAACGAACGTCTCTCCACTTGCTCAGTTCTGAGAGATAAGTGTGTGTGAAAGCCGTCCTTCACATAGCTTGTTGGGAACACAAAGTTTCTTTTCAGTTGCAAACTCCATTCCATACATATATATGGGGAGGTACAAGCTCCAACTCGGTTTTACAGTGAAAACTGCAGGAACTTCAAACCGGCACTAGGAAACAGACTGAGAAAGCAGAGAAAAAGTGTCTCCTGCAACCCGTTCCCTTGGTGCTAGATGAACGAACGTCTCTCCACTTGCTCAGTTCTGAGAGATAAGTGTGTGTGAAAGCCGTCCTTCACCTAGCTTGTTGGGAACACAAAGTTTCTTTTCAGTTGCAAACCCCATTCCATACATATATATGGGGAGGTACAAGCTCCAACTCGGTTTTACAGTGAAAACTGCAGGAACTTCAAACCGGCACTAGGAAACAGTCTGAGAAAGCAGAGAAAAAGTGCCTCCTGCAACCCGTTCCCTTGGTGCTAGATGAACGAACGTCTCTCCACTTGCTCAGTTCTGAGAGATAAGTGTGTGTGAAAGCCGTCCTTCACCTAGATTGTTGTTAACACAAAGTTTCTTTTCAGTTGCAAACTCCATTCCATACATATATATGGGGAGGTACAAGCTCCAACTCGGTTTTACAGTGAAAACTGCAGGAACTTCAAACCGGCACTAGGAAACAGACTGAGAAAGCAGAGAAAAAGTGTCTCCTGCAACCCGTTCCCTTGGTGCTAGAAGAACGAACGTCTCTCCACTTGCTCAGTTCTGAGAGATAAGTGTGTGTGAAAGCCGTCCTTCACCTAGCTTGTTGGGAACACAAAGTTTATTTTCAGTTGCAAACCCCATTCCATACATATATATGGGGAGGTACAAGCTCCAAATCGGTTTTACAGTGAAAACTGCAGGAACTTCAAACCGGCACTAGGAAACAGACTGAGAAAGCAGAGAAAAAGTGTCTCCTGCAACCCGTTCCCTTGGTGCTAGATGAACGAACGTCTCTCCACTTGCTCAGTTCTGAGAGATAAGTGTGTGTGAAAGCCGTCCTTCACCTAGCTTGTTGGGAACACAAAGTTTATTTTCAGTTGCAAACTCCATTCCATACATATATATGGGGAGGTACAAGCTCCAACTCGGTTTTACAGTGAAAACTGCAGGAACTTCAAACCGGCACTAGGAAACAGTCTGAGAAAGCAGAGAAAAAGTGCCTCCTGCAACCCGTTCCCTTGGTGCTAGATGAACGAACGTCTCTCCACTTGCTCAGTTCTGAGAGATAAGTGTGTGTGAAAGCCGTCCTTCACCTAGCTTGTTGTTAACACAAAGTTTCTTTTCAGTTGCAAACTCCATTCCATACATATATATGGGGAGGTACAAGCTCCAACTCGGTTTTACAGTGAAAACTGCAGGAACTTCAAACCGGCACTAGGAAACAGACTGAGAAAGCAGAGAAAAAGTGTCTCCTGCAACCCGTTCCCTTGGTGCTAGAAGAACGAACGTCTCTCCACTTGCTCAGTTCTGAGAGATAAGTGTGTGTGAAAGCCGTCCTTCACCTAGCTTGTTGGGAACACAAAGTTTATTTTCAGATGCAAACCCCATTCCATACATATATATGGGGAGGTACAAGCTCCAACTCGGTTTTACAGTGAAAACTGCAGGAACTTCAAACCGGCACTAGGAATCAGACTGAGAAAGCAGAGAAAAAGTGTCTCCTGCAACCCGTTCCCTTGGTGCTAGATGAACGAACGTCTCTCCACTTGCTCAGTTCGGAGAGATAAGTATGTGTGAAAGCCGTCCTTCACCTAGCTTGTTGGGAACACAAAGTTTATTTTCAGTTGCAAACCCCATTCCATACATATATATGGGGAGGTACAAGCTCCAACTCGGTTTTACAGTGAAAACTGCAGGAACTTCAAACCGGCACTAGGAAACAGACTGAGAAAGCAGAGAAAAAGTGTCTCCTGCAACCCGTTCCCTTGGTGCTAGATGAACGAACGTCTCTCCACTTGCTCAGTTCTGAGAGATAAGTGTGTGTGAAAGCCGTCCTTTACCTAGCTTGTTGGGAACACAAAGTTTCTTTTCAGTTGCAAACTCCATTCCATACATATATATGGGGAGGTACTAGCTCCAACTCGGTTTTACAGTGAAAACTGTAGGAACTTCAAACCGGCACTAGGAAACAGACTGAGAAAGCAGAGAAAAAGTGTCTCCTGCAACCCGTTCCCTTGGTGCTAGATGAACGAACGTCTCTCCACTTGCTCAGTTCTGAGAGATAAGTGTGTGTGAAAGCCGTCCTTCACCTAGCTTGTTGGGAACACAAAGTTTCTTTTCAGTTGCAAACCCCATTCCATACATATATATGGGGAGGTACAAGCTCCAACTCGGTTTTACAGTGAAAACTGCAGGAACTTCAAACCGGCACTAGGAAACAGTCTGAGAAAGCAGAGAAAAAGTGCCTCCTGCAACCCGTTCCCTTGGTGCTAGATGAACGAACGTCTCTCCACTTGCTCAGTTCTGAGAGATAAGTGTGTGTGAAAGCCGTCCTTCACCTAGCTTGTTGTTAACACAAAGTTTCTTTTCAGTTGCAAACTCCATTCCATACATATATATGGGGAGGTACAAGCTCCAACTCGGTTTTACAGTGAAAACTGCAGGAACTTCAAACCGGCACTAGGAAACAGACTGAGAAAGCAGAGAAAAAGTGTCTCCTGCAACCCGTTCCCTTGGTGCTAGAAGAACGAACGTCTCTCCACTTGCTCAGTTCTGAGAGATAAGTGTGTGTGAAAGCCGTCCTTCACCTATCTTGTTGGGAAGACAAAGTTTATTTTCAGATGCAAACCCCATTCCATACATATATATGGGGAGGTAAAAGCTCCAACTCGGTTTTACAGTGAAAACTGCAGGAACTTCAAACCGGCACTAGGAATCAGACTGAGAAAGCAGAGAAAAAGTGTCTCCTGCAACCCGTTCCCTTGGTGCTAGATGAACGAACGTCTCTCCACTTGCTCAGTTCTGAGAGATAAGTGTGTGTGAAAGCCGTCCTTCACCTAGCTTGTTGGGAACACAAAGTTTATTTTCAGTTGCAAACCCCATTCCATACATATATATGGGGAGGTACAAGCTCCAACTCGGTTTTACAGTGAAAACTGCAGGAACTTCAAACCGGCACTAGGAAACAGACTGAGAAAGCAGAGAAAAAGTGTCTCCTGCAACCCGTTCCCTTGGTGCTAGATGAACGAACGTCTCTCCACTTGCTCAGTTCTGAGAGATAAGTGTGTGTGAAAGCCGTCCTTCACCTAGCTTGTTGGGAACACAAAGTTTCTTTTCAGTTGCAAACTCCATTCCATACATATATATGGGGAGGTACTAGCTCCAACTCGGTTTTACAGTGAAAACTGCAGGAACTTCAAACCGGCACTAGGAAACAGAATGAGAAAGCAGAGAAAAAGTGTCTCCTGCAACCCGTTCCCTTGGTGCTAGATGAACGAACGTCTCTCCACTTGCTCAGTTCTGAGAGATAAGTGTGTGTGAAAGCCGTCCTTCACCTAGCTTGTTGGGAACACAAAGTTTCTTTTCAGTTGCAAACCCCATTCCATACATATATATGGGGAGGTACAAGCTCCAACTCGGTTTTACAGTGAAAACTGCAGGAACTTCAAACCGGCACTAGGAAACAGTCTGAGAAAGCAGAGAAAAAGTGCCTCCTGCAACCCGTTCCCTTGGAGCTAGATGAACGAACGTCTCTCCACTTGCTCAGTTCTGAGAGATAAGTGTGTGTGAAAGCCGTCCTTCACCTAGCTTGTTGTTAACACAAAGTTTCTTTTCAGTTGCAAACTCCATTCCATACATATATATGGGGAGGTACAAGCTCCAACTCGGTTTTACAGTGAAAACTGCAGGAACTTCAAACCGGCACTAGGAAACAGACTGAGAAAGCAGAGAAAAAGTGTCTCCTGCAACCCGTTCCCTTGGTGCTAGAAGAACGAACGTCTCTCCACTTGCTCAGTTCTGAGAGATAAGTGTGTGTGAAAGCCGTCCTTCACCTAGCTTGTTGGGAACACAAAGTTTATTTTCAGATGCAAACCCCATTCCATACATATATATGGGGAGGTACAAGCTCCAACTCGGTTTTACAGTGAAAACTGCAGGAACTTCAAACCGGCACTAGGAATCAGACTGAGAAAGCAGAGAAAAAGTGTCTCCTGCAACCCGTTCCCTTGGTGCTAGATGAACGAACGTCTCTCCACTTGCTCAGTTCTGAGAGATAAGTATGTGTGAAAGCCGTCCTTCACCTAGCTTGTTGGGAACACAAAGTTTCTTTTCAGTTGCAAACCCCATTCCATACATATATATGGGGAGGTACAAGCTCCAACTCGGTTTTACAGTGAAAACTGCAGGAACTTCAAACCGGCACTAGGAAACAGACTGAGAAAGCAGAGAAAAAGTGTCTCCTGCAACCCGTTCCCTTGGTGCTAGATGAACGAACGTCTCTCCACTTGCTCAGTTCTGAGAGATAAGTGTGTGTGAAAGCCGTCCTTCACCTAGCTTGTTGGGAACACAAAGTTTCTTTTCAGTTGCAAACTCCATTCCATACATATATATGGGGAGGTACTAGCTCCAAATCGGTTTTACAGTGAAAACTGTAGGAACTTCAAACCGGCACTAGGAAACAGACTGAGAAAGCAGAGAAAAAGTGTCTCCTGCAACCCGTTCCCTTGGTGCTAGATGAACGAACGTCTCTCCACTTGCTCAGTTCTGAGAGATAAGTGTGTGTGAAAGCCGTCCTTCACCTAGCTTGTTGGGAACACAAAGTTTCTTTTCAGTTGCAAACCCCATTCCATACATATATATGGGGAGGTACAAGCTCCAACTCGGTTTTACAGTGAAAACTGCAGGAACTTCAAACCGGCACTAGGAAACAGTCTGAGAAAGCAGAGAAAAAGTGCCTCCTGCAACCCGTTCCCTTGGTGCTAGATGAACGAACGTCTCTCCACTTGCTCAGTTCTGAGAGATAAGTGTGTGTGAAAGCCGTCCTTCACCTAGCTTGTTGTTAACACAAAGTTTCTTTTCAGTTGCAAACTCCATTCCATACATATATATGGGGAGGTACAAGCTCCAACTCGGTTTTACAGTGAAAACTGCAGGAACTTCAAACCGGCACTAGGAAACAGACTGAGAAAGCAGAGAAAAAGTGTCTCCTGCAACCCGTTCCCTTGGTGCTAGAAGAACGAACGTCTCTCAACTTGCTCAGTTCTGAGAGATAAGTGTGTGTGAAAGCCGTCCTTCACCTAGCTTGTTGGGAACACAAAGTTTATTTTCAGTTGCAAACCCCATTCCATACATATATATGGGGAGGTACAAGCTCCAAATCGGTTTTACAGTGAAAACTGCAGGAACTTCATACCGGCACTAGGAAACAGACTGAGAAAGCAGAGAAAAAGTGTCTCCTGCAACCCGTTCCCTTGGTGCTAGAAGAACGAACGTCTCTCCACTTGCTCAGTTCTGAGAGATAAGTGTCTGTGAAAGCCGTCCTTCACCTATCTTGTTGGGAACACAAAGTTTATTTTTAGATGCAAACCCCATTCCATACATATATATGGGGAGGTACAAGCTCCAACTCGGTTTTACAGTGAAAACTGCAGGAACTTCAAACCGGCACTAGGAATCAGACTGAGAAAGCAGAGAAAAAGTGTCTCCTGCAACCCGTTCCCTTGGTGCTAGATGAACGAACGTCTCTCCACTTGCTCAGTTCTGAGAGATAAGTGTGTGTGAAAGCCGTCCTTCACCTAGCTTGTTGGGAACACAAAGTTTATTTTCAGTTGCAAACCCCATTCCATACATATATATGGGGAGGTACAAGCTCCAACTCGGTTTTACAGTGAAAACTGCAGGAACTTCAAACCGGCACTAGGAAACAGACTGAGAAAGCAGAGAAATAGTGTCTCCTGCAACCCGTTCCCTTGGTGCTAGATGAACGAACGTCTCTCCACTTGCTCAGTTCTGAGAGATAAGTGTGTGTGAAAGCCGTCCTTCACCTAGCTTGTTGGGAACACAAAGTTTCTTTTCAGTTGCAAACTCCATTCCATACATATATATGGGGAGGTACTAGCTCCAACTCGGTTTTACAGTGAAAACTGTAGGAACTTCAAACCGGCACTAGGAAACAGACTGAGAAAGCAGAGAAAAAGTGTCTCCTGCAACCCGTTCCCTTGGTGCTAGATGAACGAACGTCTCTCCACTTGCTCAGTTCTAAGAGATAAGTGTGTGTGAAAGCCGTCCTTCACCTAGCTTGTTGGGAACACAAAGTTTCTTTTCAGTTGCAAACCCCATTCCATACATATATATGGGGAGGTACAAGCTCCAACTCGGTTTTACAGTGAAAACTGCAGGAACTTCAAACCGGCACTAGGAAACAGTCTGAGAAAGCAGAGAAAAAGTGCCTCCTGCAACCCGTTCCCTTGGTGCTAGATGAACGAACGTCTCTCCACTTGCTCAGTTCTGAGAGATAAGTGTGTGTGAAAGCCGTCCTTCACCTAGCTTGTTGTTAACACAAAGTTTCTTTTCAGTTGCAAACTCCATTCCATACATATATATGGGGAGGTACAAGCTCCAACTCGGTTTTACAGTGAAAACTGCAGGAACTTCAAACCGGCACTAGGAAACAGACTGAGAAAGCAGAGAAAAAGTGTCTCCTGCAACCCGTTCCCTTGGTGCTAGAAGAACGAACGTCTCTCCACTTGCTCAGTTCTGAGAGATAAGTGTGTGTGAAAGCCGTCCTTCACCTAGCTTGTTGGGAACACAAAGTTTATTTTCAGTTGCAAACCCCATTCCATACATATATATGGGGAGGTACAAGCTCCAAATCGGTTTTACAGTGAAAACTGCAGGAACTTCAAACCGGCACTAGGAAACAGACTGAGAAAGCAGAGAAAAAGTGTCTCCTGCAACCCGTTCCCTTGGTGCTAGAAGAACGAACGTCTCTCCACTTGCTCAGTTCTGAGAGATAAGTGTGTGTGAAAGCCGTCCTTCACCTAGCTTGTTGGGAACACAAAGTTTATTTTCAGATGCAAACCCCATTCCATACATATATATGGGGAGGTACAAGCTCCAACTCGGTTTTACAGTGAAAACTGCAGGAAATTCAAACCGGCACTAGGAATCAGACTGAGAAAGCAGAGAAAAAGTGTCTCCTGCAACCCGTTCCCTTGGTGCTAGATGAACGAACGTCTCTCCACTTGCTCAGTTCTGAGAGATAAGTGTGTGTGAAAGCCGTACTTCACCTAGCTTGTTGGGAACACAAAGTTTATTTTCAGTTGCAAACCCCAATCCATACATATATATGGGGAGGTACAAGCTCCAACTCGGTTTTACAGTGAAAACTGCAGGAACTTCAAACCGGCACTAGGAAACAGACTGAGAAAGCAGAGAAAAAGTGTCTCCTGCAACCCGTTCCCTTGGTGCTAGATGAACGAACGTCTCTCCACTTGCTCAGTTCTGAGAGATAAGTGTGTGTGAAAGCCGTCCTTCACCTAGCTTGTTGGGAACACAAAGTTTCTTTTCAGTTGCAAACTCCATTCCATACATATATATGGGGAGGTACTAGCTCCAACTCGGTTTTACAGTGAAAACTGTAGGAACTTCAAACCGGCACTAGGAAACAGACTGAGAAAGCAGAGAAAAAGTGTCTCCTGCAACCCGTTCCCTTGGTGCTAGATGAACGAACGTCTCTCCACTTGCTCAGTTCTGAGAGATAAGTGTGTGTGAAAGCCGTCCTTCACCTAGCTTTTTGGGAACACAAAGTTTCTTTTCAGTTGCAAACTCCATTCCATACATATATATTTGGAGGTAGAAGCTCCAACTCGGTTTTACAGCGAATACTGCAGGAACTTCAAACCGGCACTAGGAAACAGACTGAGAAAGCAGAGAAAAAGTGTCTCCTGCAACCCGTTCCCTTGGTGCTAGATGAACGAACGTCTCTCCACTTGCTCAGTTCTGAGAGATAAGTGTGTGTGAAAGCCGTACTTCACCTAACTTTTTGGGAACACAAAGTTTCTTTTCAGTTGCAAACTCCATTCCATACATATATATTTGGAGGTAGAAGCTCCAACACGGTTTTACAGTGAAAACTGCAGGAATTTCAAACCGGCACTAGGAAACAGACTGAGAAAGCAGAGAAAAAGTGTCTCCTGCAAACCGTTCCCTTGGTGCTAGATGAACGAACGTCTCTCCACTTGCTCAGTTCTGAGAGATAAGTGTGTGTGAAAGCCGTCCTTCACCTAGCTTGTTGGGAACACAAAGTTTCTTTTCAGTTGCAAACTCCATTCCATACATATATATGGGGAGGTACTAGCTCCAACTCGGTTTTACAGTGAAAACTGCAGGAACTTCAAACCGGCACTAGGAAACAGACTGAGAAAGCAGAGAAAAAGTGTCTCCTGCAACCCGTTCCCTTGGTGCTAGATGAACGAACGTCTCTCCACTTGCTCAGTTCTGAGAGATAAGTGTGTGTGAAAGCCGTCCTTCACCTAGCTTTTTGGGAACACAAAGTTTCTTTTCAGTTGCCAACTCCATTCCATACATATATATTTGGAGGTAGAAGCTCCAACTCGATTTTACAGTGAATACTGCAGGAACTTCAAACCGGCACTAGGAAACAGACTGAGAAAGCAGAGAAAAAGTGTCTCCTGCAACCCGTTCCCTTGGTGCTAGATGAACGAACGTCTCTCCACTTGCTCAGTTCTGAGAGATAAGTGTGTGTGAAAGCCGTCCTTCACCTAGCTTGTTGGGAACACAAAGTTTCTTTTCAGTTGCAAACTCCATTCCATACATATATATGGGGAGGTACAAGCTCCAACTCGGTTTTACAGTGAAAACTGCAGGAACTTCAAACCGGCACTAGGAAACAGACTAAGAAAGCAGAGAAAAAGGGTCTCCTGCAACCGGTTCCCTTGGTGCTAGAAGAACGAACGTCTCTCCACTTGCTCAGTTCTGAGAGATAAGTGTGTGTGAAAGCCGTCCTTCACATAGCTTGTTGGGAACACAAAGTTTCTTTTCAGTTGCAAACTCCATTCCATACATATATATGGGGAGGTACAAGCTCCAACTCGGTTTTACAGTGAAAACTGCAGGAACTTCAAACCGGCACTAGGAAACAGACTGAGAAAGCAGAGAAAAAGTGTCTCCTGCAACCCGTTCCCTTGGTGCTAGATGAACGAACGTCTCTCCACTTGCTCAGTTCTGAGAGATAAGTGTGTGTGAAAGCCGTCCTTCACCTAGCTTGTTGGGAACACAAAGTTTCTTTTCAGTTGCTAACCCCATTCCATACATATATATGGGGAGGTACAAGCTCCAACTCGGTTTTACAGTGAAAACTGCAGGAACTTCAAACCGGCACTAGGAAACAGTCTGAGAAAGCAGAGAAAAAGTGCCTCCTGCAACCCGTTCCCTTGGTGCTAGATGAACGAACGTCTCTCCACTTGCTCAGTTCTGAGAGATAAGTGTGTGTGAAAGCCGTCCTTCACCTAGCTTGTTGTTAACACAAAGTTTCTTTTCACTTGCAAACTCCATTCCATACATATATATGGGGAGGTACAAGCTCCAACTCGGTTTTACAGTGAAAACTGCAGGAACTTCAAACCGGCACTAGGAAACAGACTGAGAAAGCAGAGAAAAAGTGTCTCCTGCAACCCGTTCCCTTGGTGCTAGAAGAACGAACGTCTCTCCACTTGCTCAGTTCTGAGAGATAAGTGTGTGTGAAAGCCGTCCTTCACCTAGCTTGTTGGGAACACAAAGTTTATTTTCAGTTGCAAACCCCATTCCATACATATATATGGGGAGGTACAAGCTCCAAATCGGTTTTACAGTGAAAACTGCAGGAACTTCAAACCGGCACTAGGAAACAGACTGAGAAAGCAGAGAAAAAGTGTCTCCTGCAACCCGTTCCCTTGGTGCTAGATGAACGAACGTCTCTCCACTTGCTCAGTTCTGAGAGATAAGTGTGTGTGAAAGCCGTCCTTCACCTAGCTTGTTGGGAACAGAAAGTTTATTTTCAGTTGCAAACCCCATTCCATACATATATATGGGGAGGTACAAGCTCCAACTCGGTTTTACAGTGAAAACTGCAGGAACTTCAAACCGGCACTAGGAAACAGTCTGAGAAAGCAGAGAAAAAGTGCCTCCTGCAACCCGTTCCCTTGGTGCTAGATGAACGAACGTCTCTCCACTTGCTCAGTTCTGAGAGATAAGTGTGTGTGAAAGCCGTCCTTCACCTAGCTTGTTGTTAACACAAACTTTCTTTTAAGTTGCAAACTCCATTCCATACATATATATGGGGAGGTACAAGCTCCAACTCGGTTTTACAGTGAAAACTGCAGGAACTTCAAACCGGCACTAGGAAACAGACTGAGAAAGCAGAGAAAAAGTGTCTCCTGCAACCCGTTCCCTTGGTGCTAGAAGAACGAACGTCTCTCCACTTGCTCAGTTCTGAGAGATAAGTGTGTGTGAAAGCCGTCCTTCACCTAGCTTGTTGGGAACACAAAGTTTATTTTCAGATGCAAACCCCATTCCATACATATATATGGGGAGGTACAAGCTCCAACTCGGTTTTACAGTGAAAACTGCAGGAACTTCAAACCGGCACTAGGAAACAGACTGAGAAAGCAGAGAAAAAGTGTCTCCTGCAACCCGTTCCCTTGGTGCTAGATGAACGAACGTCTCTCCACTTGCTCAGTTCTGAGAGATAAGTGTGTGTGAAAGCCGTCCTTCACCTAGCTTGTTGGGAACACAAAGTTTCTTTTCAGTTGCAAACTCCATTCCATACATATATATGGGGAGGTACTAGCTCCAACTCGGTTTTACAGTGAAAACTGTAGGAACTTCAAACCGGCACTAGGAAACAGACTGAGAAAGCAGAGAAAAAGTGTCTCCTGCAACCCGTTCCCTTGGTGCTAGATGAACGAACGTCTCTCCACTTGCTCAGTTCTGAGAGATAAGTGTGTGTGAAAGCCGTCCTTCACCTAGCTTGTTGGGAACACAAAGTTTCTTTTCAGTTGCAAACCCCATTCCATACATATATATGGGGAGGTACAAGCTCCAACTCGGTTTTACAGTGAAAACTGCGGGAACTTCAAACCGGCACTAGGAAACAGTCTGAGAAAGCAGAGAAAAAGTGCCTCCTGCAACCCGTTCCCTTGGTGCTAGATGAACGAACGTCTCTCCACTTGCTCAGTTCTGAGAGATAAGTGTGTGTGAAAGCCGTCCTTCACCTAGCTTGTTGTTAACACAAAGTTTCTTTTCAGTTGCAAACTCCATTCCATACATATATATGGGGAGGTACAAGCTCCAACTCGGTTTTACAGTGAAAACTGCAGGAACTTCAAACCGGCACTAGGAAACAGACTGAGAAAGCAGAGAAAAAGTGTCTCCTGCAACCCGTTCCCTTGGTGCTAGAAGAACGAACGTCTCTCAACTTGCTCAGTTCTGAGAGATAAGTGTGTGTGAAAGCCGTCCTTCACCTAGCTTGTTGGGAACACAAAGTTTATTTTCAGATGCAAACCCCATTCCATACATATATATGGGGAGGTACAAGCTCCAACTCGGTTTTACAGTGAAAACTGCAGGAACATCAAACCGGCACTAGGAATCAGACTGAGAAAGCAGAGAAAAAGTGTCTCCTGCAACCCGTTCCCTTGGTGCTAGATGAACGAACGTCTCTCCACTTGCTCAGTTCTGAGAGATAAGTGTGTGTGAAAGCCGTCCTTCACCTAGCTTGTTGGGAACACAAAGTTTATTTTCAGTTGCAAACCCCATTCCATACATATATATGGGGAGGTACAAGCTCCAACTCGGTTTTACAGTGAAAACTGCAGGAACTTCAAACCGGCACTAGGAAACAGACTGAGAAAGCAGAGAAAAAGTGTCTCCTGCAACCCGTTCCCTTGGTGCTAGATGAACGAACGTCTCTCCACTTGCTCAGTTCTGAGAGATAAGTGTGTGTGAAAGCCGTCCTTCACCTAGCTTGTTGGGAACACAAAGTTTCTTTTCAGTTGCAAACCCCATTCCATACATATATATGGGGAGGTACAAGCTCCAACTCGGTTTTACAGTGAAAACTGCAGGAACTTCAAACCGGCACTAGGAAACAGTCTGAGAAAGCAGAGAAAAAGTGCCTCCTGCAACCCGTTCCCTTGGTGCTAGATGAACGAACGTCTCTCCACTTGCTCAGTTCTGAGAGATAAGTGTGTGTGAAAGCCGTCCTTCACCTAGCTTGTTGTTAACACAAAGTTTCTTTTCAGTTGCAAACTCCATTCCATACATATATATGGGGAGGTACAAGCTCCAACTCGGTTTTACAGTGAAAACTGCAGGAACTTCAAACCGGCACTAGGAAACAGTCTGAGAAAGCAGAGAAAAAGTGTCTCCTGCAACCCGTTCCCTTGGTGCTAGAAGAATGAACGTCTCTCCACTTGCTCAGTTCTGAGAGATAAGTGTGTGTGAAAGCCGTCCTTCACCTAGCTTGTTGGGAACACAAAGTTTATTTTCAGTTGCAAACCCCATTCCATAAATATATATGGGGAGGTACAAGCTCCAAATCGGTTTTACAGTGAAAACTGCAGGAACTTCAAACCGGCACTAGGAAACAGAATGAGAAAGCAGAGAAAAAGTGTCTCCTGCAACCCGTTCCCTTGGTGCTAGAAGAACGAACGTCTCTCCACTTGCTCAGTTCTGAGAGATAAGTGTGTGTGAAAGCCGTCCTTCACCTAGCTTGTTGGGAACACAAAGTTTATTTTCAGATGCAAACCCCATTCCATACATATATATGGGGAGGTACAAGCTCCAACTCGGTTTTACAGTGAAAACTGCAGGAACTTCAAACCGGCACTAGGAATCAGACTGAGAAAGCAGAGAAAAAGTGTCTCCTGCAACCCGTTCCCTTGGTGCTAGATGAACGAACGTCTCTCCACTTGCTCAGTTCTGAGAGATAAGTGTGTGTGAAAGCCGTCCTTCACCTAGCTTGTTGGGAACACAAAGTTTATTTTCAGTTGCAAACCCCATTCCATACATATATATGGGGAGGTACAAGCTCCAACTCGGTTTTACAGTGAAAACTGCAGGAACTTCAAACCGGCACTAGGAAACAGACTGAGAAAGCAGAGAAAAAGTGTCTCCTGCATCCCGTTCCCTTGGTGCTAGATGAACGAACGTCTCTCCACTTGCTCAGTTCTGAGAGATAAGTGTGTGTGAAAGCCGTCCTTCACCTAGCTTGTTGGGAACACAAAGTTTCTTTTCAGTTGCAAACTCCATTC
This sequence comes from Camelus dromedarius, assembly GCF_036321535.1. NCBI lineage: Eukaryota > Metazoa > Chordata > Mammalia > Artiodactyla > Camelidae > Camelus > Camelus dromedarius. The sequence continues at coordinate 454,098 of NW_026989754.1, forward strand.
CATACATATATATTTGGAGGTAGAAGCTCCAACACGGTTTTACAGTGAAAACTGCAGGAATTTCAAACCGGCACTAGGAAACAGACTGAGAAAGCAGAGAAAAAGTGTCTCCTGCAAACCGTTCCCTTGGTGCTAGATGAACGAACGTCTCTCCACTTGCTCAGTTCTGAGAGATAAGTGTGTGTGAAAGCCGTCCTTCACCTAGCTTGTTGGGAACACAAAGTTTCTTTTCAGTTGCAAACCCCATTCCATACATATATATGGGGAGGTACAAGCTCCAACTCGGTTTTACAGTGAAAACTGCAGGAACTTCAAACCGGCACTAGGAAACAGACTGAGAAAGCAGAGAAAAAGTGTCTCCTGCAACCCGTTCCCTTGGTGCTAGATGAACGAACGTCTCTCCACTTGCTCAGTTCTGAGAGATAAGTGTGTGTGAAAGCTGTCCTTCACCTACCTTTTTGGGAACACAAAGTTTCTTTTCAGTTGCAAACTCCATTCCATACATATATATTTGGAGGTAGAAGCTCCAACTCGATTTTACAGTGAATACTGCAGGAACTTCAAACCGGCACTAGGAAACAGACTGAGAAAGCAGAGAAAAAGTGTCTCCTGCAACCCGTTCCCTTGGTGCTAGATGAACGAACGTCTCTCCACTTGCTCAGTTCTGAGAGATAAGTGTGTGTGAAAGCCGTCCTTCACCTATCTTGTTGGGAACACAAAGTTTCTTTTCAGTTGCAAACTCCATTCCATACATATATATGGGGAGGTACTAGCTCCAACTCGGTTTTACAGTGAAAACTGCAGGAACTTCAAACCGGCACTAGGAAACAGACTGAGAAAGCAGAGAAAAAGTGTCTCCTGCAACCCGTTCCCTTGGTGCTAGATGAACGAACGTCTCTCCACTTGCTCAGGTCTGAGAGATAAGTGTGTGTGAAAGCCGTCCTTCACCTAGCTTGTTGGGAACACAAAGTTTCTTTTCAGTTGCAAACTCCATTCCATACATATATATTTGGAGGTAGAAGCTCCAACTCGGTTTTACAGTGAAAACTGCAGGAACTTCAAACCGGCACTAGGAAACAGTCTGAGAAAGCAGAGAAAAAGTGCCTCCTGCAACCCGTTCCCTTGGTGCTAGATGAACGAACGTCTCTCCACTTGCTCAGTTCTGAGAGATAAGTGTGTGTGAAAGCCGTCCTTCACCTAGCATGTTGGGAACACAAAGTTTCTTTTCAGTTGCAAACTCCATTCCATACATATATATGGGGAGGTACAAGCTCCAACTCGGTTTTAAAGTGAAAACTGCAGGAACTTCACACCGGCACTAGGAAACAGACTGAGAAAGCAGAGAAAAAGTGTCTCCTGCAACCCGTTCCCTTGGTGCTAGATGAACGAACGTCTCTCCACTTGCTCAGTTCTGAGAGATAAGTGTGTGTGAAAGCCGTCCTTCACCTAGCTTGTTGGGAACACAAAGTTTCTTTTCAGTTGCAAACTCCATTCCATACATATATATGGGGAGGTAGAAGCTCCAACTCGGTTTTACAGTGAAAACTGCAGGAACTTCAAACCGGCACTAGGAAACAGACTGAGAAAGCAGAGAAAAAGTGTCTCCTGCAACCCGTTCCCTTGGTGCTAGATGAACGAACGTCTCTCCACTTGCTCAGTTCTGAGAGATAAGTGTGTGTGAAAGCCGTCCTTCACCTAGCTTGTTGGGAACACAAAGTTTCTTTTCAGTTGCAAACTCCATTCCATACATATATATGGGGAGGTACTAGGTCCAACTCGGTTTTACAGTGAAAACTGCAGGAACTTCAAACCGGCACTAGGAAACAGACTGAGAAAGCAGAGAAAAAGTGTCTCCTGCAACCCGTTCCCTTGGTGCTAGATGAACGAACGTCTCTCCACTTGCTCAGTTCTGAGAGATAAGTGTGTGTGAAAGCCGTCCTTCACCTAGCTTGTTGGGAACACAAAGTTTCTTTTCAGTTGCAAACCCCATTCCATACATATATATGGGGAGGTACTAGCTCCAACTAGGTTTGACAGTGAAAACTGCAGGAACTTCAAACCGGCACTAGGAAACAGACTGAGAAAGCAGAGAAAAAGTGTCTCCTGCAACCCGTTCCCTTGGTGCTAGATGAACGAACGTCTCTCCACTTGCTCAGTTCTGACAGATAAGTGTGTGTGAAAGCCGTCCTTCACCTAGCTTGTTGGGAACACAAAGTTTCTTTTCAGTTGCAAACTCCATTCCATACATATATATGGGGAGGTACTAGGTCCAACTCGGTTTTACAGTGAAAACTGCAGGAACTTCAAACCGGCACTAGGAAACAGACTGAGAAAGCAGAGAAAAAGTGTCTCCTGCAACCCGTTCCCTTGGTGCTAGATGAACGAACGTCTCTCCACTTGCTCAGTTCTGAGAGATAAGTGTGTGTGAAAGCCGTCCTTCACCTAGCTTGTTGGGAACACAAAGATTCTTTTCAGTTGCAAACCCCATTCCATACATATATATGGGGAGGTACTAGCTCCAACTAGGTTTGACAGTGAAAACTGCAGGAACTTCAAACCGGCACTAGGAAACAGACTGAGAAAGCAGAGAAAAAGTGTCTCCTGCAACCCGTTCCCTTGGTGCTAGATGAACGAACGTCTCTCCACTTGCTCAGTTCTGAGAGATAAGTGTGTGTGAAAGCCGTCCTTCACCTAGCTTGTTGGAAACACAAAGTTTCTTTTCAGTTGCAAACTCCATTCCATACATATATATTTGGAGGTAGAAGCTCCAACTCGGTTTTACAGTGAAAACTGCAGGAACTTCAAACCGGCACTAGGAAACAGTCTGAGAAAGCAGAGAAAAAGTGCCTCCTGCAACCCGTTCCCTTGGTGCTAGATGAACGAACGTCTCTCCACTTGCTCAGTTCTGAGAGATAAGTGTGTGTGAAAGCCGTCCTTCACCTAGCATGTTGGGAACACAAAGTTTCTTTTCAGTTGCAAACTCCATTCCATACATATATATGGGGAGGTACAAGCTCCAACTCGGTTTTAAAGTGAAAACTGCAGGAACTTCAAACCGGCACTAGGAAACAGACTGAGAAAGCAGAGAAAAAGTGTCTCCTGCAACCCGTTCCCTTGGTGCTAGATGAACGAACGTCTCTCCACTTGCTCAGTTCTGAGAGATAAGTGTGTGTGAAAGCCGTCCTTCACCTAGCATGTTGGGAACACAAAGTTTCTTTTCAGTTGCAAACTCCATTCCATACATATATATTTGGAGGTAGAAGCTCCAACTCGGTTTTACAGTGAAAACTGCAGGAACTTCAAACCGGCACTAGGAAACAGTCTGAGAAAGCAGAGAAAAAGTGTCTCCTGCAACCCGTTCCCTTGGTGCTAGATGAACGAACGTCTCTCCACTTGCTCAGTTCTGAGAGATAAGTGTGTGTGAAAGCCGTCCTTCACCTAGCTTGTTGGGAACACAAAGTTTCTTTTCAGTTGCAAACCCCATTCCATACATATATATGGGGAGGTACTAGCTCCAACTAGGTTTGACAGTGAAAACTGCAGGAACTTCAAACCGGCACTAGGAAACAGACTGAGAAAGCAGAGAAAAAGTGTCTCCTGCAACCCGTTCCCTTGGTGCTAGATGAACGAACGTCTCTCCACTTGCTCAGTTCTGAGAGATAAGTGTGTGTGAAAGCCGTCCTTCACCTAGCTTTTTGGGAACACAAAGTTTCTTTTCAGTTGCAAACTCCATTCCATACATATATATTTGGAGGTAGAAGCTCCAACTCGGTTTTACAGTGAAAACTGCAGGAACTTCAAACCGGCACTAGGAAACAGTCTGAGAAAGCAGAGAAAAAGTGTCTCCTGCAACCCGTTCCCTTGGTGCTAGATGAACGAACGTCTCTCCACTTGCTCAGTTCTGAGAGATAAGTGTGTGTGAAAGCCGTCCTTCACCTAGCTTGTTGGGAACACAAAGTTTCTTTTCAGTTGCAAACTCCATTCCATACATATATATGGGGAGGTACAAGCTCCAACTCGGTTTTACAGTGAAAACTGCAGGAACTTCAAACCGGCACTAGGAAACAGACTGAGAAAGCAGAGAAAAAGTGTCTCCTGCAACCCGTTCCCTTGGTGCTAGATGAACGAACGTCTCTCCACTTGCTCAGTTCTGAGAGATAAGTGTGTGTGAAAGCCGTCCTTCACCTAGCTTGTTGGGAACACAAAGTTTCTTTTCAGTTGCAAACTCCATTCCATACATATATATGGGGAGGTACTAGGTCCAACTCGGTTTTACAGTGAAAACTGCAGGAACTTCAAACCGGCACTAGGAAACAGACTGAGAAAGCAGAGAAAAAGTGTCTCCTGCAACCCGTTCCCTTGGTGCTAGATGAACGAACGTCTCTCCACTTGCTCAGGTCTGAGAGTTAAGTGTGTGTGAAAGCCGTCCTTCACCTAGCTTGTTGGGAACACAAAGTTTATTTTCAGTTGCAAACTCCATTCCATACATATATATTTGGAGGTAGAAGCTCCAACTCGGTTTTACAGTGAAAACTGCAGGAACTTCAAACCGGCACTAGGAAACAGTCTGAGAAAGCAGAGAAAAAGTGCCTCCTGCAACCCGTTCCCTTGGTGCTAGATGAACGAACGTCTCTCCACTTGCTCAGTTCTGAGAGATAAGTGTGTGTGAAAGCCGTCCTTCACCTAGCATGTTGGGAACACAAAGTTTCTTTTCAGTTGCAAACTCCATTCCATACATATATATGGGGAGGTACAAGCTCCAACTCGGTTTTAAAGTGAAAACTGCAGGAACTTCAAACCGGCACTAGGAAACAGACTGAGAAAGCAGAGAAAAAGTGTCTCCTGCAACCCGTTCCCTTGGTGCTAGATGAACGAACGTCTCTCCACTTGCTCAGTTCTGAGAGATAAGTGTGTGTGAAAGCCGTCCTTCACCTAGCTTGTTGGGAACACAAAGTTTCTTTTCAGTTGCAAACTCCATTCCATACATATATATGGGGAGGTACAAGCTCCAACTCGGTTTTACAGTGAAAACTGCAGGAACTTCAAACCGGCACTAGGAAACAGACTGAGAAAGCAGAGAAAAAGTGTCTCCTGCAACCCGTTCCCTTGGTGCTAGATGAACGAACGTCTCTCCACTTGCTCAGTTCTGAGAGATAAGTGTGTGTGAAAGCCGTCCTTCACCTAGCTTGTTGGGAACACAAAGTTTCTTTTCAGTTGCAAACTCCATTCCATACATATATATGGGGAGGTACTAGGTCCAACTCGGTTTTACAGTGAAAACTGCAGGAACTTCAAACCGGCACTAGGAAACAGACTGAGAAAGCAGAGAAAAAGTGTCTCCTGCAACCCGTTCCCTTGGTGCTAGATGAACGAACGTCTCTCCACTTGCTCAGTTCTGAGAGATAAGTGTGTGTGAAAGCCGTCCTTCACCTAGCTTGTTGGGAACACAAAGTTTCTTTTCAGTTGCAAACCCCATTCCATACATATATATGGGGAGGTACTAGCTCCAACTAGGTTTGACAGTGAAAACTGCAGGAACTTCAAACCGGCACTAGGAAACAGACTGAGAAAGCAGAGAAAAAGTGTCTCCTGCAACCCGTTCCCTTGGTGCTAGATGAACGAACGTCTCTCCACTTGCTCAGTTCTGAGAGATAAGTGTGTGTGAAAGCCGTCCTTCACCTAGCTTGTTGGGAACACAAAGTTTCTTTTCAGTTGCAAACTCAATTCCATACATATATATTTGGAGGTAGAAGCTCCAACTCGGTTTTACAGTGAAAACTGCAGGAACTTCAAACCGGCACTAGGAAACAGTCTGAGAAAGCAGAGAAAAAGTGTCTCCTGCAACCCGTTCCCTTGGTGCTAGATGAACGAACGTCTCTCCACTTGCTCAGTTCTGAGAGATAAGTGTGTGTGAAAGCCGTCCTTCACCTAGCTTGTTGGGAACACAAAGTTTATTTTCAGTTGCAAACTCCATTCCATACATATATATGGGGAGGTACAAGCTCCAACTCGGTTTTACAGTGAAAACTGCAGGAACTTCAAACCGGCACTAGGAAACAGACTGAGAAAGCAGAGAAATAGTGTCTCCTGCAACCCGTTCCCTTGGTGCTAGATGAACGAACGTCTCTCCACTTGCTCAGTTCTGAGAGATAAGTGTGTGTGAAAGCCGTCCTTCACCTAGCTTGTTGGGAACACAAAGTTTCTTTTCAGTTGCAAACTCCATTCCATACATATATATGGGGAGGTACTAGGTCCAACTCGGTTTTACAGTGAAAACTGCAGGAACTTCAAACCGGCACTAGGAAACAGACTGAGAAAGCAGAGAAATAGTGTCTCCTGCAACCCGTTCCCTTGGTGCTAGATGAACGAAAGTCTCTCCACTTGCTCAGTTCTGAGAGATAATTGTGTGTGAAAGCCGTCCTTCACCTAGCTTGTTGGGAACACAAAGTTTCTTTTCAGTTGCAAACTCCATTCCATACATATATATTTGGAGGTAGAAGCTCCAACACGGTTTTACAGTGAAAACTGCAGGAACTTCAAACCGGCACTAGGAAACAGAATGAGAAAGCAGAGAAAAAGTGTCTCCTGCAACCCGTTCCCTTGGTGCTAGATGAACGAACGTCTCTCCACTTGCTCAGTTCTGAGAGATAAGTGTGTGTGAAAGCCGTCCTTCACCTAGCTTGTTGGGAACACAAAGTTTCTTTTCAGTTGCAAACTCCATTCCATACATATATATGGGGAGGTACTAGCTCCAACTCGGTTTTACAGTGAAAACTGCAGGAACTTCAAACCGGCACTAGGAAACAGACTGAGAAAGCAGAGAAAAAGTGTCTCCTGCAACCCGTTCCCTTGGTGCTAGATGAACGAACGTCTCTCCACTTGCTCAGGTCTGAGAGATAAGTGTGTGTGAAAGCCGTCCTTCACCTAGCTTGTTGGGAACACAAAGTTTCTTTTCAGTTGCAAACTCCATTCCATACATATATATTTGGAGGTAGAAGCTCCAACTCGGTTTTACAGTGAATACTGCAGGAACTTCAAACCGGCACTAGGAAACAGACTGAGAAAGCAGAGAAAAAGTGCCTCCTGCAACCCGTTCCCTTGGTGCTAGATGAACGAACGTCTCTCCACTTGCTCAGTTCTGAGTGATAAGTGTGTGTGAAAGCCGTCCGTCACCTAGCTTTTTGGGAACACAAAGTTTCTTTTCAGTTGCAAACTCCATTCCATACATATATATGGGGAGGTACAAGCTTCAACTCGGTTTTACAGTGAAAACTGCAGGAACTTCAAAGCGGCACTAGGAAACAGACTGAGAAAGCAGAGAAAAAGTGTCTCCTGCAACCCGTTCCCTTGGTGCTAGAAGAACGAACGTCTCTCCACTTGCTCAGTTCTGAGAGATAAGTGTGTGTGAAAGCCGTCCTTCACCTAGCTTGTTGGGAACACAAAGTTTCTTTTCAGTTGCAAACTCCATAACATACATGTATATTTGGAGGTAGAAGCTCCAACTCGGTTTTACAGTGAATACTGCAGGAACTTCAAACCGGCACTAGGAAACAGACTGAGAAAGCAGAGAAAAAGTGTCTCCTGCAACCCGTTCCCTTGGTGCTAGATGAACGAACGTCTCTCCACTTGCTCAGTTCTGAGAGATAAGTGTGTGTGAAAGCCGTCCTTCACCTAGCTTGTTGGGAACACAAAGTTTCTTTTCAGTTGCAAACTCCATTCCATACATATATATGGGGAGGTAGAAGCTCCAACTCGGTTTTACAGTGAAAACTGCAGGAACTTCAAACCGGCACTAGGAAACAGACTGAGAAAGCAGAGAAAAAGTGTCTCCTGCAACCCGTTCCCTTGGTGCTAGATGAACGAACGTCTCTCCACTTGCTCAGTTCTGAGAGATAAGTGTGTGTGAAAGCCGTCCTTCACCTAGCTTGTTGGGAACACAAAGTTTCTTTTCAGTTGCAAACTCCATTCCATACATATATATGGGGAGGTACTAGGTCCAACTCGGTTTTACAGTGAAAACTGCAGGAACTTCAAACCGGCACTAGGAAACAGACTGAGAAAGCAGAGAAAAAGTGTCTCCTGCAACCCGTTCCCTTGGTGCTAGATGAACGAAAGTCTCTCCACTTGCTCAGTTCTGAGAGATAAGTGTGTGTGAAAGCCGTCCTTCACCTAGCTTGTTGGGAACACAAAGTTTCTTTTCAGTTGCAAACTCCATTCCATACATATATATTTGGAGGTAGAAGCTCCAACACGGTTTTACAGTGAAAACTGCAGGAACTTCAAACCGGCACTAGGAAACAGACTGAGAAAGCAGAGAAAAAGTGTCTCCTGCAACCCGTTCCCTTGGTGCTAGATGAACGAACGTCTCTCCACTTGCTCAGTTCTGAGAGATAAGTGTGTGTGAAAGCCGTCCTTCACCTAGCTTGTTGGGAACACAAAGTTTCTTTTCAGTTGCAAACTCCATTCCATACATATATATGGGGAGGTACTAGGTCCAACTCGGTTTTACAGTGAAAACTGCAGGAACTTCAAACCGGCACTAGGAAACAGACTGAGAAAGCAGAGAAAAAGTGTCTCCTGCAACCCGTTCCCTTGGTGCTAGAAGAACGAACGTCTCTCCACTTGCTCAGTTCTGAGAGATAAGTGTGTGTGAAAGCCGTCCTTCACCTAGCTTTTTGGGAACACAAAGTTTCTTTTCAGTTGCAAACTCCATTCCATACATGTATATTTGGAGGTAGAAGCTCCAACTCGGTTTTACAGTGAAAACTGCAGGAACTTCAAACCGGCACTAGGAAACAGACTGAGAAAGCAGAGAAAAAGTGTCTCCTGCAACCCGTTCCCTTGGTGCTAGATGAACGAACGTCTCTCCACTTGCTCAGTTCTGAGAGATAAGTGTGTGTGAAAGCCGTCCTTCACCTAGCTTGTTGGGAACACAAAGTTTCTTTTCAGTTGCAAACTCCATTCCATACATATATATGGGGAGGTACTAGGTCCAACTCGGTTTTACAGTGAAAACTGCAGGAACTTCAAACCGGCACTAGGAAACAGACTGAGAAAGCAGAGAAAAAGTGTCTCCTGCAACCCGTTCCCTTGGTGCTAGAAGAACGAACGTCTCTCCACTTGCTCAGTTCTGAGAGATAAGTGTGTGTGAAAGCCGTCCTTCACCTAGCTTTTTGGGAACACAAAGTTTCTTTTCAGTTGCAAACTCCATTCCATACATGTATATTTGGAGGTAGAAGCTCCAACTCGGTTTTACAGTGAAAACTGCAGGAACTTCAAACCGGCACTAGGAAACAGACTGAGAAAGCAGGGAAAAAGTGTCTCCTGCAACCCGTTCCCTTGGTGCTAGATGAACGAACGTCTCTCCACTTGCTCAGTTCTGAGAGATAAGTGTGTGTGAAAGCCGTCCTTCACCTAGCTTGTTGGGAACACAAAGTTTCTTTTCAGTTGCAAACTCCATTCCATACATATATATGGGGAGGTACTAGGTCCAACTCGGTTTTACAGTGAAAACTGCAGGAACTTCAAACCGGCACTAGGAAACAGACTGAGAAAGCAGAGAAAAAGTGTCTCCTGCAACCCGTTCCCTTGGTGCTAGATGAACGAACGTCTCTCCACTTGCTCAGTTCTGAGAGATAAGTGTGTGTGAAAGCCGTCCTTCACCTAGCTTTTTGGGAACACAAAGTTTCTTTTCAGTTGCAAACTCCATTCCATACATATATATTTGGAGGTAGAAGCTCCAACTCGGTTTTACAGTGAAAACTGCAGGAACTTCAAACCGGCACTAGGAAACAGTCTGAGAAAGCAGAGAAAAAGTGTCTCCTGCAACCCGTTCCCTTGGTGCTAGATGAACGAACGTCTCTCCACTTGCTCAGTTCTCAGAGATATGTGTGTGTGAAAGCCGTCCTTCACCTAGCTTGTTGGGAACACAAAGTTTCTTTTCAGTTGCAAACTCCATTCCATACATATATATGGGGAGGTACAAGCTCCAACTCGGTTTTACAGTGAAAACTGCAGGAACTTCAAACCGGCACTAGGAAACAGACTGAGAAAGCAGAGAAAAAGTGTCTCCTGCAACCCGTTCCCTTGGTGCTAGATGAACGAACGTCTCTCCACTTGCTCAGTTCTGAGAGAAAAGTGTGTGTGAAAGCCGTCCTTCACCTAGCTTGTTGGGAACACAAAGTTTCTTTTCAGTTGCAAACTCCATTCCATACATATATATGGGGAGGTACTAGGTCCAACTCGGTTTTACAGTGAAAACTGCAGGAACTTCAAACCGGCACTAGGAAACAGACTGAGAAAGCAGAGAAAAAGTGTCTCCTGCAACCCGTTCCCTTGGTGCTAGATGAACGAACGTCTCTCCACTTGCTCAGGTCTGAGAGTTAAGTGTGTGTGAAAGCCGTCCTTCACCTAGCTTGTTGGGAACACAAAGTTTCTTTTCAGTTGCAAACTCCATTCCATACATATATATTTGGAGGTAGAAGCTCCAACTCGGTTTTACAGTGAAAACTGCAGGAACTTCAAACCGGCACTAGGAAACAGTCTGAGAAAGCAGAGAAAAAGTGCCTCCTGCAACCCGTTCCCTTGGTGCTAGATGAACGAACGTCTCTCCACTTGCTCAGTTCTGAGAGATAAGTGTGTGTGAAAGCCGTCCTTCACCTAGCATGTTGGGAACACAAAGTTTCTTTTCAGTTGCAAACTCCATTCCATACATATATATGGGGAGGTACAAGCTCCAACTCGGTTTTAAAGTGAAAACTGCAGGAACTTCAAACCGGCACTAGGAAACAGACTGAGAAAGCAGAGAAAAAGTGTCTCCTGCAACCCGTTCCCTTGGTGCTAGATGAACGAACGTCTCTCCACTTGCTCAGTTCTGAGAGATAAGTGTGTGTGAAAGCCGTCCTTCACCTAGCTTGTTGGGAACACAAAGTTTCTTTTCAGTTGCAAACTCCATTCCATACATATATATGGGGAGGTACAAGCTCCAACTCGGTTTTACAGTGAAAACTGCAGGAACTTCAAACCGGCACTAGGAAACAGACTGAGAAAGCAGAGAAAAAGTGTCTCCTGCAACCCGTTCCCTTGGTGCTAGATGAACGAACGTCTCTCCACTTGCTCAGTTCTGAGAGATAAGTGTGTGTGAAAGCCGTCCTTCACCTAGCTTGTTGGGAACACAAAGTTTCTTTTCAGTTGCAAACTCCATTCCATACATATATATGGGGAGGTACTAGGTCCAACTCGGTTTTACAGTGAAAACTGCAGGAACTTCAAACCGGCACTAGGAAACTGACTGAGAAAGCAGAGAAAAAGTGTCTCCTGCAACCCGTTCCCTTGGTGCTAGATGAACGAACGTCTCTCCACTTGCTCAGTTCTGAGAGATAAGTGTGTGTGAAAGCCGTCCTTCACCTAGCTTGTTGGGAACACAAAGTTTCTTTTCAGTTGCAAACCCCATTCCATACATATATATGGGGAGGTACTAGCTCCAACTAGGTTTGACAGTGAAAACTGCAGGAACTTCAAACCGGCACTAGGAAACAGACTGAGAAAGCAGAGAAAAAGTGTCTCCTGCAACCCGTTCCCTTGGTGCTAGATGAACGAACGTCTCTCCACTTGCTCAGTTCTGAGAGATAAGTGTGTGTGAAAGCCGTCCTTCACCTAGCTTGTTGGGAACACAAAGTTTCTTTTCAGTTGCAAACTCAATTCCATACATATATATTTGGAGGTAGAAGCTCCAACTCGGTTTTACAGTGAAAACTGCAGGAACTTCAAACCGGCACTAGGAAACAGTCTGAGAAAGCAGAGAAAAAGTGTCTCCTGCAACCCGTTCCCTTGGTGCTAGATGAACGAACGTCTCTCCACTTGCTCAGTTCTGAGAGATAAGTGTGTGTGAAAGCCGTCCTTCACCTAGCTTGTTGGGAACACAAAGTTTCTTTTCAGTTGCAAACTCCATTCCATACATATATATGGGGAGGTACAAGCTCCAACTCGGTTTTACAGTGAAAACTGCAGGAACTTCAAACCGGCACTAGGAAACAGACTGAGAAAGCAGAGAAATAGTGTCTCCTGCAACCCGTTCCCTTGGTGCTAGATGAACGAACGTCTCTCCACTTGCTCAGTTCTGAGAGATAAGTGTGTGTGAAAGCCGTCCTTCACCTAGCTTGTTGGGAACACAAAGTTTCTTTTCAGTTGCAAACTCCATTCCATACATATATATGGGGAGGTACTAGGTCCAACTCGGTTTTACAGTGAAAACTGCAGGAACTTCAAACCGGCACTAGGAAACAGACTGAGAAAGCAGAGAAATAGTGTCTCCTGCAACCCGTTCCCTTGGTGCTAGATGAACGAAAGTCTCTCCACTTGCTCAGTTCTGAGAGATAATTGTGTGTGAAAGCCGTCCTTCACCTAGCTTGTTGGGAACACAAAGTTTCTTTTCAGTTGCAAACTCCATTCCATACATATATATTTGGAGGTAGAAGCTCCAACACGGTTTTACAGTGAAAACTGCAGGAACTTCAAACCGGCACTAGGAAACAGACTGAGAAAGCAGAGAAAAAGTGTCTCCTGCAACCCGTTCCCTTGGTGCTAGATGAACGAACGTCTCTCCACTTGCTCAGTTCTGAGAGATAAGTGTGTGTGAAAGCCGTCCTTCACCTAGCTTGTTGGGAACACAAAGTTTCTTTTCAGTTGCAAACTCCATTCCATACATATATATGGGGAGGTACTAGCTCCAACTCGGTTTTACAGTGAAAACTGCAGGAACTTCAAACCGGCACTAGGAAACAGACTGAGAAAGCAGAGAAAAAGTGTCTCCTGCAACCCGTTCCCTTGGTGCTAGATGAACGAACGTCTCTCCACTTGCTCAGGTCTGAGAGATAAGTGTGTGTGAAAGCCGTCCTTCACCTAGCTTGTTGGGAACACAAAGTTTCTTTTCAGTTGCAAACTCCATTCCATACATATATATTTGGAGGTAGAAGCTCCAACTCGGTTTTACAGTGAATACTGCAGAAACTTCAAACCGGCACTAGGAAACAGACTGAGAAAGCAGAGAAAAAGTGCCTCCTGCAACCCGTTCCCTTGGTGCTAGATGAACGAACGTCTCTCCACTTGCTCAGTTCTGAGAGATAAGTGTGTGTGAAAGCCGTCCGTCACCTAGCTTTTTGGGAACACTAAGTTTCTTTTCAGTTGCAAACTCCATTCCATACATATATATGGGGAGGTACAAGCTTCAACTCGGTTTTACAGTGAAAACTGCAGGAACTTCAAACCGGCACTAGGAAACAGACTGAGAAAGCAGAGAAAAAGTGTCTCCTGCAACCCGTTCCCTTGGTGCTAGAAGAACGAACGTCTCTCCACTTGCTCAGTTCTGAGAGATAAGTGTGTGTGAAAGCCGTCCTTCACCTAGCTTGTTGGGAACACAAAGTTTCTTTTCAGTTGCAAACTCCATAACATACATGTATATTTGGAGGTAGAAGCTCCAACTCGGTTTTACAGTGAATACTGCAGGAACTTCAAACCGGCACTAGGAAACAGACTGAGAAAGCAGAGAAAAAGTGTCTCCTGCAACCCGTTCCCTTGGTGCTAGATGAACGAACGTCTCTCCACTTGCTCAGTTCTGAGAGATAAGTGTGTGTGAAAGCCGTCCTTCACCTAGCTTGTTGGGAACACAAAGTTTCTTTTCAGTTGCAAACTCCATTCCATACATATATATGGGGAGGTAGAAGCTCCAACTCGGTTTTACAGTGAAAACTGCAGGAACTTCAAACCGGCACTAGGAAACAGACTGAGAAAGCAGAGAAAAAGTGTCTCCTGCAACCCGTTCCCTTGGTGCTAGATGAACGAACGTCTCTCCACTTGCTCAGTTCTGAGAGATAAGTGTGTGTGAAAGCCGTCCTTCACCTAGCTTGTTGGGAACACAAAGTTTCTTTTCAGTTGCAAACTCCATTCCATACATATATATGGGGAGGTACTAGGTCCAACTCGGTTTTACAGTGAAAACTGCAGGAACTTCAAACCGGCACTAGGAAACAGACTGAGAAAGCAGAGAAAAAGTGTCTCCTGCAACCCGTTCCCTTGGTGCTAGATGAACGAAAGTCTCTCCACTTGCTCAGTTCTGAGAGATAAGTGTGTGTGAAAGCCGTCCTTCACCTAGCTTGTTGGGAACACAAAGTTTCTTTTCAGTTGCAAACTCCATTCCATACATATATATTTGGAGGTAGAAGCTCCAACACGGTTTTACAGTGAAAACTGCAGGAACTTCAAACCGGCACTAGGAAACAGACTGAGAAAGCAGAGAAAAAGTGTCTCCTGCAACCCGTTCCCTTGGTGCTAGATGAACGAACGTCTCTCCACTTGCTCAGTTCTGAGAGATAAGTGTGTGTGAAAGCCGTCCTTCACCTAGCTTGTTGGGAACACAAAGTTTCTTTTCAGTTGCAAACTCCATAACATACATGTATATTTGGAGGTAGAAGCTCCAACTCGGTTTTACAGTGAATACTGCAGGAACTTCAAACCGGCACTAGGAAACAGACTGAGAAAGCAGAGAAAAAGTGTCTCCTGCAACCCGTTCCCTTGGTGCTAGATGAACGAACGTCTCTCCACTTGCTCAGTTCTGAGAGATAAGTGTGTGTGAAAGCCGTCCTTCACCTAGCTTGTTGGGAACACAAAGTTTCTTTTCAGTTGCAAACTCCATTCCATACATATATATGGGGAGGTAGAAGCTCCAACTCGGTTTTACAGTGAAAACTGCAGGAACTTCAAACCGGCACTAGGAAACAGACTGAGAAAGCAGAGAAAAAGTGTCTCCTGCAACCCGTTCCCTTGGTGCTAGATGAACGAACGTCTCTCCACTTGCTCAGTTCTGAGAGATAAGTGTGTGTGAAAGCCGTCCTTCACCTAGCTTGTTGGGAACACAAAGTTTCTTTTCAGTTGCAAACTCCATTCCATACATATATATGGGGAGGTACTAGGTCCAACTCGGTTTTACAGTGAAAACTGCAGGAACTTCAAACCGGCACTAGGAAACAGACTGAGAAAGCAGAGAAAAAGTGTCTCCTGCAACCCGTTCCCTTGGTGCTAGATGAACGAAAGTCTCTCCACTTGCTCAGTTCTGAGAGATAAGTGTGTGTGAAAGCCGTCCTTCACCTAGCTTGTTGGGAACACAAAGTTTCTTTTCAGTTGCAAACTCCATTCCATACATATATATTTGGAGGTAGAAGCTCCAACACGGTTTTACAGTGAAAACTGCAGGAACTTCAAACCGGCACTAGGAAACAGACTGAGAAAGCAGAGAAAAAGTGTCTCCTGCAACCCGTTCCCTTGGTGCTAGATGAACGAACGTCTCTCCACTTGCTCAGTTCTGAGAGATAAGTGTGTGTGAAAGCCGTCCTTCACCTAGCTTGTTGGGAACACAAAGTTTCTTTTCAGTTGCAAACTCCATTCCATACATATATATGGGGAGGTACTAGCTCCAACTCGGTTTTACAGTGAAAACTGCAGGAACTTCAAACCGGCACTAGGAAACAGACTGAGAAAGCAGAGAAAAAGTGTCTCCTGCAACCCGTTCCCTTGGTGCTAGAAGAACGAACGTCTCTCCACTTGCTCAGTTCTGAGAGATAAGTGTGTGTGAAAGCCGTCCTTCACCTAGCTTGTTGGGAACACAAAGTTTCTTTTCAGTTGCAAACTCCATTCCATACATGTATATTTGGAGGTAGAAGCTCCAACTCGGTTTTACAGTGAAAACTGCAGGAACTTCAAACCGGCACTAGGAAACAGACTGAGAAAGCAGAGAAAAAGTGTCTCCTGCAACCCGTTCCCTTGGTGCTAGATGAACGAACGTCTCTCCACTTGCTCAGTTCTGAGAGATAAGTGTGTGTGAAAGCCGTCCTTCACCTAGCTTGTTGGGAACACAAAGTTTCTTTTCAGTTGCAAACTCCATTCCATACATATATATGGGGAGGTACTAGGTCCAACTCGGTTTTACAGTGAAAACTGCAGGAACTTCAAACCGGCACTAGGAAACAGACTGAGAAAGCAGAGAAAAAGTGTCTCCTGCAACCCGTTCCCTTGGTGCTAGATGAACGAACGTCTCTCCACTTGCTCAGTTCTGAGAGATAAGTGTGTGTGAAAGCCGTCCTTCACCTAGCTTGTTGGGAACACAAAGTTTCTTTTCAGTTGCAAACTCCATTCCATACATATATATGGGGAGGTACTAGGTCCAACTCGGTTTTACAGTGAAAACTGCAGGAACTTCAAACCGGCACTAGGAAACAGACTGAGAAAGCAGAGAAAAAGTGTCTCCTGCAACCCGTTCCCTTGGTGCTAGATGAACGAACGTCTCTCCACTTGCTCAGTTCTGAGAGATAAGTGTGTGTGAAAGCCGTCCTTCACCTAGCTTGTTGGGAACACAAAGTTTCTTTTCAGTTGCAAACTCCATTCCATACATATATATGGGGAGGTACTAGCTCCAACTCGGTTTTACAGTGAAAACTGCAGGAACTTCAAACCGGCACTAGGAAACAGACTGAGAAAGCAGAGAAAAAGTGTCTCCTGCAACCCGTTCCCTTGGTGCTAGAAGAACGAACGTCTCTCCACTTGCTCAGTTCTGAGAGATAAGTGTGTGTGAAAGCCGTCCTTCACCTAGCTTTTTGGGAACACAAAGTTTCTTTTCAGTTGCAAACTCCATTCCATACATGTATATTTGGAGGTAGAAGCTCCAACTCGGTTTTACAGTGAAAACTGCAGGAACTTCAAACCGGCACTAGGAAACAGACTGAGAAAGCAGAGAAAAAGTGTCTCCTGCAACCCGTTCCCTTGGTGCTAGATGAACGAACGTCTCTCCACTTGCTCAGTTCTGAGAGATAAGTGTGTCTGAAAGCCGTCCTTCACCTAGCTTGTTGGGAACACAAAGTTTCTTTTCAGTTGCAAACTCCATTCCATACATATATATGGGGAGGTACTAGGTCCAACTCGGTTTTACAGTGAAAACTGCAGGAACTTCAAACCGGCACTAGGAAACAGACTGAGAAAGCAGAGAAAAAGTGTCTCCTGCAACCCGTTCCCTTGGTGCTAGATGAACGAACGTCTCTCCACTTGCTCAGTTCTGAGAGATAAGTGTGTGTGAAAGCCGTCCTTCACATAGCTTGTTGGGAACACAAAGTTTCTTTTCAGTTGCAAACTCCATTCCATACATATATATGGGGAGGTACTAGCTCCAACTCGGTTTTACAGTGAAAACTGCAGGAACTTCAAACCGGCACTAGGAAACAGACTGAGAAAGCAGAGAAAAAGTGTCTCCTGCAACCCGTTCCCTTGGTGCTAGATGAACGAACGTCTCTCCACTTGCTCAGTTCTGAGAGATAAGTGTGTGTGAAAGCCGTCCTTCACCTAGCTTGTTGGGAACACAAAGTTTCTTTTCAGTTGCAAACTCCATTCCATACATATATATGGGGAGGTACTAGCTCCAACTCGGTTTTACAGTGAAAACTGCAGGAACTTCAAACCGGCACTAGGAAACAGACTGAGAAAGCAGAGAAAAAGTGTCTCCTGCAACCCGTTCCCTTGGTGCTAGAAGAACGAACGTCTCTCCACTTGCTCAGTTCTGAGAGATAAGTGTGTGTGAAAGCCGTCCTTCACCTAGCTTTTTGGGAACACAAAGTTTCTTTTCAGTTGCAAACTCCATTCCATACATGTATATTTGGAGGTAGAAGCTCCAACTCGGTTTTACAGTGAATACTGCAGGAACTTCAAACCGGCACTAGGAAACAGACTGAGAAAGCAGAGAAAAAGTGCCTCCTGCAACCCGTTCCCTTGGTGCTAGATGAACGAACGTCTCTCCACTTGCTCAGTTCTGAGAGATAAGTGTGTGTGAAAGCCGTCCTTCACATAGCTTGTTGGGAACACAAAGTTTCTTTTCAGTTGCAAACTCCATTCCATACATATATATGGGGAGGTACAAGCTCCAACTCGGTTTTACAGTGAAAACTGCAGGAACTTCAAACCGGCACTAGGAAACAGACTGAGAAAGCAGAGAAAAAGTGTCTCCTGCAAACCGTTCCCTTGGTGCTAGATGAATGAACGTCTCTCCACTTGCTCAGTTCTGAGAGATAAGTGTGTGTGAAAGCCGTCCTTCACCTAGCTTGTTGGGAACACAAAGTTTCTTTTCAGTTGCAAACTCCATTCCATACATATATATGGGGAGGTACTAGGTCCAATTCGGTTTTACAGTGAAAACTGCAGGAACTTCAAACCGGCACTAGGAAACAGACTGAGAAAGCAGAGAAAAAGTGCCTCCTGCAACCCGTTCCCTTGGTGCTAGATGAACGAACGTCTCTCCACTTGCTCAGTTCTGAGAGATAAGTGTGTGTGAAAGCCGTCCTTCACCTAGCTTGTTGGGAACACAAAGTTTCTTTTCAGTTGCAAACTCCATTCCATACATATATATTTGGAGGTAGAAGCTCCAACACGGTTTTACAGTGAAAACTGCAGGAACTTCAAACCGGCACTAGGAAACAGATTGAGAAAGCAGAGAAAAAGTGCCTCCTGCAACCCGTTCCCTTGGTGCTAGATGAACGAACGTCTCTCCACTTGCTCAGTTCTGAGAGATAAGTGTGTGTGAAAGCCGTCCTTCACCTAGCTTTTTGGGAACACAAAGTTTCTTTTCAGTTGCAAACTCCATTCCATACATATATATGGGGAGGTACTAGCTCCAACACGGTTTTACAGTGAAAACTGTAGGAACTTCAAACCGGCACTAGGAAACAGACTGAGAAAGCAGAGAAAAAGTGTCTCCTGCAACCCGTTCCCTTGGTGCTAGATGAACGAACGTCTCTCCACTTGCTCAGTTCTGAGAGATAAGTGTGTGTGAAAGCCGTCCTTCACCTAGCTTGTTGGGAACACAAAGTTTCTTTTCAGTTGCAAACTCCATTCCATACATATATATGGGGAGGTAGTAGCTCCAACTCGGTTTTACAGTGAAAACTGCAGGAACTTCAAACCGGCACTAGGAAACAGACTGAGAAAGCAGAGAAAAAGTGTCTCCTGCAACCCGTTCCCTTGGTGCTAGATGAACGAACGTCTCTCCACTTGCTCAGTTCTGAGAGATAAGTGTGTGTGAAAGCCGTCCTTCACCTAGCTGTTTGGGAACACAAAGTTTCTTTTCAGTTGCAAACTCCATTCCATACATATATATTTGGAGGTAGAAGCTCCAACTTGTTTTACAGTGAAAACTGCAGGAACTTCAAACCGGCACTAGGAAACAGTCTGAGAAAGCAGAGAAAAAGTGCCTCCTGCAACCCGTTCCCTTGGTGCTAGATGAACGAACGTCTCTCCACTTGCTCAGTTCTGAGAGATAAGTGTGTGTGAAAGCCGTCCTTCACCTAGCTTGTTGTTAACACAAAGTTTCTTTTCAGTTGCAAACTCCATTCCATACATATATATGGGGAGGTACAAGCTCCAACTCGGTTTTACAGTGAAAACTGCAGGAACTTCAAACCGGCACTAGGAAACAGACTAAGAAAGCAGAGAAAAAGTGTCTCCTGCAACCCGTTCCCTTGGTGCTAGAAGAACGAACGTCTCTCCACTTGCTCAGTTCTGAGAGATAAGTGTGTGTGAAAGCCGTCCTTCACCTAGCTTATTGGGAACACAAAGTTTATTTTCAGTTGCAAACCCCATTCCATACATATATATGGGGAGGTACAAGCTCCAACTCGGTTTTACAGTGAAAACTGCAGGAACTTCAAACCGGCACTAGGAAACAGACTGAGAAAGCAGAGAAAAAGTGTCTCCTGCAACCCGTTCCCTTGGTGCTAGATGAACGAACGTCTCTCCACTTGCTCAGTTCTGAGAGATAAGTGTGTGTGAAAGCCGTCCTTCACCTAGCTTGTTGGGAACACAAAGTTTATTTTCAGTTGCAAACCCCATTCCATACATATATATGGGGAGGTACAAGCTCCAACTCGTTTTTACAGTGAAAACTGCAGGAACTTCAAACCGGCACTAGGAAACAGACTGAGAAAGCAGAGAAAAAGTGTCTCCTGCAACCCGTTCCCTTGGTGCTAGATGAACGAACGTCTCTCCACTTGCTCAGTTCTGAGAGATAAGTGTGTGTGAAAGCCGTCCTTCACCTAGCTTGTTGGGAACACAAAGTTTCTTTTCAGTTGCAAACTCCATTCCATACATATATATGGGGAGGTACTAGCTCCAACTCGGTTTTACAGTGAAAACTGTAGGAACTTCAAACCGGCACTAGGAAACAGACTGAGAAAGCAGAGAAAAAGTGTCTCCTGCAACCCGTTCCCTTGGTGCTAGATGAACGAACGTCTCTCCACTTGCTCAGTTCTGAGAGATAAGTGTGTGTGAAAGCCGTCCTTCACCTAGCTTTTTGGGAACACAAAGTTTCTTTTCAGTTGCAAACTCCATTCGATACATATATATTTGGAGGTAGAAGCTCCAACTCGGTTTTACAGTGAATACTGCAGGAACTTCAAACCGGCACTAGGAAACAGACTGAGAAAGCAGAGAAAAAGTGTCTCCTGCAACCCGTTCCCTTGGTGCTAGATGAACGAACGTCTCTCCACTTGCTCAGTTCTGAGAGATAAGTGTGTGTGAAAGCCGTACTTCACCTAACTTTTTGGGAACACAAAGTTTCTTTTCAGTTGCAAACTCCATTCCATACATATATATTTGGAGGTAGAAGCTCCAACACGGTTTTACAGTGAAAACTGCAGGAATTTCAAACCGGCACTAGGAAACAGACTGAGAAAGCAGAGAAAAAGTGTCTCCTGCAAACCGTTCCCTTGGTGCTAGATGAACGAACGTCTCTCCACTTGCTCAGTTCTGAGAGATAAGTGTGTGTGAAAGCCGTCCTTCACCTAGCTTGTTGGGAACACAAAGTTTCTTTTCAGTTGCAAACTCCATTCCATACATATATATGGGGAGGTACAAGCTCCAACTCGGTTTTACAGTGAAAACTGCAGGAACTTCAAACCGGCACTAGGAAACAGACTGAGAAAGCAGAGAAAAAGTGTCTCCTGCAACCCGTTCCCTTGGTGCTAGATGAACGAACGTCTCTCCACTTGCTCAGTTCTGAGAGATAAGTGTGTGTGAAAGCCGTCCTTCACCTAGCTTGTTGGGAACACAAAGTTTCTTTTCAGTTGCAAACTCCATTCCATACATATATATGGGGAGGTACTAGGTCCAACTCGGTTTTACAGTGAAAACTGCAGGAACTTCAAACCGGCACTAGGAAACAGACTGAGAATGCAGAGAAAAAGTGTCTCCTGCAACCCGTTCCCTTGGTGCTAGATGAACGAAAGTCTCTCCACTTGCTCAGTTCTGAGAGATAAGTGTGTGTGAAAGCCGTCCTTCACCTAGCTTTTTGGGAACACAAAGTTTCTTTTCAGTTGCAAACTCCATTCCATACATATATATGGGGAGGTACTAGCTCCAACACGGTTTTACAGTGAAAACTGTAGGAACTTCAAACCGGCACTAGGAAACAGACTGAGAAAGCAGAGAAAAAGTGTCTCCTGCAACCCGTTCCCTTGGTGCTAGATGAACGAACGTCTCTCCACTTGCTCAGTTCTGAGAGATAAGTGTGTGTGAAAGCCGTCCTTCACCTAGCTTGTTGGGAACACAAAGTTTCTTTTCAGTTGCAAACTCCATTCCATACATATATATGGGGAGGTACTAGCTCCAACTCGGTTTGACAGTGAAAACTGCAGGAACTTCAAACCGGCACTAGGAAACAGACTGAGAAAGCAGAGAAAAAGTGTCTCCTGCAAAACGTTCCCTTGGTGCTAGATGAACGAACGTCTCTCCACTTGCTCAGTTCTGAGAGATAAGTGTGTGTGAAAGCCGTCCTTCACCTAGCTTGTTGGGAACACAAAGTTTCTTTTCAGTTGCAAACTCCATTCCATACATATATATGGGGAGGTACAAGCTCCAACTCGGTTTGACAGTGAAAACTGCAGGAACTTCAAACCGGCACAAGAAACAGACTGAGAAAGCAGAGAAAAAGTGTCTCCTGCAAAACGTTCCCTTGGTGCTAGATGAACGAACGTCTCTCCACTTGCTCAGTTCTGAGAGATAAGTGTGTGTGAAAGCCGTCCTTCACCTAGCTTGTTGGGAACACAAAGTTTCTTTTCAGTTGCAAACTCCATTCCATACATATATATGGGGAGGTACTAGCTCCAACTCGTTTTTACAGTGAAAACTGCAGGAACTTCAAACCGGCACTAGGAAACAGACTGAGAATGCAGAGAAAAAGTGTCTCCTGCAACCCGTTCCCTTGGTGCTAGATGAACGAACGTCTCTCCACTTGCTCAGTTCTGAGAGATAAGTGTGTGTGAAAGCCGTCCTTCACCTAGCTTGTTGGGAACACAAAGTTTCTTTTCAGTTGCAAACTCCATTCCATACATATATATGGGGAGGTACTAGCTCCAACTCGGTTTGACAGTGATAACTGCAGGAACTTCAAACCGGCACTAGGAAACAAACTGAGAAAGCAGAGAAAAAGTGTCTCCTGCAACCCGTTCCCTTGGTGCTAGATGAACGAACGTCTCTCCACTTGCTCAGTTCTGAGAGATAAGTGTGTGTGAAAGCCGTCCTTCACCTAGCTGTTTGGGAACACAAAGTTTCTTTTCAGTTGCAAACTCCATTCCATACATATATATTTGGAGGTAGAAGCTCCAACTCGGTTTTACAGTGAAAACTGCAGGAACTTCAAACCGGCACTAGGAAACAGTCTGAGAAAGCAGAGAAAAAGTGCCTCCTGCAACCCGTTCCCTTGGTGCTAGATGAACGAACGTCTCTCCACTTGCTCAGTTCTGAGAGATAAGTGTGTGTGAAAGCCGTCCTTCACCTAGCTTGTTGTTAACACAAAGTTTCTTTTCAGTTGCAAACTCCATTCCATACATATATATGGGGAGGTACTAGCTCCAACTCGTTTTTACAGTGAAAACTGCAGGAACTTCAAACCGGCACTAGGAAACAGACTGAGAATGCAGAGAAAAAGTGTCTCCTGCAACCCGTTCCCTTGGTGCTAGATGAACGAACGTCTCTCCACTTGCTCAGTTCTGAGAGATAAGTGTGTGTGAAAGCCGTCCTTCACCTAGCTTGTTGGGAACACAAAGTTTCTTTTCAGTTGCAAACTCCATTCCATACATATATATGGGGAGGTACTAGCTCCAACTCGGTTTGACAGTGATAACTGCAGGAACTTCAAAC
The DNA here is from genome assembly GCF_036321535.1 of Camelus dromedarius. Lineage (NCBI taxonomy): Eukaryota > Metazoa > Chordata > Mammalia > Artiodactyla > Camelidae > Camelus > Camelus dromedarius. The sequence continues at coordinate 477,321 of NW_026989754.1, forward strand.
CGGCACTAGGAAACAAACTGAGAAAGCAGAGAAAAAGTGTCTCCTGCAACCCGTTCCCTTGGTGCTAGATGAACGAACGTCTCTCCACTTGCTCAGTTCTGAGAGATAAGTGTGTGTGAAAGCCGTCCTTCACCTAGCTGTTTGGGAACACAAAGTTTCTTTTCAGTTGCAAACTCCATTCCATACATATATATTTGGAGGTAGAAGCTCCAACTCGGTTTTACAGTGAAAACTGCAGGAACTTCAAACCGGCACTAGGAAACAGACTGAGAAAGCAGAGAAAAAGTGTCTCCTGCAACCCGTTCCCTTGGTGCTAGATGAACGAACGTCTCTCCACTTGCTCAGTTCTGAGAGATAAGTGTGTGTGAAAGCCGTCCTTCACCTAGCTTGTTGTTAACACAAAGTTTCTTTTCAGTTGCAAACTCCATTCCATACATATATATGGGGAGGTACAAGCTCCAACTCGGTTTACAGTGAAAACTGCAGGAACTTCAAACCGGCACTAGGAAACAGACTGAGAAAGCAGAGAAAAAGTGTCTCCTGCAACCCGTTCCCTTGGTGCTAGAAGAACGAACGTCTCTCCACTTGCTCAGTTCTGAGAGATAAGTGTGTGTGAAAGCCGTCCTTCACCTAGCTTGTTGGGAACACAAAGTTTATTTTCAGTTGCAAACTCCATTCCATACATATATATGGGGAGGTACTAGCTCCAACTCGGTTTTACAGTGAAAACTGCAGGAACTTCAAACCGGCACTAGGAAACAGACTGAGAAAGCAGAGAAAAAGTGTCTCCTGCAACCCGTTCCCTTGGTGCTAGATGAACGAACGTCTCTCCACTTGCTCATTTCTGAGAGATAAGTGTGTGTGAAAGCCGTCCTTCACCTAGCTTGTTGGGAACACAAAGTTTATTTTCAGTTGCAAACCCCATTCCATACATATATATGGGGAGGTACAAGCTCCAACTCGGTTTTACAGTGAAAACTGCAGGAACTTCAAACCGGCACTAGGAAACAGACTGAGAAAGCAGAGAAAAAGTGTCTCCTGCAACCCGTTCCCTTGGTGCTAGATGAACGAACGTCTCTCCACTTGCTCAGTTCTGAGAGATAAGTGTGTGTGAAAGCCGTCCTTCACCTAGCTTGTTGGGAACACAAAGTTTCTTTTCAGTTGCAAACTCCATTCCATACATATATATGGGGAGGTACTAGCTCCAACTCGGTTTTACAGTGAAAACTGTAGGAACTTCAAACCGGCACTAGGAAACAGACTGAGAAAGCAGAGAAAAAGTGTCTCCTGCAACCCGTTCCCTTGGTGCTAGATGAACGAACGTCTCTCCACTTGCTCAGTTCTGAGAGATAAGTGTGTGTGAAAGCCGTCCTTCACCTAGCTTTTTGGGAACACAAAGTTTCTTTTCAGTTGCAAACTCCATTCGATACATATATATTTGGAGGGAGAAGCTACAACTCGGTTTTACAGTGAATACTGCAGGAACTTCAAACCGGCACTAGGAAACAGACTGAGAAAGCTGAGAAAAAGTGTCTCCTGCAACCCGTTCCCTTGGTGCTAGATGAACGAACGTCTCTCCACTTGCTCAGTTCTGAGAGATAAGTGTGTGTGAAAGCCGTACTTCACCTAACTTTTTGGGAACACAAAGTTTCTTTTCAGTTGCAAACTCCATTCCATACATATATATTTGGAGGTAGAAGCTCCAACACGGTTTTACAGTGAAAACTGCAGGAATTTCAAACCGGCACTAGGAAACAGACTGAGAAAGCAGAGAAAAAGTGTCTCCTGCAACCCGATCCCTTGGTGCTAGATGAACGAACGTCTCTCCACTTGCTCAGTTCTGAGAGATAAGTGTGTGTGAAAGCCGTCCTTCACCTAGCTTGTTGGGAACACAAAGTTTCTTTTCAGTTGCAAACTCCATTCCATACATATATATGGGGTGGTACAAGCTCCAACTCGGTTTTACAGTGAAAACTGCAGGAACTTCAAACCGGCACTAGGAAACAGACTGAGAAAGCAGAGAAAAAGTGTCTCCTGCAACCCGTTCCCTTGATGCTAGATGAACGAACGTCTCTCCACTTGCTCAGTTCTGAGAGATAAGTGTGTGTGAAAGCCGTCCTTCACCTAGCTTGTTGGGAACACAAAGTTTCTTTTCAGTTGCAAACTCCATTCCATACATATATATGGGGAGGTACTAGGTCCAACTCGGTTTTACAGTGAAAACTGCAGGAACTTCAAACCGGCACTAGGAAACAGACTGAGAAAGCAGAGAAAAAGTGTCTCCTGCAACCCGTTCCCTTGGTGCTAGATAAACGAAAGTCTCTCCACTTGCTCAGTTCTGAGAGATAAGTGTGTGTGAAAGCCGTCCTTCACCTAGCTTTTTGGGAACACAAAGTTTCTTTTCAGTTGCAAACTCCATTCCATACATATATATGGGGAGGTACTAGCTCCAACACGGTTTTACAGTGAAAACTGTAGGAACTTCAAACCGGCACTAGGAAACAGACTGAGAAAGCAGAGAAAAAGTGTCTCCTGCAACCAGTTCCCTTGGTGCTAGATGAACGAACGTCTCTCCACTTGCTCAGTTCTGAGAGATAAGTGTGTGTGAAAGCCGTCCTTCACCTAGCTTGTTGGGAACACAAAGTTTCTTTTCAGTTGCAAACTCCATTCCATACATATATATGGGGAGGTACTAGCTCCAACTCGGTTTGACAGTGAAAACTGCAGGAACTTCAAACCGGCACTAGGAAACAGTCTGAGAAAGCAGAGAAAAAGTGTCTCCTGCAACCCGTTCCCTTGGTGCTAGATGAACGAACGTCTCTCCACTTGCTCAGTTCTGAGAGATAAGTGTGTGTGAAAGCCGTCCTTCACCTAGCTTGTTGGGAACACAAAGTTTCTTTTCAGTTGCAAACTCCATTCCATACATATATATGGGGAGGTACTAGCTCCAACTCGGTTTGAAAGTGAAAACTGCAGGAACTTCAAACCGGCACAAGAAACAGACTGAGAAAGCAGAGAAAAAGTGTCTCCTGCAACCCGTTCCCTTGGTGCTAGATGAACGAACGTCTCTCCACTTGCTCAGTTCTGAGAGATAAGTGTGTGTGAAAGCCGTCCTTCACCTAGCTTGTTGGGAACACAAAGTTTCTTTTCAGTTGCAAACTCCATTCCATACATATATATGGGGAGGTACAAGCTCCAACTCGGTTTTACAGTGAAAACTGCAGGAACTTCAAACCGGCACTAGGAAACAGACTGAGAAAGCAGAGAAAAAGTGTCTCCTGCAACCCGTTCCCTTGGTGCTAGATGAACGAACGTCTCTCCACTTGCTCAGTTCTGAGAGATAAGTGTGTGTGAAAGCCGTCCTTCACCTAGCTTGTTGGGAACACAAAGTTTCTTTTCAGTTGCAAACTCCATTCCATACATATATATGGGGAGGTACTAGCTCCAACTCGGTTTGACAGTGATAACTGCAGGAACTTCAAACCGGCACTAGGAAACAGACTGAGAAAGCAGAGAAAAAGTGTCTCCTGCAACCCGATCCCTTGGTGCTAGATGAACGAACGTCTCTCCACTTGCTCAGTTCTGAGAGATAAGTGTGTGTGAAAGCCGTCCTTCACCTAGCTGTTTGGGAACACAAAGTTTCTTTTCAGTTGCAAACTCCATTCCATACATATATATTTGGAGGTAGAAGCTCCAACTCGGTTTTACAGTGAAAACTGCAGGAACTTCAAACCGGCACTAGGAAACAGTCTGAGAAAGCAGAGAAAAAGTGCCTCCTGCAACCCGTTCCCTTGGTGCTAGATGAACGAACGTCTCTCCACTTGCTCAGTTCTGAGAGATAAGTGTGTGAAAGCCGTCCTTCACCTAGCTTGTTGTTAACACAAAGTTTCTTTTCAGTTGCAAACTCCATTCCATACATATATATGGGGAGGTACAAGCTCCAACTCGGTTTTACAGTGAAAACTGCAGGAACTTCAAACCGGCACTAGGAAACAGACTGAGAAAGCAGAGAAAAAGTGTCTCCTGCAACCCGTTCCCTTGGTGCTAGAAGAACGAACGTCTCTCCACTTGCTCAGTTCTGAGAGATAAGTGTGTGTGAAAGCCGTCCTTCACCTAGCTTGTTGGGAACACAAAGTTTCTTTTCAGTTGCAAACCCCATTCCATACATATATATGGGGAGGTACTAGCTCCAACTCGGTTTTACAGTGAAAACTGCAGGAACTTCAAACCGGCACTAGGAAACAGACTGAGAAAGCAGAGAAAAAGTGTCTCCTGCAACCCGTTCCCTTGGTGCTAGATGAACGAACGTCTCTCCGCTTGCTCAGTTCTGAGAGATTAGTGTGTGTGAAAGCCGTCCTTCACCTAGCTTGTTGGGAACACAAAGTTTCTTTTCAGTTGCAAACTCTATTCGATACATATATATTTGGAGGTAGAAGCTCCAACTCGGTTTTACAGTGAATACTGCAGGAACTTCAAACCGACACTAGGAAACAGACTGAGAAAGCAGAGAAAAAGTGTCTCCTGCAACCCGTTCCCTTGGTGCTAGATGAACGAACGTCTCTCCACTTCCTCAGTTCTGAGAGATAAGTGTGTGTGAAAGCCGTCCTTCACCTAGCTGTTTGGGAACACAAAGTTTCTTTTCAGTTTCAAACTCCATTCCATACATATATATTTGGAGGTAGAAGCTCCAACTCGGTTTTACAGTGAAAACTGCAGGAACTTCAAACCGGCACTAGGAAACAGTCTGAGAAAGCAGAGAAAAAGTGCCTCCTGCAACCCGTTCCCTTGGTGCTAGATGAACGAACGTCTCTCCACTTGCTAAGTTCTGAGAGATAAGTGTGTGAAAGCCGTCCTTCACCTAGCTTGTTGTTAACACAAAGTTTCTTTTCAGTTGCAAACTCCATTCCATACATATATATGGGGAGGTACAAGCTCCAACTCGGTTTTACAGTGAAAACTGCAGGAACTTCAAACCGGCACTAGGAAACAGACTGAGAAAGCATAGAAAAAGTGTCTCCTGCAACCCGTTCCCTTGGTGCTAGAAGAACGAACGTCTCTCCACTTGCTCAGTTCTGAGAGATAAGTGTGTGTGAAAGCCGTCCTTCACCTAGCTTGTTGGGAACACAAAGTTTATTTTCAGTTGCAAACCCCATTCCATACATATATATGGGGAGGTACAAGCTCCAACTCGGTTTTACAGTGAAAACTGCAGGAACTTCAAACCGGCACTAGGAAACAGACTGAGAAAGCAGAGAAAAAGTGTCTCCTGCAACCCGTTCCCTTGGTGCTAGATGAACGAACGTCTCTCCACTTGCTCAGTTCTGAGAGATAAGTGTGTGTGAAAGCCGTCCTTCACCTAGCTTGTTGGGAACACAAAGTTTATTTTCAGTTGCAAACCCCATTCCATACATATATATGGGGAGGTACAAACTCCAACTCGGTTTTACAGTGAAAACTGCAGGAACTTCAAACCGGCACTAGGAAACAGACTGAGAAAGCAGAGAAAAAGTGTCTCCTGCAACCCGTTCCCTTGGTGCTAGATGAACGAACGCCTCTCCACTTGCTCAGTTCTGAGAGATAAGTGTGTGTGAAAGCCGTCCTTCACCTAGCTTGTTGGGAACACAAAGTTTCTTTTCAGTTGCAAACTCCATTCCATACATATATATGGGGAGGTACTAGCTCCAACTCGGTTTTACAGTGAAAACTGTAGGAACTTCAAACCGGCACTAGGAAACAGACTGAGAAAGCAGAGAAAAAGTGTCTCCTGCAACCCGTTCCCTTGGTGCTAGATGAACGAACGTCTCTCCACTTGCTCAGTTCTGAGAGATAAGTGTGTGTGAAAGCCGTCCTTCACCTAGCTTTTTGGGAACACAAAGTTTCTTTTCAGTTGCAAACTCCATTCGATACATATATATTTGGAGGTAGAAGCTCCAACTCGGTTTTACAGTGAATACTGCAGGAACTTCAAACCGACACTAGGAAACAGACTGAGAAAGCAGAGAAAATGTGTCTCCTGCAACCCGTTCCCTTGGTGCTAGATGAACGAACGTCTCTCCACTTGCTCAGTTCTGAGAGATAAGTGTGTGTGAAAGCCGTCCTTCACCTAGCTTGTTGGGAACACAAAGTTTCTTTTCAGTTGCAAACTCCATTCCATACATATATATGGGGAGGTACTAGCTCCAACTCGGTTTTACAGTGAAAACTGTAGGAACTTGAAACCGGCACTAGGAAACAGACTGAGAAAGCAGAGAAAAAGTGTCTCCTGCAACCCGTTCCCTTGGTGCTAGATGAACGAACGTCTCTCCACTTGCTCAGTTCTGAGAGATAAGTGTGTGTAAAGCCGTCCTTCACCTAGCTTTTTGGGAACACAAAGTTTCTTTTCAGTTGCAAACTCCATTCGATACATATATATTTGGAGGTAGAAGCTCCAACTCGGTTTTACAGTGAATACTGCAGGAACTTCAAACCGACACTAGGAAACAGACTGAGAAAGCAGAGAAAATGTGTCTCCTGCAACCCGTTCCCTTGGTGCTAGATGAACGAACGTCTCTCCACTTGCTCAGTTCTGAGAGATAAGTGTGTGTGAAAGCCGTACTTCACCTAACTTTTTGGGAACACAAAGTTTCTTTTCAGTTGCAAACTCCATTCCATACATATATATTTGGAGGTAGAAGCTCCAACACGGGTTTACAGTGAAAACTGCAGGAACTTCAAACCGGCACTAGGAAACAGTCTGAGAAAGCAGAGAAAAAGTGCCTCCTGCAACCCGTTCCCTTGGTGCTAGATGAACGAACGTCTCTCCACTTGCTCAGTTCTGAGAGATAAGTGTGTGTGAAAGCCGTCCTTCACCTAGCATGTTGGGAACACAAAGTTACTTTTCAGTTGCAAACTCCATTCCATACATATATATGGGGAGGTACAAGCTCCAACTCGGTTTTAAAGTGAAAACTGCAGGAACTTCAAACCGGCACTAGGAAACAGACTGAGAAAGCAGAGAAAAAGTGTCTCCTGCAACCCGTTCCCTTGGTGCTAGATGAACGAACTTCTCTCCACTTGCTCAGTTCTGAGAGATAAGTGTGTGTGAAAGCCGTCCTTCACCTAGCTTGTTGGGAACACAAAGTTTCTTTTCAGTTGCAAACTCCATTCCATACATATATATGGGGAGGTACAAGCTTCAACTCGGTTTTACAGTGAAAACTGCAGGAACTTCAAACCGGCACTAGGAAACAGACTGAGAAAGCAGAGAAAAAGTGTCTCCTGCAACCCGTTCCCTTGGTGCTAGAAGAACGAACGTCTCTCCACTTGCTCAGTTCTCAGAGATAAGTGTGTGTGAAAGCCGTCCTTCACCTAGCTTGTTGGGAACACAAAGTTTCTTTTCAGTTGCAAACCCCATTCCATACATATATATGGGGAGGTACGAGCTCCAACTCGGTTTTACAGTGAAAACTGCAGGAACTTCAAACCGGCACTAGGAAACAGACTGAGAAAGCAGAGAAAAAGTGTCTCCTGCAACCCGTTCCCTTGGTGCTAGATGAACGAACGTCTCTCCACTTGCTCAGTTCTGAGAGATAAGTGTGTGTGAAAGCCGTCCTTCACCTAGCTTGTTGGGAACACAAAGTTTCTTTTCAGTTGCAAACCCCATTCCATACATATATATGGGGAGGTACTAGCTCCAACTAGGTTTGACAGTGAAAACTGCAGGAACTTCAAACCGGCACTAGGAAACAGACTGAGAAAGCAGAGAAAAAGTGTCTCCTGCAACCCGTTCCCTTGGTGCTAGATGAACGAACGTCTCTCCACTTGCTCAGTTCTGAGAGATAAGTGTGTGTGAAAGCCGTCCTTCACCTAGCTTTTTGGGAACACAAAGTTTCTTTTCAGTTGCAAACTCCATTCCATACATATATATTTGGAGGTAGAAGCTCCAACTCGGTTTTACAGTGAAAACTGCAGGAACTTCAAACCGGCACTAGGAAACAGTCTGAGAAAGCAGAGAAAAAGTGTCTCCTGCAACCCGTTCCCTTGGTGCTAGATGAACGAACGTCTCTCCACTTGCTCAGTTCTGAGAGATAAGTGTGTGTGAAAGCCGTCCTTCACCTAGCTTGTTGGGAACACAAAGTTTCTTTTCAGTTGCAAACTCCATTCCATACATATATATGGGGAGGTACAAGCTCCAACTCGGTTTTACAGTGAAAACTGCAGGAACTTCAAACCGGCACTAGGAAACAGACTGAGAAAGCAGAGAAAAAGTGTCTCCTGCAACCCGTTCCCTTGGTGCTAGATGAACGAACGTCTCTCCACTTGCTCAGTTCTGAGAGATAAGTGTGTGTGAAAGCCGTCCTTCACCTAGCTTGTTGGGAACACAAAGTTTCTTTTCAGTTGCAAACTCCATTCCATACATATATATGGGGAGGTACTAGGTCCAACTCGGTTTTACAGTGAAAACTGCAGGAACTTCAAACCGGCACTAGGAAACAGACTGAGAAAGCAGAGAAAAAGTGTCTCCTGCAACCCGTTCCCTTGGTGCTAGATGAACGAAAGTCTCTCCTCTTGCTCAGTTCTGAGAGTTAAGTGTGTGTGAAAGCCGTCCTTCACCTAGCTTGTTGGGAACACAAAGTTTCTTTTCAGTTGCAAACTCCATTCCATACATATATATTTGGAGGTAGAAGCTCCAACACGGTTTTACAGTGAAAACTGCAGGAACTTCAAACCGGCACTAGGAAACAGACTGAGAAAGCAGAGAAAAAGTGTCTCCTGCAACCCGTTCCCTTGGTGCTAGATGAACGAACGTCTCTCCACTTGCTCAGTTCTGAGAGATAAGTGTGTGTGAAAGCCGTCCTTCACCTAGCTTGTTGGGAACACAAAGTTTCTTTTCAGTTGCAAACTCCATTCCATACATATATATGGGGAGGTACTAGCTCCAACTCGGTTTTACAGTGAAAACTGCAGGAACTTCAAACCGGCACTAGGAAACAGACTGAGAAAGCAGAGAAAAAGTGTCTCCTGCAACCCGTTCCCTTGGTGCTAGATGAACGAACGTCTCTCCACTTGCTCAGTTCTGAGAGATAAGTGTGTGTGAAAGCCGTCCGTCACCTAGCTTTTTGGGAACACAAAGTTTCTTTTCAGTTGCAAACTCCATTCCATACATATATATGGGGAGGTACAAGCTTCAACTCGGTTTTACAGTGAAAACTGCAGGAACTTCAAACCGGCACTAGGAAACAGACTGAGAATGCAGAGAAAAAGTGTCTCCTGCAACCCGTTCCCTTGGTGCTAGAAGAACGAACGTCTCTCCACTTGCTCAGTTCTGAGAGATAAGTGTGTGTGAAAGCCGTCCTTCACCTAGCTTTTTGGGAACACAAAGTTTCTTTTCAGTTGCAAACTCCATAACATACATGTATATTTGGAGGTAGAAGCTCCAACTCGGTTTTACAGTGAATACTGCAGGAACTTCAAACCGGCACTAGGAAACAGACTGAGAAAGCAGAGAAAAAGTGTCTCCTGCAACCCGTTCCCTTGGTGCTAGATGAACGAACGTCTCTCCACTTGCTCAGTTCTGAGAGATAAGTGTGTGTGAAAGCCGTCCTTCACCTAGCTTGTTGGGAACACAAAGTTTCTTTTCAGTTGCAAACTCCATTCCATACATATATATGGGGAGGTACAAGCTCCAACTCGGTTTTACAGTGAAAACTGCAGGAACTTCAAACCGGCACTAGGAAACAGACTGAGAAAGCAGAGAAAAAGTGTCTCCTGCAACCCGTTCCCTTGGTGCTAGATGAACGAACGTCTCTCCACTTGCTCAGTTCTGAGAGATAAGTGTGTGTGAAAGCCGTCCTTCACCTAGCTTGTTGGGAACACAAAGTTTCTTTTCAGTTGCAAACTCCATTCCATACATATATATGGGGAGGTACTAGGTCCAACTCGGTTTTACAGTGAAAACTGCAGGAACTTCAAACCGGCACTAGGAAACAGACTGAGAAAGCAGAGAAAAAGTGTCTCCTGCAACCCGTTCCCTTGGTGCTAGATGAACGAAAGTCTCTCCACTTGCTCAGTTCTGAGAGATAAGTGTGTGTGAAAGCCGTCCTTCACCTAGCTTGTTGGGAACACAAAGTTTCTTTTCAGTTGCAAACTCCATTCCATACATATATATTTGGAGGTAGAAGCTCCAACACGGTTTTACAGTGAAAACTGCAGGAACTTCAAACCGGCACTAGGAAACAGACTGAGAAAGCAGAGAAAAAGTGTCTCCTGCAACCCGTTCCCTTGGTGCTAGATGAACGAACGTCTCTCCACTTGCTCAGTTCTGAGAGATAAGTGTGTGTGAAAGCCGTCCTTCACCTAGCTTGTTGGGAACACAAAGTTTCTTTTCAGTTGCAAACTCCATTCCATACATATATATGGGGAGGTACTAGCTCCAACTCGGTTTTACAGTGAAAACTGCAGGAACTTCAAACCGGCACTAGGAAACAGACTGAGAAAGCAGAGAAAAAGTGTCTCCTGCAACCCGTTCCCTTGGTGCTAGATGAACGAACGTCTCTCCACTTGCTCAGTTCTGAGAGATAAGTGTGTGTGAAAGCCGTCCTTCACCTAGCTTTTTGGGAACACAAAGTTTCTTTTCAGTTGCAAACTCCATTCCATACATGTATATTTGGAGGTAGAAGCTCCAACTCGGTTTTACAGTGAATACTGCAGGAACTTCAAACCGGCACTAGGAAACAGACTGAGAAAGCAGAGAAAAAGTGCCTCCTGCAACCCGTTCCCTTGGTGCTAGATGAACGAACGTCTCTCCACTTGCTCAGTTCTGAGAGATAAGTGTGTGTGAAAGCCGTCCGTCACCTAGCTTTTTGGGAACACAAAGTTTCTTTTCAGTTGCAAACTCCATTCCATACATATATATGGGGAGGTACAACCTTCAACTCGGTTTTACAGTGAAAACTGCAGGAACTTCAAACCGGCACTAGGAAACAGACTGAGAAAGCAGAGAAAAAGTGTCTCCTGCAACCCGTTCCCTTGGTGCTAGAAGAACGAACGTCTCTCCACTTGCTCAGTTCTGAGAGATAAGTGTGTGTGAAAGCCGTCCTTCACCTAGCTTGTTGGGAACACAAAGTTTCTTTTCAGTTGCAAACTCCATAACATAAATGTATATTTGGAGGTAGAAGCTCCAACTCGGTTTTACAGTGAATACTGCAGGAACTTCAAACCGGCACTAGGAAACAGACTGAGAAAGCAGAGAAAAAGTGTCTCCTGCAACCCGTTCCCTTGGTGCTAGATGAACGAACGTCTCTCCACTTGCTCAGTTCTGAGAGATATGTGTGTGTGAAAGCCGTCCTTCACCTAGCTTGTTGGGAACACAAAGTTTCTTTTCAGTTGCAAACTCCATTCCATATATATATATTTGGAGGTAGAAGCTCCAACACGGTTTTACAGTGAAAACTGCAGGAACTTCAAACCGGCACTAGGAAACAGACTGAGAAAGCAGAGAAAAAGTGTCTCCTGCAACCCGTTCCCTTGGTGCTAGATGAACGAACGTCTCTCCACTTGCTCAGTTCTGAGAGATAAGTGTGTGTGAAAGCCGTCCTTCACCTAGCTTGTTGGGAACACAAAGTTTCTTTTCAGTTGCAAACTCCATTCCATACATATATATGGGGAGGTACTAGCTCCAACTCGGTTTGACAGTGAAAACTGCAGGAACTTCAAACCGGCACTAGGAAACAGACTGAGAAAGCAGAGAAAAAGTGTCTCCTGCAACCCGTTCCCTTGGTGCTAGATGAACGAACGTCTCTCCACTTGCTCAGTTCTGAGAGATAAGTGTGTGTGAAAGCCGTCCTTCACCTAGCTTGTTGGGAACACAAAGTTTCTTTTCAGTTGCAAACTCCATTCCATACATATATATTTGGAGGTAGAAGCTCCAACTCGGTTTTACAGTGAATACTGCAGGAACTTCAAACCGGCACTAGGAAACAGACTGAGAAAGCAGAGAAAAAGTGCCTCCTGCAACCCGTTCCCTTGGTGCTAGATGAACGAACGTCTCTCCACTTGCTCAGTTCTGAGAGATAAGTGTGTGTGAAAGCCGTCCGTCACCTAGCTTTTTGGGAACACAAAGTTTCTTTTCAGTTGCAAACTCCATTCCATACATATATATGGGGAGGTACAAGCTTCAACTCGGTTTTACAGTGAAAACTGCAGGAACTTCAAACCGGCACTAGGAAACAGACTGAGAAAGCAGAGAAAAAGTGTCTCCTGCAACCCGTTCCCTTGGTGCTAGAAGAACGAACGTCTCTCCACTTGCTCAGTTCTGAGAGATAAGTGTGTGTGAAAGCCGTCCTTCACCTAGCTTGTTGGGAACACAAAGTTTCTTTTCAGTTGCAAACTCCATAACATACATGTATATTTGGAGGTAGAAGCTCCAACTCGGTTTTACAGTGAAAACTGCAGGAACTTCAAACCGGCACTAGGAAACAGACTGAGAAAGCAGAGAAAAAGTGTCTCCTGCAACCCGTTCCCTTGGTGCTAGATGAACGAACGTCTCTCCACTTGCTCAGTTCTGAGGGATAAGTGTGTGTGAAAGCCGTCCTTCACCTAGCTTGTTGGGAACACAAAGTTTCTTTTCAGTTGCAAACTCCATTCCATACATATATATGGGGAGGTACAAGCTCCAACTCGGTTTTACAGTGAAAACTGCAGGAACTTCAAACCGGCACTAGGAAACAGACTGAGAAAGCAGAGAAAAAGTGTCTCCTGCAACCCGTTCCCTTGGTGCTAGATGAACGAACGTCTCTCCACTTGCTCAGTTCTGAGAGATAAGTGTGTGTGAAAGCCGTCCTTCACCTAGCTTGTTGGGAACACAAAGTTTCTTTTCAGTTGCAAACTCCATTCCATACATATATATGGGGAGGTACTAGGTCCAACTCGGTTTTACAGTGAAAACTGCAGGAACTTCAAACCGGCACTAGGAAACTAACTGAGAAAGCAGAGAAAAAGTGTCTCCTGCAACCCGTTCCCTTGGTGCTAGATGAACGAAAGTCTCTCCACTTGCTCAGTTCTGAGAGATAAGTGTGTGTGAAAGCCGTCCTTCACCTAGCTTGTTGGGAACACAAAGTTTCTTTTCAGTTGCAAACTCCATTCCATACATATATATTTGGAGGTAGAAGCTCCAACACGGTTTTACAGTGAAAACTGCAGGAACTTCAAACCGGCACTAGGAAACAGACTGAGAAAGCAGAGAAAAAGTGTCTCCTGCAACCCGTTCCCTTGGTGCTAGATGAACGAACGTCTCTCCACTTGCTCAGTTCTGAGAGATAAGTGTGTGTGAAAGCCGTCCTTCACCTAGCTTGTTGGGAACACAAAGTTTCTTTTCAGTTGCAAACTCCATTCCATACATATATATGGGGAGGTACTAGCTCCAACTCGGTTTTACAGTGAAAACTGCAGGAACTTCAAACCGGCACTAGGAAACAGACTGAGAAAGCAGAGAAAAAGTGTCTCCTGCAACCCGTTCCCTTGGTGCTAGAAGACCGAACGTCTCTCCACTTGCTCAGTTCTGAGAGATAAGTGTGTGTGAAAGCCGTCCTTCACCTAGCTTTTTGGGAACACAAAGTTTCTTTTCAGTTGCAAACTCCATTCCATACATGTATATTTGGAGGTAGAAGCTCCAACTCGGTTTTACAGTGAATACTGCAGGAACTTCAAACCGGCACTAGGAAACAGACTGAGAAAGCAGAGAAAAAGTGCCTCCTGCAACCCGTTCCCTTGGTGCTAGATGAACGAACGTCTCTCCACTTGCTCAGTTCTGAGAGATAAGTGTGTGTGAAAGCCGTCCGTCACCTAGCTTTTTGGGAACACAAAGTTTCTTTTCAGTTGCAAACTCCATTCCATACATATATATGGGGAGGTACAAGCTTCAACTCGGTTTTACAGTGAAAACTGCAGGAACTTCAAACCGGCACTAGGAAACAGACTGAGAAAGCAGAGAAAAAGTGTCTCCTGCAACCCGTTCCCTTGGTGCTAGAAGAACGAACGTCTCTCCACTTGCTCAGTTCTGAGAGATAAGTGTGTGTGAAAGCCGTCCTTCACCTAGCTTGTTGGGAACACAAAGTTTCTTTTCAGTTGCAAACTCCATAACATACATGTATATTTGGAGGTAGAAGCTCCAACTCGGTTTTACAGTGAATACTGCAGGAACTTCAAACCGGCACTAGGAAACAGACTGAGAAAGCAGAGAAAAAGTGTCTCCTGCAACCCGTTCCCTTGGTGCTAGATGAACGAACGTCTCTCCACTTGCTCAGTTCTGAGAGATAAGTGTGTGTGAAAGCCGTCCTTCACCTAGCTTGTTGGGAACACAAAGTTTCTTTTCAGTTGCAAACTCCATTCCATATATATATATTTGGAGGTAGAAGCTCCAACACGGTTTTACAGTGAAAACTGCAGGAACTTCAAACCGGCACTAGGAAACAGACTGAGAAAGCAGAGAAAAAGTGTCTCCTGCAACCCGTTCCCTTGGTGCTAGATGAACGAACGTCTCTCCACTTGCTCAGTTCTGAGAGATAAGTGTGTGTGAAAGCCGTCCTTCACCTAGCTTGTTGGGAACACAAAGTTTCTTTTCAGTTGCAAACTCCATTCCATACATATATATGGGGAGGTACTAGCTCCAACTCGGTTTTACAGTGAAAACTGCAGGAACTTCAAACCGGCACTAGGAAACAGACTGAGAAAGCAGAGAAAAAGTGTCTCCTGCAACCCGTTCCCTTGGTGCTAGATGAACGAACGTCTCTCCACTTGCTCAGTTCTGAGAGATAAGTGTGTGTGAAAGCCGTCCTTCACCTAGCTTGTTGGGAACACAAAGTTTCTTTTCAGTTGCAAACTCCATTCCATACATATATATTTGGAGGTAGAAGCTCCAACTCGGTTTTACAGTGAATACTGCAGGAACTTCAAACCGGCACTAGGAAACAGACTGAGAAAGCAGAGAAAAAGTGCCTCCTGCAACCCGTTCCCTTGGTGCTAGATGAACGAACGTCTCTCCACTTGCTCAGTTCTGAGAGATAAGTGTGTGTGAAAGCCGTCCGTCACCTAGCTTTTTGGGAACACAAAGTTTCTTTTCAGTTGCAAACTCCATTCCATACATATATATGGGGAGGTACAAGCTTCAACTCGGTTTTACAGTGAAAACTGCAGGAACTTCAAACCGGCACTAGGAAACAGACTGAGAAAGCAGAGAAAAAGTGTCTCCTGCAACCCGTTCCCTTGGTGCTAGAAGAACGAACGTCTCTCCACTTGCTCAGTTCTGAGAGATAAGTGTGTGTGAAAGCCGTCCTTCACCTAGCTTGTTGGGAACACAAAGTTTCTTTTCAGTTGCAAACTCCATAACATACATGTATATTTGGAGGTAGAAGCTCCAACTCGGTTTTACAGTGAATACTGCAGGAACTTCAAACCGGCACTAGGAAACAGACTGAGAAAGCAGAGAAAAAGTGTCTCCTGCAACCCGTTCCCTTGGTGCTAGATGAACGAACGTCTCTCCACTTGCTCAGTTCTGAGAGATAAGTGTGTGTGAAAGCCGTCCTTCACCTAGCTTGTTGGGAACACAAAGTTTCTTTTCAGTTGCAAACTCCATTCCATATATATATATTTGGAGGTAGAAGCTCCAACACGGTTTTACAGGGAAAACTGCAGGAACTTCAAACCGGCACTAGGAAACAGACTGAGAAAGCAGAGAAAAAGTGTCTCCTGCAACCCGTTCCCTTGGTGCTAGATGAACGAACGTCTCTCCACTTGCTCAGTTCTGAGAGATAAGTGTGTGTGAAAGCCGTCCTTCACCTAGCTTGTTGGGAACACAAAGTTTCTTTTCAGTTGCAAACTCCATTCCATACATATATATGGGGAGGTACTAGCTCCAACTCGGTTTTACAGTGAAAACTGCAGGAACTTCAAACCGGCACTAGGAAACAGACTGAGAAAGCAGAGAAAAAGTGTCTCCTGCAACCCGTTCCCTTGGTGCTAGATGAACGAACGTCTCTCCACTTGCTCAGTTCTGAGAGATAAGTGTGTGTGAAAGCCGTCCTTCACCTAGCTTGTTGGGAACACAAAGTTTCTTTTCAGTTGCAAACTCCATTCCATACATATATATTTGGAGGTAGAAGCTCCAACTCGGTTTTACAGTGAATACTGCAGGAACTTCAAACCGGCACTAGGAAACAGACTGAGAAAGCAGAGAAAAAGTGCCTCCTGCAACCCGTTCCCTTGGTGCTAGATGAACGAACGTCTCTCCACTTGCTCAGTTCTGAGAGATAAGTGTGTGTGAAAGCCGTCCGTCACCTAGCATTTTGGGAACACAAAGTTTCTTTTCAGTTGCAAACTCCATTCCATACATATATATGGGGAGGTACAAGCTTCAACTCGGTTTTACAGTGAAAACTGCAGGAACTTCAAACCGGCACTAGGAAACAGACTGAGAAAGCAGAGAAAAAGTGTCTCCTGCAACCCGTTCCCTTGGTGCTAGAAGAACGAACGTCTCTCCACTTGCTCAGTTCTGAGAGATAAGTGTGTGTGAAAGCCGTCCTTCACCTAGCTTGTTGGGAACACAAAGTTTCTTTTCAGTTGCAAACTCCATAACATACATGTATATTTGGAGGTAGAAGCTCCAACTCGGTTTTACAGTGAATACTGCAGGAACTTCAAACCGGCACTAGGAAACATACTGAGAAACCAGAGTAAAGTGTCTCCTGCAACCCGTTCCCTTGGTGCTAGATGAACGAACGTCTCTGTACACGCTCAGTTCTGAGAGATAAGTGTGTGTGAAAGCCGTCCTTCACCTAGCTTGTTGGGAACACAAAGTTTCTTTTCAGTTGCAAACTCCATTCCATACATATATATGGGGAGGTAGTATCTCCAACTCGGTTTTACAGTGAAAACTGCAGGAACTTCAAACCGGCACTAGGAATCAGACTGAGAAAGCAGAGAAAAAGTGTCTCCTGCAACCCGTTCCCTTGGAGCTAGATGAACGAATGTCTCTCCACTTGCTCAGTTCTGAGAGATAAGTGTGTGTGAAAGCCGTCCTTCACCTAGCTTGTTGGGAACACAAAGTTTCTTTTCAGTTGCAAACTCCATTCCATACATATATATGGGGAGGTACTAGCTCCAAATCGGTTTGACAGTGAAAACTGCAGGAACTTCAAACCGGCACTAGGAAACAGACTGAGAAAGCAGAGAAAAAGTGTCTCCTGCAACCCGTTCCCTTGGTGCTAGATGAACGAACGTCTCTCCACTTGCTCAGTTCTGAGAGATAAGTGTGTGTGAAAGCCGTCCTTCACCTAGCTTGTTGGGAACACAAAGTTTCTTTTCAGTTGCAAACTCCATTCCATACATATATATGGGGAGGTACTAGCTCCAACTCGGTTTGACAGTGAAAACTGCAGGATCTTCAAACCGGCACTAGGAAACAGACTGAGAAAGCAGAGAAAAAGTGTCTCCTGAAAACCGTTCCCATGGTGCTAGATGAACGAACGTCTCTCCACTTGCTCAGTTCTGAGAGATAAGTGTGTGTGAAAGCCGTCCTTCACCTAGCTTGTTGGGAACACAAAGTTTCTTTTCAGTTGCAAACTCCATTCCATACATATATATGGGGAGGTAGAAGCTCCAACTCGGTTTTACAGTGAAAACTGCAGGAACTTCAAACCGGCACTAGGAAACAGACTGAGAAAGCAGAGAAAAAGTGTCCCCTGCAACCCGTTCCCTTGGTGCTAGATGAACGAACGTCTCTCCACTTGCTCAGTTCTGAGAGATAAGTGTGTGTGAAAGCCGTCCTTCACCTAGCTTGTTGGGAACACAAAGTTTCTTTTCAGTTGCAAACTTCATTCCATACATATATATGGGGAGTTACTAGCTCCAACTCTGTTTTACAGTGAAAACTGCAGGAACTTCAAACCGGCACTAGGAAACAGACTGAGGAAGCAGAGAAAAAGTGTCTCCTGCAACCCGTTCCCTTGGTGCTAGATGAACGAACGTCTCTCCACTTGCTCAGTTCTGAGAGATAAGTGTGTGTTAAAGCCGTCCTTCACCTAGCTTGTTGGGAACACAAAGATTCTTTTCAGTTGCAAACTCCATTCCATACATATATATGGGGAGTTACTAGCTCCAACTCGGTTTTACAGTGAAAACTGCAGGAACTTCAAACCGTCACTAGGAAACAGACAGAGAAACCAGAGTAAAGTGTCTCCTGCAACCCGTTCCCTTGGTGCTAGATGAACGAACGTCTCTGTACACGCTCAGTTCTGAGAGATAAGTGTGTGTGAAAGCCGTCCTTCACCTAGCTTGTTGGGAACACAAAGTTTCTTTTCAGTTGCAAACTCCATTCCATACATATATATGGGGAGGTAGTATCTCCAACTCGGTTTTACAGTGAAAACTGCAGGAACTTCAAACCGGCACTAGGAATCAGACTGAGAAAGCAGAGAAAAAGTGTCTCCTGCAAACCGTTCCCTTGGAGCTAGATGAACGAATGTCTCTCCACTTGCTCAGTTCTGAGAGATAAGTGTGTGTGAAAGACTTCCTTCATATATCTTGTTGGGAACACATAGTTTCTTTTCAGTTGCAAACTCCATTCCATACATATAAATGGGGAGGTACTAGCTCCAACTCGGTTTTACAGTGAAAACTGCAGGAACTTCAAACCGGCACTAGGAAACAGACTGAGAAAGCAGAGAAAAAGTGTCTCCTGCAACCCGTTCCCTTGGTGCTAGATGAACGAACGTCTCTCCCCTTGCTCAGTTCTGAGAGATAAGTGTGTGTGAAAGCCGTCCTTCACCTAGCTTGTTGGGAACACAGTTTCTTTTCAGTTGCAAACTCCATTCGATACATATATATGGGGAGGTACTAGCTCCAAATCGGTTTGACAGTGAAAACTGCAGGAACTTCAAACCGGCACTAGGAAACAGACTGAGAAAGCAGAGAAAAAGTGCCTCCTGCAACCCGTTCCCTTTGTGCTAGATGAACGAACGTCTCTCAACTTGCTCAGTTCTGAGAGATAAGTGTGTGTGAAATCCGTCCTTCACCTAGCTTGTTGGGAACACAGAGTTTCTTTTCAGTTGCAAACTCCATTCCATACATATATATGGGGAGGTACAAGCTCCAAATCGGTTTTACAGTGAAAACTGCAGGAACTTCAAACCGGCACTAAGAAACAGACTGAGGAAGCAGAGAAAAAGTGTCTCCTGCAACCCGTTCCCTTGGTGCTAGATGAACGAACGTCTCTCCACTTGCTCAGTTCTGAGAGATATGTGTGTGTGAATGCCGTACTTCACCTAGCTTGTTGGGAACACAAAGTTTCTTTTCAGTTGCAATCTCCATTCCATACATATATATGGGGAGGTACTAGCTCCAACTCGGTTTGACAGTGAAAACTGCAGGAACTTCTAACCGGCACTAGGAAACAGACTGAGAAAGTAGAGAAAAAGTGTCTCCTGCAACCCGTTCCCTTGGTGCTAGATGAACGAACGTCTCTCCACTTGCTCAGTTCTGAGAGATAATTGTGTGTGAAAGCCGTCCTTCACCTAGCTTGTTGGGAACACAAAGTTTCTTTTCAGTTGCAAACTCCATTCCATACATATATATGGGGAGGTACAAGCTCCAACTCGGTTTTACAGTGAAAACTGCAGGAACTTCAAACCGGCACTAGGAAACAGACTGAGGAAGCAGAGAAAAAGTGTCTCCTGCAACCCGTTCCTTTGGTGCTAGATGAACGAACGTCTCTCCACTTGCTCAGTTCTGAGAGATAATTGTGTGTGAAAGCCGTACTTCACCTAGCTTGTTGGGAACACAAAGTTTCTTTTCAGTTGCAAACTCCATTCCATACATATATATGGGGAGGTACTAGCTCCAACTCGGTTTGAAAGTGAAAACTGCAGGAACTTCTAACCGGCACTAGGAAACAGACTGAGAAAGCAGAGAAAAAGTGTCTCCTGCAACCCGTTCCCTTGGTGCTAGATGAACGAACGTCTCTCCACTTGCTCTGTTCTGAGAGATAAGTGTGTGTGAAAGCCGCCCTTCACCTAGCTTGTTGGGAACACAGAGTTTCTTTTCAGTTGCAAACTCCATTCCATACATATATATGGGGAGGTAGAAGCTCCAACTCGGTTTTACAGTGAAAACTGCAGGAACTTCAAACCAGCACTAGGAAACAGACTGAGAAAGCAGAGAAAAATTGTCCCCTGCAACCAGTTCCCTTGGTGCTAGATGAACGAACGTCTCTCCACTTGCTCAGTTCAGAGAGATAAGTGTGTGTGAAAGCCGTACTTCACCTAGCTTGTTGGGAACACAAAGTTTCTTTTCAGTTGCCAACTCCATTCCATACATATATATGGGGAGGTACTAGCTCCAAATCTGTTTGACAGTGAAAACTGCAGGAACTTCAAACCGGCACTAGGAAACAGACTGAGAAAGCAGAGAAAAAGTGTCTCCTGCAACCCGTTCCCTTTGTGCTACATGAACGAACGTCTCTCCACTTGCTCAGTTCTGAGAGATATGTGTGTGTGAAAGCCGTCCTTCACCTAGCTTGTTGGGAACACAAAGTTTCTTTTCATTTGCAAACTCCATTCCATACATATATATGGGGAGGTACTAGCTCCAACTCGGTTTTACAGTGAAAACTGCAGGAACTTCAAACCGGCACTAGGAAACAGACTGAGAAAGCAGAGAAAAAGAGTCTCCTGCAACCCGTTCCCTTGGTGCTAGATGAACGAACGTCTCTCCACTTGCTCAGTTCTGAGAGATAAGTGTGTGTGAAAGCCGTCCTTCACCTTGCTTGTTGGGAACACAATGTTTCTTTTCAGTTGCAAACTCCATTCCATACATATATATGGGGAGGTAGAAGCTCCAACTCGGTTTGACAGTGAAAACTGCAGGAACTTCAAACCGGCACTAGGAAACAGACTGAGAAAGCAGAGAAAAAGTGTCTCCTGCAACCCGTTCCCTTGGTGCTAGATGAACGAACGTCTCTCCACTTGCTCAGTTCTGAGAGTTAAGTGTGTGTGAAAGCCGTACTTCACCTAGCTTTTTGGGAACACAAAGTTTCTTTTCAGTTGCAAACTCCATTCCATACATATATATGGGGAGGTACTAGCTCCAACTCGGTTTGACAGTGAAAACTGCAGGAAGTTCAAACCGGCACTAGGAAACAGACTGAGAAAGCAGAGAAAAAGTGTCTCCTGCAACCCGTTCCCTTTGTGCTAGATGAACGAACGTCTCTCAACTTGCTCAGTTCTGAGAGATAAGTGTGTGTGAAAGCCGTCCTTCACCTAGCTTGTTGGGAACACAAAGATTCTTTTCAGTTGCAAACTCCATTCCATACATATATATGGGGAGTTACTAGCTCCAACTCGGTTTTACAGTGAAAACTGCAGGAACTTCAGACCGGCACTAGGAAACAGACTGAGAAACCAGAGTAAAGTGTCTCCTGCAACCCGTTCCCTTGGTGCTAGATGAACGAACTTCTCTGTACACGCTCAGTTCTGAGAGATAAATGTGTGTGAAAGCAGTCCTTCACCTAGCTTGTTGGGAACACAAAGTTTCTTTTCAGTTGCAAACTCCACTCCATACATATATATGGGGAGTTACTAGCTCCAACTCGGTTTTACAGTGAAAACTGCAGGAACTTCAAACCGGCACTAGGAAACAGACTGAGGAAGCAGAGAAAAAGTGTCTCCTGCAACCCGTTCCCTTGGTGCTAGATGAACGAACGTCTCTCCACTTGCTCAGTTCTGAGAGATAAGTGTGTGTGAAAGCCGTCCTTCACCTAGCTTGTTGGGAACACAAAGTTTCTTTTCAGTTGCAAACTCCATTCCATACATATATATGGAGAGTTACTAGCTCCAACTCGGTTTTACAGTGAAAACTGCAGGAACTTCAAACCGTCACTAGGAAACAGACTGAGAAACCAGAGTAAAGTGTCTCCTGCAAACCGTTCCCTTGGTGCTAGATGAACGAACGTCTCTGTACACGCTCAGTTCTGAGAGATAAGTGTGTGTGAAAGCCGTCCTTCACCTAGCTTGTTGGGAACACAAAGTTTCTTTTCAGTTGCAAACTCCATTCCATACATATATATGGGGAGGTAGAAGCTCCAACTCGGTTTGACAGTGAAAACTGCAGGAACTTCAAACCGGCACTAGGAAACAGACTGAGAAAGCAGAGAAAAAGTGTCTCCTGCAACCCGTTCCCTTGGTGCTAGATGAACGAACGTCTCTCCACTTGCTCCGTTCAGAGAGATAAGTGTGTGTGAAAGCCGTACGTCACCTAGCTTGTTGGGAACACAAAGTTTCTTTTCAGTTGCAAACTCCATTCCATACATATATATGGGGAGGTACTAGCTCCAAATCGGTTTGACAGTGAAAACTGCAGGAACTTCAAACCGGCACTAGGAAACAGACTGAGAAAGCAGAGAAAAAGTGTCTCCTGCTACCCGTTCCCTTTGTGCTACATGAACGAACGTCTCTCCACTTGCTCAGTTCTGAGAGATAAGTGTGTGTGAAAGCCGCGCTTCACCTAGCTTGTTGGGAACACAAAGTTTCTTTTCAGTTGCAAACTCCATTCCATACATATATAGGGGGAGGTACTAGCTCCAACTCGGTTTGACAGTGAAAACTGCAGGAAATTCAAACCGGCACTAGGAAACAGACTGAGAAAGCAGAGAAAAAGTGTCTCCTGCAACCCGTTCCCTTGGTGCTAGATGAACGAACGTCTCTCCACTTGCTCAGTTCTGAGAGATAAGTGTGTGTGAAAGCCGTCCTTCACCTAGCTTGTTGGGAACACAAAGTTTCTTTTCAGTTGCAAACTCCATTCCATACATATATATGGGGAGGTAGAAGCTCCAACTCGGTTTGACAGTGAAAACTGCAGGAACTTCAAACCGGCACTAGGAAACAGACTGAGAAAGCAGAGAAAAAGTGTCTCCTGCAACCCGTTCCCTTGTTGCTAGATGAACGAACGTCTCTCCACTTGCTCAGTTCAGAGAGATAAGTGTGTGTGAAAGCCGTACTTCACCTAGCTTGTTGGGAACACAAAGTTTCTTTTCAGTTGCAAACTCCATTCCATACATATATATGGGGAGGTACTAGCTCCAAATCGGTTTGACAGTGAAAACTGCAGGAACTTCAAACCGGCACTAGGAAACAGACTGAGAAAGCAGAGAAAAAGTGTCTCCTGCAACCCGTTCCCTTTTTGCTACATGAACGAACGTCTCTCCATTTGCTCAGTTCTGAGAGATAAGTGTGTGTGAAAGCCGTGCTTCACCTAGCTTGTTGGGAACACAAATTTTCTTTTCAGTTGCAAACTCCATTCCATACATATATATGGGGAGGTACAAGCTCCAACTCGGTTTGACAGTGAAAACTGCAGGAACTTCAAACCGGCACTAGGAAACACACTGAGAAAGCAGAGAAAAAGTGTCTCCTGCAACCCGTTCCCTTGGTGCTAGATGAACGAACGTCTCTCCACTTGCTCAGTTCTGAGAGATAAGTGTGTGTGAAAGCCGTCCTTCACCTAGCTTGTTGGGAACACAAAGTTTCTTTTCAGTTGCAAACTCCATTCCATACATATATATGGGGAGGTACTAGCTCAAACACGGTTTGACAGTGAAAACTGCAGGAACTTCAAACCGGCACTAGGAAACAGACTGAGAAAGCAGAGAAAAAGTGTCTCCTGCAACCCGTTCCCTTGTTGGTAGATGAACGAACGTCTCTCCACTTGCTCAGTTCTGAGAGATAAGTGTGTGTGAAAGCCGTCCTTCACCTAGCTTGTTGGGAACACAAAGTTTCTTTTCAGTTGCAAACTCCATTCCATACATATATATGGGGAGGTACAAGCTCCAACTCGGTTTGACAGTGAAAACTGCAGGAACTTCAAACCGGCACTAGGAAACAGACTGAGAAAGCAGAGAAAAAGTGTCCCCTGCAACCCGTTCCCTTGGTGCTAGATGAACGAACGTCTCTCCACTTGCTCAGTTCTGAGAGATAAGTGTGTGTGAAAGCCGTCCTTCACCTAGCTTGTTGGGAACACAAAGTTTCTTTTCAGTTGCAAACTCCATTCCATACATATATATGGGGAGGTACAAGCTCCAACTCGGTTTTACAGTGAAAACTGCAGGAACTTCAAACCGGCACTAGGAAACAGACTGAGGAAGCAGAGAAAAAGTGTCTCCTGCAACCCGTTCCCTTGGTGCTAGATGAACGAACGTCTCTCCACTTGCTCAGTTCTGAGAGATAAGTGTGTGTGAAAGCCGTACTTCACCTAGCTTGTTGGGAACACAAAGTTTCTTTTCAGTTGCAAACTCCATTCCATACATATATATGGGGAGGTACTAGCTCCAACTCGGTTTGACAGTGAAAACTGCAGGAAATTCTAACCGGCACTAGGAAACAGACTGAGAAAGCAGAAAAAAAGTGTCTCCTGCAACCCGTTCCCTTGGTGCTAGATGAACGAACGTCTCTCCACTTGCTCTGTTCTGAGAGATAAGTGTGTATGAAAGCCGTCCTTCACCTAGCTTGTTGGGAACACAGAGTTTCTTTTCAGTTGCAAACTCCATTCCATACATATATATGGGGAGGTAGAAGCTCCAACTCGGTTTTACAGTGAAAACTGCAGGAACTTCAAACCGGCACTAGGAAACAGACTGAGAAAGCAGAGAAAAATTGTCCCCTGCAACCAGTTCCCTTGGTGCTAGATGAACGAACGTCTCTCCACTTGCTCAGTTCAGAGAGATAAGTGTGTGTGAAAGCCGTACTTCACCTAGCTTGTTGGGAACACAAAGTTTCTTTTCAGTTGCCAACTCAATTCCATACATATATATGGGGAGGTACTAGCTCCAACTCGGTTTTACAGTGAAAACTGCAGGAACTTCAAACCGGCACTAGGAAACAGACTGAGAAAGCAGAGAAAAAGAGTCTCCTGCAACCCGTTCCCTTGGTGCTAGATGAACGAACGTCTCTCCACTTGCTCAGTTCTGAGAGATAAGTGTGTGTGAAAGCCGTCCTTCACCTAGCTTGTTGGGAACACAAAGTTTCTTTTCAGTTGCAAACTCCATTCCATACATATATATGGGGAGGTAGAAGCTCCAAATCGGTTTGACAGTGAAAACTGCAGGAACTTCAAACCGGCACTAGGAAACAGACTGAGAAAGCAGAGAAAAAGTGTCTCCTGCAACCCGTTCCCTTGGTGCTAGATGAACGAACGTCTCTCCACTTGCTCAGTTCTGAGAGTTAAGTGTGTGTGAAAGCCGTACTTCACCTAGCTTGTTGGGAACACAAAGTTTCTTTTCAGTTGCAAACTCCATTCCATACATATATATGGGGAGGTACTAGCTCCAACTCGGTTTGACAGTGAAAACTGCAGGAACTTCTAACCGGCACTAGGAAACAGACTGAGAAAGCAGAGAAAAAGTGTCTCCTGCAACCCGTTCCCTTGGTGCTAGATGAACGAACGTCTCTCCACTTGCTCAGTTCTGAGAGATAAGTGTGTGTGAAAGCCGTCCTTCACCTAGCTTGTTGGGAACACAAAGTTTCTTTTCAGTTGCAAACTCCATTCCATACATATATATGGGGAGGTAGAAGCTCCAACTCGGTTTGACAGTGAAAACTGCAGGAACTTCAAACCGGCACTAGGAAACAGACTGAGAAAGCAGAGAAAAAGTGTCTCCTGCAACCCGTTCCCTTGGTGCTAGATGAACGAACGTCTCTCCACTTGCTCAGTTCTGAGAGTTAAGTGTGTGTGAAAGCCGTACTTCACCTAGCTTGTTGGGAACACAAAGTTTCTTTTCAGTTGCAAACTCCATTCCATACATATATATGGGGAGGTACTAGCTCCAACTCGGTTTGACAGTGAAAACTGCAGGAACTTCAAACCGGCACTAGGAAACAGACTGAGGAAGCAGAGAAAAAGTGTCTCCTGCAACCCGTTCCTTTGGTGCTAGATGAACGAACGTCTCTCCACTTGCTCAGTTCTGAGAGATAATTGTGTGTGAAAGCCGTACTTCACCTAGCTTGTTGGGAACACAAAGTTTCTTTTCAGGTGCAAACTCCATTCCATACATATATATGGGGAGGTACTAGCTCCAACTCGGTTTGAAAGTGAAAACTGCAGGAACTTCTAACCGGCACTAAGAAACAGACTGAGAAAGCAGAGAAAAAGTGTCTCCTGCAACCCGTTCCCTTGGTGCTAGATGAACGAACGTCTCTCCACTTGCTCTGTTCTGAGAGATAAGTGTGTGTGAAAGCCGTCCTTCACCTAGCTTGTTGGGAACACAGAGTTTCTTTTCAGTTGCAAACTCCATTCCATACATATATATGGGGAGGTAGAAGCTCCAACTCGGTTTTACAGTGAAAACTGCAGGAACTTCAAACCAGCACTAGGAAACAGACTGAGAAAGCAGAGAAAAATTGTCCCCTGCAACCAGTTCCCTTGGTGCTAGATGAACGAACGTCTCTCCACTTGCTCAGTTCAGAGGGATAAGTGTGTGTGAAAGCCGTACTTCACCTAGCTTGTTGGGAACACAAAGTTTCTTTTCAGTTGCCAACTCCATTCCATACATATATATGGGGAGGTACTAGCTCCAAATCGGTTTGACAGTGAAAACTGCAGGAACTTCAAACCGGCACTAGGAAACAGACTGAGAAAGCGGAGAAAAAGTGTCTCCTGCAACCCGTTCCCTTTGTGCTACATGAACGAACGTCTCTCCACTTGCTCAGTTCTGAGAGATATGTGTGTGTGAAAGCCGTCCTTCACCTAGCTTGTTGGGAACACAAAGTTTCTTTTCAGTTGCAAACTCCATTCCATACATATATATGGGGAGGTACTAGCTCCAACTCGGTTTTACAGTGAAAACTGCAGGAACTTCAAACCGGCACTAGGAAACAGACTGAGAAAGCAGAGAAAAAGAGTCTCCTGCAACCCGTTCCCTTGGTGCTAGATGAACGAACGTCTCTCCACTTGCTCAGTTCTGAGAGAAAAGTGTGTGTGAAAGCCGTCCTTCACCTTGCTTATTGGGAACACAATGTTTCTTTTCAGTTGCAAACTCCATTCCATACATATATATGGGGAGGTACAAGCTCCAACTCGGTTTGACAGTGAAAACTGCAGGAACTTCAAACCGGCACTAGGAAACAGACTGAGAAAGCAGAGAAAAAGTGTCTCCTGCAACCCGTTCCCTTGGTGCTAGATGAACGAACGTCTCTCCACTTGCTCAGTTCTGAGAGTTAAGTGTGTGTGAAAGCCGTACTTCACCTAGCTTTTTGGGAACACAAAGTTTCTTTTCAGTTGCAAACTCCATTCCATACATATATATGGGGAGGTACTAGCTCCAACTCGGTTTGACAGTGAAAACTGCAGGAACTTCTAACCGGCACTAGGAAACAGACTGAGAAAGCAGAGAAAAATTGTCTCCTGCAACCCGTTCCCTTGGTGCTAGATGAACGAACGTCTCTCCACTTGCTCTGTTCTGAGAGATAACTGTGTGTGAAAGCCGTCCTTCACCTAGCTTGTTGGGAACACAGAGTTTCTTTTCAGTTGCAAACTCCATTCCATACATATATATGGGGAGGTACAAGCTCCAACTCGGTTTGACAGTGAAAACTGCAGGAAATTCAAACCGGCACTAGGAAACAGACTGAGAAATCAGAGAAAAAGTGTCTCCTGCAACCCGTTCCCTTGGTGCTAGATGAACGAACGTCTCTCCACTTGCTCAGTTCTGAGAGATAAGTGTGTGTGAAAGCCGTCCTTCACCTAGCTTGTTGGGAACACAAAGTTTCTTTTCAGTTGCAAACTCCATTCCATACATATATATGGGGAGGTACAAGCTCCAACTCGGTTTTACAGTGAAAACTGCAGGAACTTCAAACCGGCACTAGGAAACAGACTGAGGAAGCAGAGAAAAAGTGTCTCCGGCAACCCGTTCCCTTGGTGCTAGATGAACGAACGTCTCTCCACTTGCTCAGTTCTGAGAGATAAGTGTGTGTGAAAGCCGTCCTTCACCTAGCTTGTTGGGAACACAAAGTTTCTTTTCAGTTGCAAACTCCATTCCATACATATATATGGGGAGGTACTAGCTCCAACTCGGTTTGACAGTGAAAACTGCAGGAACTTCTAACCGGCACTAGGAAACAGACTGAGAAAGCAGAAAAAAAGTGTCTCCTGCAACCCGTTCCCTTGGTGCTAGATGAATGAACGTCTCTCCACTTGCTCTGTTCTGAGAGATAAGTGTGTGTGAAAGCCGTCCTTCACCTAGCTTGTTGGGAACACAGAGTTTCTTTTCAGTTGCAAACTCCATTCCATACATATATATGGGGAGGCAGAAGCTCCAACTCGGTTTTACAGTGAAAACTGCAGGAACTTCAAACCAGCACTAGGAAACAGACTGAGAAAGCAGAGAAAAATTGTCCCCTGCAACCAGTTCCCTTGGTGCTAGATGAACGAACGTCTCTCCACTTGCTCAGTTCAGAGAGATAAGTGTGTGTGAAAGCCGTACTTCACCTAGCTTGTTGGGAACACAAAGTTTCTTTTCAGTTGCCAACTCAATTCCATACATATATATGGGGAGGTACTAGCTCCAAATCTGTTTGACAGTGAAAACTGCAGGAACTTCAAACCGGCACTAGGAAACAGACTGAGAAAGCAGAGAAAAAGTGTCTCCTGCAACCCGTTCCCTTTGTGCTACATGAACGAACGTCTCTCCACTTGCACAGTTCTGAGTGATAAGTGTGTGTGAAAGCCGTTCTTCACCTAGCTTGTTGGGAACACAAAGTTTCTTTTCAGTTGCAAACTCCATTCCATACATATATATGGGGAGCTACTAGCTCCAACTCGGTTTTACAGTGAAAACTGCAGGAACTTCAAACCGGCACTAGGAAACAGACTGAGAAAGCAGAGAAAAAGAGTCTCCTGCAACCCGTTCCCTTGGTGCTAGATGAACGAACGTCTCTCCACTTGCTCAGTTCTGAGAGATAAGTGTGTGTGAAAGCCGTCCTTCACCTTTCTTGTTGGAAACACAAAGTTTCTTTTCAGTTGCAAACTACATTCCATACATATATAGGGGGAGGTAGAAGCTCCAACTCGGTTTTACAGTGAAAACTGCAGGAACTTCAAACCGGCACTAGGAAACAGACTGAGAAAGCAGAGAAAAAGTGTCTCCTGCAACCCGTTCCCTTTGTGCTACATGAACGAACGTCTCTCCACTTGCTCAGTTCTGAGAGATAAGTGTGTGTGAAAGCCGTGCTTCACCTAGCTTGTTGGGAACACAAAGTTTCTTTTCAGTTGCAAACTCCATTCCATACATATATATGGGGAGGTACTAGCTCCAACTCGGTTTGACAGTGAAAACTGCAGGAACTTCAAACCGGCACTAGGAAACAGACTGAGAAAGCAGAGAAAAAGTGTCTCCTGCAACCCGTTCCCTTGGTGCTAGATGAACGAACGTCTCTCCACTTGCTCAGTTCTGAGAGATAAGTGTGTGTGAAAGCCGTCCTTCACCTAGCTTGTTGGGAACACAAAGTTTCTTTTCAGTTGCAAACTCCATTCCATACATATATATGGGGAGGTAGAAGCTCCAACTCGGTTTGACAGTGAAAACTGCAGGAACTTCAAACCGGCACTAGGAAACAGACTGAGAAAGCAGAGAAAAAGTGTCTCCTGCAACCCGTTCCCTTGGTGCTAGATGAACGAACGTCTCTCCACTTGCTCAGTTCTGAGAGTTAAGTGTGTGTGAAAGCCGTACTTCACCTAGCTTGTTGGGAACACAAAGTTTCTTTTCAGTTGCAAACTCCATTCCATACATATATATGGGGAGGTACTAGCTCCAACTCGGTTTGACAGTGAAAACTGCAGGAACTTCAAACCGGCACTAGGAAACAGACTGAGGAAGCAGAGAAAAAGTGTCTCCTGCAACCCGTTCCTTTGGTGCTAGATGAACGAACGTCTCTCCACTTGCTCAGTTCTGAGAGATAATTGTGTGTGAAAGCCGTACTTCACCTAGCTTGTTGGGAACACAAAGTTTCTTTTCAGGTGCAAACTCCATTCCATACATATATATGGGGAGGTACTAGCTCCAACTCGGTTTGAAAGTGAAAACTGCAGGAACTTCTAACCGGCACTAGGAAACAGACTGAGAAAGTAGAGAAAAAGTGTCTCCTGCAACCCGTTCCCTTGGTGCTAGATGAACGAACGTCTCTCCACTTGCTCTGTTCTGAGAGATAAGTGTGTGTGAAAGCCGTCCTTCACCTAGCTTGTTGGGAACACAGAGTTTCTTTTCAGTTGCAAACTCCATTCCATACATATATATGGGGAGGTAGAAGCTCCAACTCGGTTTTACAGTGAAAACTGCAGGAACTTCAAACCAGCACTAGGAAACAGACTGAGAAAGCAGAGAAAAATTGTCCCCTGCAACCAGTTCCCTTGGTGCTAGATGAACGAACGTCTCTCCACTTGCTCAGTTCAGAGAGATAAGTGTGTGTGAAAGCCGTACTTCACCTAGCTTGTTGGGAACACAAAGTTTCTTTTCAGTTGCCAACTCCATTCCATACATATATATGGGGAGGTACTAGCTCCAAATCGGTTTGACAGTGAAAACTGCAGGAACTTCAAACCGGCACTAGGAAACAGACTGAGAAAGCAGAGAAAAAGTGTCTCCTGCAACCCGTTCCCTTTGTGCTACATGAACGAACGTCTCTCCACTTGCTCAGTTCTGAGAGATATGTGTGTGTGAAAGCCGTCCTTCACCTAGCTTGTTGGGAACACAAAGTTTCTTTTCAGTTGCAAACTCCATTCCATACATATATATGGGGAGGTACTAGCTCCAACTCGGTTTTACAGTGAAAACTGCAGGAACTTCAAACCGGCACTAGGAAACAGACTGAGAAAGCAGAGAAAAAGAGTCTCCTGCAACCCGTTCCCTTGGTGCTAGATGAACGAACGTCTCTCCACTTGCTCAGTTCTGAGAGATAAGTGTGTGTGAAAGCCGTCCTTCACCTTGCTTGTTGGGAACACAATGTTTCTTTTCAGTTGCAAACTCCATTCCATACATATATATGGGGAGGTAGAAGCTCAAACTCGGTTTGACAGTGAAAACTGCAGGAACTTCAAACCGGCACTAGGAAACAGACTGAGAAAGCAGAGAAAAAGTGTCTCCTGCAACCCGTTCCCTTGGTGCTAGATGAACGAACGTCTCTCCACTTGCTCAGTTCTGAGAGTTAAGTGTGTGTGAAAGCCGTACTTCACCTAGCTTTTTGGGAACACAAAGTTTCTTTTCAGTTGCAAACTCCATTCCATACATATATATGGGGAGGTACTAGCTCCAACTCGGTTTGACAGTGAAAACTGCAGGAACTTCTAACCGGCACTAGGAAACAGACTGAGAAAGCAGAGAAAAAGTATCTCCTGCAACCCGTTCCCTTGGTGCTAGATGAACGAACGTCTCTCCACTTGCTCTGTTCTGAGAGATAACTGTGTGTGAAAGCCGTCCTTCACCTAGCTTGTTGGGAACACAGAGTTTCTTTTCAGTTGCAAACTCCATTCCATACATATATATGGGGAGGTACAAGCTCCAACTCGGTTTGACAGTGAAAACTGCAGGAAATTCAAACCGGCACTAGGAAACAGACTGAGAAATCAGAGAAAAAGTGTCTCCTGCAACCCGTTCCCTTGGTGCTAGATGAACGAACGTCTCTCCACTTGCTCAGTTCTGAGAGATAAGTGTGTGTGAAAGCCGTCCTTCACCTAGCTTGTTGGGAACACAAAGTTTCTTTTCAGTTGCAAACTCCATTCCATACATATATATGGGGAGGTACAAGCTCCAACTCGGTTTTACAGTGAAAACTGCAGGAACTTCAAACCGGCACTAGGAAACAGACTGAGGAAGCAGAGAAAAAGTGTCTCCGGCAACCCGTTCCCTTGGTGCTAGATGAACGAACGTCTCTCCACTTGCTCAGTTCTGAGAGATAAGTGTGTGTGAAAGCCGTCCTTCACCTAGCTTGTTGGGAACACAAAGTTTCTTTTCAGTTGCAAACTCCATTCCATACATATATATGGGGAGGTACTAGCTCCAACTCGGTTTGACAGTGAAAACTGCAGGAACTTCTAACCGGCACTAGGAAACAGACTGAGAAAGCAGAAAAAAAGTGTCTCCTGCAACCCGTTCCCTTGGTGCTAGATGAATGAACGTCTCTCCACTTGCTCTGTTCTGAGAGATAAGTGTGTGTGAAAGCCGTCCTTCACCTAGCTTGTTGGGAACACAGAGATTCTTTTCAGTTGCAAACTCCATTCCATACATATATATGGGGAGGCAGAAGCTCCAACTCGGTTTTACAGTGAAAATTGCAGGAACTTCAAACCAGCACTAGGAAACAGACTGAGAAAGCAGAGAAAAATTGTCCCCTGCAACCAGTTCCCTTGGTGCTAGATGAACGAACGTCTCTCCACTTGCTCAGTTCAGAGAGATAAGTGTGTGTGAAAGCCGTACTTCACCTAGCTTGTTGGGAACACAAAGTTTCTTTTCAGTTGCCAACTCAATTCCATACATATATATGGGGAGGTACTAGCTCCAAATCGGTTTGACAGTGAAAACTGCAGGAACTTCAAACCGGCACTAGGAAACAGACTGAGAAAGCAGAGAAAAAGTGTCTCCTGCAACCCGTTCCCTTTGTGCTACATGAACGAACGTCTCTCCACTTGCACAGTTCTGAGTGATAAGTGTGTGTGAAAGCCGTTCTTCACCTAGCTTGTTGGGAACACAAAGTTTCTTTTCAGTTGCAAACTCCATTCCATACATATATATGGGGAGGTACTAGCTCCAACTCGGTTTTACAGTGAAAACTGCAGGAACTTCAAACCGGCACTAGGAAACAGACTGAGAAAGCAGAGAAAAAGAGTCTCCTGCAACCCGTTCCCTTGGTGCTAGATGAACGAACGTCTCTCCACTTGCTCAGTTCTGAGAGATAAGTGTGTGTGAAAGCCGTCCTTCACCTTGCTTGTTGGGAACACAAAGTTTCTTTTCAGTTGCAAACTCCATTCCATACATATATAGGGGGAGGTAGAAGCTCCAACTCGGTTTTACAGTGAAAACTGCAGGAACTTCAAACCGGCACTAGGAAACAGACTGAGAAAGCAGAGAAAAAGTGTCTCCTGCAACCCGTTCCCTTTGTGCTAGATGAACGAACGTCTCTCCACTTGCTCAGTTCTGAGAGATAAGTGTGTGTGAAAGCCGTGCTTCACCTAGCTTGTTGGGAACACAAAGTTTCTTTTCAGTTGCAAACTCCATTCCATACATATATATGGGGAGGTACTAGCTCCAACTCGGTTTGACAGTGAAAACTGCAGGAACTTCAAACCGGCACTAGGAAACAGACTGAGAAAGCAGAGAAAAAGAGTCTCCTGCAACCCGTTCCCTTGGTGCTAGATGAACGAACGTCTCTCCACTTGCTCAGTTCTGAGAGATAAGTGTGTGTGAAAGCCGTCCTTCACCTTGCTTGTTGGGAACACAATGTTTCTTTTCAGTTGCAAACTCCATTCCATACATATATATGGGGAGGTAGAAGCTCAAACTCGGTTTGACAGTGAAAACTGCAGGAACTTCAAACCGGCACTAGGAAACAGACTGAGAAAGCAGAGAAAAAGTGTCTCCTGCAACCCGTTCCCTTGGTGCTAGATGAACGAACGTCTCTCCACTTGCTCAGTTCTGAGAGTTAAGTGTGTGTGAAAGCCGTACTTCACCTAGCTTTTTGGGAACACAAAGTTTCTTTTCAGTTGCAAACTCCATTCCATACATATATATGGGGAGGTACTAGCTCCAACTCGGTTTGACAGTGAAAACTGCAGGAACTTCTAACCGGCACTAGGAAACAGACTGAGAAAGCAGAGAAAAAGTATCTCCTGCAACCCGTTCCCTTGGTGCTAGATGAACGAACGTCTCTCCACTTGCTCTGTTCTGAGAGATAACTGTGTGTGAAAGCCGTCCTTCACCTAGCTTGTTGGGAACACAGAGTTTCTTTTCAGTTGCAAACTCCATTCCATACATATATATGGGGAGGTACAAGCTCCAACTCGGTTTGACAGTGAAAACTGCAGGAAATTCAAACCGGCACTAGGAAACAGACTGAGAAATCAGAGAAAAAGTGTCTCCTGCAACCCGTTCCCTTGGTGCTAGATGAACGAACGTCTCTCCACTTGCTCAGTTCTGAGAGATAAGTGTGTGTGAAAGCCGTCCTTCACCTAGCTTGTTGGGAACACAAAGTTTCTTTTCAGTTGCAAACTCCATTCCATACATATATATGGGGAGGTACAAGCTCCAACTCGGTTTTACAGTGAAAACTGCAGGAACTTCAAACCGGCACTAGGAAACAGACTGAGGAAGCAGAGAAAAAGTGTCTCCGGCAACCCGTTCCCTTGGTGCTAGATGAACGAACGTCTCTCCACTTGCTCAGTTCTGAGAGATAAGTGTGTGTGAAAGCCGTCCTTCACCTAGCTTGTTGGGAACACAAAGTTTCTTTTCAGTTGCAAACTCCATTCCATACATATATATGGGGAGGTACTAGCTCCAACTCGGTTTGACAGTGAAAACTGCAGGAACTTCTAACCGGCACTAGGAAACAGACTGAGAAAGCAGAAAAAAAGTGTCTCCTGCAACCCGTTCCCTTGGTGCTAGATGAATGAACGTCTCTCCACTTGCTCTGTTCTGAGAGATAAGTGTGTGTGAAAGCCGTCCTTCACCTAGCTTGTTGGGAACACAGAGATTCTTTTCAGTTGCAAACTCCATTCCATACATATATATGGGGAGGCAGAAGCTCCAACTCGGTTTTACAGTGAAAATTGCAGGAACTTCAAACCAGCACTAGGAAACAGACTGAGAAAGCAGAGAAAAATTGTCCCCTGCAACCAGTTCCCTTGGTGCTAGATGAACGAACGTCTCTCCACTTGCTCAGTTCAGAGAGATAAGTGTGTGTGAAAGCCGTACTTCACCTAGCTTGTTGGGAACACAAAGTTTCTTTTCAGTTGCCAACTCAATTCCATACATATATATGGGGAGGTACTAGCTCCAAATCGGTTTGACAGTGAAAACTGCAGGAACTTCAAACCGGCACTAGGAAACAGACTGAGAAAGCAGAGAAAAAGTGTCTCCTGCAACCCGTTCCCTTTGTGCTACATGAACGAACGTCTCTCCACTTGCACAGTTCTGAGTGATAAGTGTGTGTGAAAGCCGTTCTTCACCTAGCTTGTTGGGAACACAAAGTTTCTTTTCAGTTGCAAACTCCATTCCATACATATATATGGGGAGGTACTAGCTCCAACTCGGTTTTACAGTGAAAACTGCAGGAACTTCAAACCGGCACTAGGAAACAGACTGAGAAAGCAGAGAAAAAGAGTCTCCTGCAACCCGTTCCCTTGGTGCTAGATGAACGAACGTCTCTCCACTTGCTCAGTTCTGAGAGATAAGTGTGTGTGAAAGCCGTCCTTCACCTTGCTTGTTGGGAACACAAAGTTTCTTTTCAGTTGCAAACTCCATTCCATACATATATAGGGGGAGGTAGAAGCTCCAACTCGGTTTTACAGTGAAAACTGCAGGAACTTCAAACCGGCACTAGGAAACAGACTGAGAAAGCAGAGAAAAAGTGTCTCCTGCAACCCGTTCCCTTTGTGCTAGATGAACGAACGTCTCTCCACTTGCTCAGTTCTGAGAGATAAGTGTGTGTGAAAGCCGTGCTTCACCTAGCTTGTTGGGAACACAAAGTTTCTTTTCAGTTGCAAACTCCATTCCATACATATATATGGGGAGGTACTAGCTCCAACTCGGTTTGACAGTGAAAACTGCAGGAACTTCTAACCGGCACTAGGAAACAGACTGAGAAAGCAGAGAAAAAGTATCTCCTGCAACCCGTTCCCTTGGTGCTAGATGAACGAACGTCTCTCCACTTGCTCTGTTCTGAGAGATAACTGTGTGTGAAAGCCGTCCTTCACCTAGCTTGTTGGGAACACAGAGTTTCTTTTCAGTTGCAAACTCCATTCCATACATATATATGGGGAGGTACAAGCTCCAACTCGGTTTGACAGTGAAAACTGCAGGAAATTCAAACCGGCACTAGGAAACAGACTGAGAAATCAGAGAAAAAGTGTCTCCTGCAACCCGTTCCCTTGGTGCTAGATGAACGAACGTCTCTCCACTTGCTCAGTTCTGAGAGATAAGTGTGTGTGAAAGCCGTCCTTCACCTAGCTTGTTGGGAACACAAAGTTTCTTTTCAGTTGCAAACTCCATTCCATACATATATATGGGGAGGTACAAGCTCCAACTCGGTTTTACAGTGAAAACTGCAGGAACTTCAAACCGGCACTAGGAAACAGACTGAGGAAGCAGAGAAAAAGTGTCTCCGGCAACCCGTTCCCTTGGTGCTAGATGAACGAACGTCTCTCCACTTGCTCAGTTCTGAGAGATAAGTGTGTGTGAAAGCCGTCCTTCACCTAGCTTGTTGGGAACACAAAGTTTCTTTTCAGTTGCAAACTCCATTCCATACATATATATGGGGAGGTACTAGCTCCAACTCGGTTTGACAGTGAAAACTGCAGGAACTTCTAACCGGCACTAGGAAACAGACTGAGAAAGCAGAAAAAAAGTGTCTCCTGCAACCCGTTCCCTTGGTGCTAGATGAATGAACGTCTCTCCACTTGCTCTGTTCTGAGAGATAAGTGTGTGTGAAAGCCGTCCTTCACCTAGCTTGTTGGGAACACAGAGATTCTTTTCAGTTGCAAACTCCATTCCATACATATATATGGGGAGGCAGAAGCTCCAACTCGGTTTTACAGTGAAAATTGCAGGAACTTCAAACCAGCACTAGGAAACAGACTGAGAAAGCAGAGAAAAATTGTCCCCTGCAACCAGTTCCCTTGGTGCTAGATGAACGAACGTCTCTCCACTTGCTCAGTTCAGAGAGATAAGTGTGTGTGAAAGCCGTACTTCACCTAGCTTGTTGGGAACACAAAGTTTCTTTTCAGTTGCCAACTCAATTCCATACATATATATGGGGAGGTACTAGCTCCAAATCGGTTTGACAGTGAAAACTGCAGGAACTTCAAACCGGCACTAGGAAACAGACTGAGAAAGCAGAGAAAAAGTGTCTCCTGCAACCCGTTCCCTTTGTGCTACATGAACGAACGTCTCTCCACTTGCACAGTTCTGAGTGATAAGTGTGTGTGAAAGCCGTTCTTCACCTAGCTTGTTGGGAACACAAAGTTTCTTTTCAGTTGCAAACTCCATTCCATACATATATATGGGGAGGTACTAGCTCCAACTCGGTTTTACAGTGAAAACTGCAGGAACTTCAAACCGGCACTAGGAAACAGACTGAGAAAGCAGAGAAAAAGAGTCTCCTGCAACCCGTTCCCTTGGTGCTAGATGAACGAACGTCTCTCCACTTGCTCAGTTCTGAGAGATAAGTGTGTGTGAAAGCCGTCCTTCACCTTGCTTGTTGGGAACACAAAGTTTCTTTTCAGTTGCAAACTCCATTCCATACATATATAGGGGGAGGTAGAAGCTCCAACTCGGTTTTACAGTGAAAACTGCAGGAACTTCAAACCGGCACTAGGAAACAGACTGAGAAAGCAGAGAAAAAGTGTCTCCTGCAACCCGTTCCCTTTGTGCTAGATGAACGAACGTCTCTCCACTTGCTCAGTTCTGAGAGATAAGTGTGTGTGAAAGCCGTGCTTCACCTAGCTTGTTGGGAACACAAAGTTTCTTTTCAGTTGCAAACTCCATTCCATACATATATATGGGGAGGTACTAGCTCCAACTCGGTTTGACAGTGAAAACTGCAGGAACTTCTAACCGGCACTAGGAAACAGACTGAGAAAGCAGAGAAAAAGTGTCTCCTGCAACCCGTTCCCTTGGTGCTAGATGAACGAACGTCTCTCCACTTGCTCAGTTCTGAGAGATAAGTGTGTGTGAAAGCCGTCCTTCACCTAGCTTGTTGGGAACACAAAGTTTCTTTTCAGTTGCAAACTCCATTCCATACATATATATGGGGAGGTACTAGCTCCAACTCTGTTTTACAGTGAAAACTGCAGGATCTTCAAACCGGCACTAGGAAACAGACTGAGAAAGCAGAAAAAAAGTGTCTCCTGCAAACCGTTCCCATGGTGCTAGATGAACAAACGTCTCTCCACTTGCTCAGTTCTGAGAGATAAGTGTGTGTGAAAGCCGTCCTTCACCTAGCTTGTTGGGAACACAAAGTTTCTTTTCAGTTGCAAACTCCATTCCATACATATATATGGGGAA
The DNA here is from genome assembly GCF_036321535.1 of Camelus dromedarius. NCBI lineage: Eukaryota > Metazoa > Chordata > Mammalia > Artiodactyla > Camelidae > Camelus > Camelus dromedarius. The sequence continues at coordinate 515,605 of NW_026989754.1, forward strand.
GTAGAAGCTCCAACTCGGTTTTACAGTGAAAACTGCAGGAACTTCAAACCGGCACTAGGAAACAGACTGAGAAAGCAGAGAAAAAGTGTCCCCTGCAACCCGTTCCCTTGTTGCTAGAAGAACGAACGTCTCTCCACTTGCTCAGTTCTGAGAGATAAGTGTGTGTGAAAGCCGTCCTTCACCTAGCTTGTTGGGAACACAAAGATTCTTTTCAGTTGCAAACTCCATTCCATACATATATATGGGGAGTTACTAGCTCCAACTCGGTTTTACAGTGAAAACTGCAGGAACTTCAAACCGGCACTAGGAAACAGACTGAGGAAGCAGAGAAAAAGTATCTCCTGCAACCCGTTCCCTTGGTGCTAGATGAACGAATGTCTCTCCACTTGCTCAGTTCTGAGAGATAAGTGTGTGTGAAAGCCGTCCTTCACTTAGATTGTTGGGAACACAAAGTTTCTTTTCAGTTGGAAACTCCATTCCATACATATATATGGGGAGGTACTAGCTCCAAATCGGTTTGACAGTGAAAACTGCAGGAACTTCAAACCGGCACTAGGAAACAGACTGAGAAAGCAGAGAAAAAGTGTCTCCTGCAACCCGTTCCCTTTGTGCTAGATGAACGAACGTCTCTCAACTTGCTCAGTTCTGAGAGATAATTGTGTGTGAAAGCCGTCCTTCACCTAGCTTGTTGGGAACACAAAGATTCTTTTCAGTTGCAAACTCCATTCCATACATATATATGGGGAGTTACTAGCTCCAACTCGGTTTTACAGTGAAAACTGCAGGAACTTCAGACCGGCACTAGGAAACAGACTGAGAAACCAGAGTAAAGTGTCTCCTGCAACCCGTTCCCTTGGTGCTAGATGAACGAACGTCTCTGTACACGCTCAGTTCTGAGAGATAAATGTGTGTGAAAGCCGTCCTTCACCTAGCTTGTTGGGAACACAAAGTTTCTTTTCAGTTGCAAACTCCATTCCATACATATATATGGGGAGTTACTAGCTCCAACTCGGTTTTACAGTGAAAACTGCAGGAACTTCAAACCGGCACTAGGAAACAGACTGAGGAACAGAGAAAAAGTGTCTCCTGCAACCCGTTCCCTTTGTGCTACATGAACGAACGTCTCTCCACTTGCTCAGTTCTGAGAGATAAGTGTGTGTGAAAGCCGTCCTTCACCTTGCTTGTTGGGAACACAATGTTTCTTTTCAGTTGCAAACTCCATTCCATACATATATATGGGGAGGTAGAAGCTCCAACTCGGTTTGACAGTGAAAACTGCAGGAACTTCAAACCGGCACTAGGAAACAGACTGAGAAAGCAGAGAAAAAGTGTCTCCTGCAACCCGTTCCCTTGGTGCTAGATGAACGAACGTCTCTCCACTTGCTCAGTTCTGAGAGTTAAGTGTGTGTGAAAGCCGTACTTCACCTAGCTTTTTGGGAACACAAAGTTTCTTTTCAGTTGCAAACTCCATTCCATACATATATATGGGGAGGTACTAGCTCCAACTCGGTTTGACAGTGAAAACTGCAGGAACTTCTAACCGGCACTAGGAAACAGACTGAGAAAGCAGAGAAAAAGTGTCTCCTGCAACCCGTTCCCTTGGTGCTAGATGAACGAACGTCTCTCCACTTGCTCTGTTCTGAGAGATAACTGTGTGTGAAAGCCGTCCTTCACCTAGCTTGTTGGGAACACAGAGTTTCTTTTCAGTTGCAAACTCCATTCCATACATATATATGGGGAGGTACAAGCTCCAACTCGGTTTGACAGTGAAAACTGCAGGAAATTCAAACCGGCACTAGGAAACAGACTGAGAAATCAGAGAAAAAGTGTCTCCTGCAACCCGTTCCCTTGGTGCTAGATGAACGAACGTCTCTCCACTTGCTCAGTTCTGAGAGATAAGTGTGTGTGAAAGCCGTCCTTCACCTAGCTTGTTGGGAACACAAAGTTTCTTTTCAGTTGCAAACTCCATTCCATACATATATATGGGGAGGTACAAGCTCCAACTCGGTTTTACAGTGAAAACTGCAGGAACTTCAAACCGGCACTAGGAAACAGACTGAGAAAGCAGAGAAAAAGAGTCTCCGGCAACCCGTTCCCTTGGTGCTAGATGAACGAACGTCTCTCCACTTGCTCAGTTCTGAGAGATAAGTGTGTGTGAAAGCCGTCCTTCACCTAGCTTGTTGGGAACACAAAGTTTCTTTTCAGTTGCAAACTCCATTCCATACATATATATGGGGAGGTACTAGCTCCAACTCGGTTTGACAGTGAAAACTGCAGGAACTTCTAACCGGCACTAGGAAACAGACTGAGAAAGCAGAGAAAAAGTGTCTCCTGCAACCCGTTCCCTTGGTGCTAGATGAACGAACGTCTCTCCACTTGCTCAGTTCTGAGAGATAAGTGTGTGTGAAAGCCGTCCTTCACCTAGCTTGTTGGGAACACAAAGTTTCTTTTCAGTTGCAAACTCCATTCCATACATATATATGGGGAGGTACTAGCTCCAAATCGGTTTGACAGTGAAAACTGCAGGAACTTCAAACCGGCACTAGGAAACAGACTGAGAAAGCAGAGAAAAAGTGTCTCCTGCAACCCGTTCCCTTTGTGCTACATGAACGAACGTCTCTCCACTTGCTCAGTTCTGAGAGATATGTGTGTGTGAAAGCCGTCCTTCACCTAGCTTGTTGGGAACACAAAGTTTCTTTTCAGTTGCAAACTCCATTCCATACATATATATGGGGAGGTACTAGCTCCAACTCGGTTTTACAGTGAAAACTGCAGGAACTTCAAACCGGCACTAGGAAACAGACTGAGAAAGCAGAGAAAAAGAGTCTCCTGCAACCCGTTCCCTTGGTGCTAGATGAACGAACGTCTCTCCACTTGCTCAGTTCTGAGAGATAAGTGTGTGTGAAAGCCGTCCTTCACCTTGCTTGTTGGGAACACAATGTTTCTTTTCAGTTGCAAACTCCATTCCATACATATATATGGGGAGGTAGAAGCTCAAACTCGGTTTGACAGTGAAAACTGCAGGAACTTCAAACCGGCACTAGGAAACAGACTGAGAAAGCAGAGAAAAAGTGTCTCCTGCAACCCGTTCCCTTGGTGCTAGATGAACGAACGTCTCTCCACTTGCTCAGTTCTGAGAGTTAAGTGTGTGTGAAAGCCGTACTTCACCTAGCTTTTTGGGAACACAAAGTTTCTTTTCAGTTGCAAACTCCATTCCATACATATATATGGGGAGGTACTAGCTCCAACTCGGTTTGACAGTGAAAACTGCAGGAACTTCTAACCGGCACTAGGAAACAGACTGAGAAAGCAGAGAAAAAGTATCTCCTGCAACCCGTTCCCTTGGTGCTAGATGAACGAACGTCTCTCCACTTGCTCTGTTCTGAGAGATAACTGTGTGTGAAAGCCGTCCTTCACCTAGCTTGTTGGGAACACAGAGTTTCTTTTCAGTTGCAAACTCCATTCCATACATATATATGGGGAGGTACAAGCTCCAACTCGGTTTGACAGTGAAAACTGCAGGAAATTCAAACCGGCACTAGGAAACAGACTGAGAAATCAGAGAAAAAGTGTCTCCTGCAACCCGTTCCCTTGGTGCTAGATGAACGAACGTCTCTCCACTTGCTCAGTTCTGAGAGATAAGTGTGTGTGAAAGCCGTCCTTCACCTAGCTTGTTGGGAACACAAAGTTTCTTTTCAGTTGCAAACTCCATTCCATACATATATATGGGGAGGTACAAGCTCCAACTCGGTTTTACAGTGAAAACTGCAGGAACTTCAAACCGGCACTAGGAAACAGACTGAGGAAGCAGAGAAAAAGTGTCTCCGGCAACCCGTTCCCTTGGTGCTAGATGAACGAACGTCTCTCCACTTGCTCAGTTCTGAGAGATAAGTGTGTGTGAAAGCCGTCCTTCACCTAGCTTGTTGGGAACACAAAGTTTCTTTTCAGTTGCAAACTCCATTCCATACATATATATGGGGAGGTACTAGCTCCAACTCGGTTTGACAGTGAAAACTGCAGGAACTTCTAACCGGCACTAGGAAACAGACTGAGAAAGCAGAAAAAAAGTGTCTCCTGCAACCCGTTCCCTTGGTGCTAGATGAATGAACGTCTCTCCACTTGCTCTGTTCTGAGAGATAAGTGTGTGTGAAAGCCGTCCTTCACCTAGCTTGTTGGGAACACAGAGATTCTTTTCAGTTGCAAACTCCATTCCATACATATATATGGGGAGGCAGAAGCTCCAACTCGGTTTTACAGTGAAAATTGCAGGAACTTCAAACCAGCACTAGGAAACAGACTGAGAAAGCAGAGAAAAATTGTCCCCTGCAACCAGTTCCCTTGGTGCTAGATGAACGAACGTCTCTCCACTTGCTCAGTTCAGAGAGATAAGTGTGTGTGAAAGCCGTACTTCACCTAGCTTGTTGGGAACACAAAGTTTCTTTTCAGTTGCCAACTCAATTCCATACATATATATGGGGAGGTACTAGCTCCAACTCGGTTTTACAGTGAAAACTGCAGGAACTTCAAACCGGCACTAGGAAACAGACTGAGAAAGCAGAGAAATAGAGTCTCCTGCAACCCGTTCCCTTGGTGCTAGATGAACGAACGTCTCTCCACTTGCTCAGTTCTGAGAGATAAGTGTGTGTGAAAGCCGTCCTTCACCTTGCTTGTTGGGAACACAAAGTTTCTTTTCAGTTGCAAACTCCATTCCATACATATATAGGGGGAGGTAGAAGCTCCAACTCGGTTTTACAGTGAAAACTGCAGGAACTTCAAACCGGCACTAGGAAACAGACTGAGAAAGCAGAGAAAAAGTGTCTCCTGCAACCCGTTCCCTTTGTGCTAGATGAACGAACGTCTCTCCACTTGCTCAGTTCTGAGAGATAAGTGTGTGTGAAAGCCGTGCTTCACCTAGCTTGTTGGGAACACAAAGTTTCTTTTCAGTTGCAAACTCCATTCCATACATATATATGGGGAGGTACTAGCTCCAACTCGGTTTGACAGTGAAAACTGCAGGAACTTCTAACCGGCACTAGGAAACAGACTGAGAAAGCAGAGAAAAAGTGTCTCCTGCAACCCGTTCCCTTGGTGCTAGATGAACGAACGTCTCTCCACTTGCTCAGTTCTGAGAGATAAGTGTGTGTGAAAGCCGTCCTTCACCTAGCTTGTTGGGAACACAAAGTTTCTTTTCAGTTGCAAACTCCATTCCATACATATATATGGGGAGGTACTAGCTCCAACTCTGTTTTACAGTGAAAACTGCAGGATCTTCAAACCGGCACTAGGAAACAGACTGAGAAAGCAGAAAAAAAGTGTCTCCTGCAAACCGTTCCCATGGTGCTAGATGAACAAACGTCTCTCCACTTGCTCAGTTCTGAGAGATAAGTGTGTGTGAAAGCCGTCCTTCACCTAGCTTGTTGGGAACACAAAGTTTCTTTTCAGTTGCAAACTCCATTCCATACATATATATGGGGAAGTAGAAGCTCCAACTCGGTTTTACAGTGAAAACTGCAGGAACTTCAAACCGGCACTAGGAAACAGACTGAGAAAGCAGAGAAAAAGTGTCCCCTGCAACCCGTTCCCTTGTTGCTAGAAGAACGAACGTCTCTCCACTTGCTCAGTTCTGAGAGATAAGTGTGTGTGAAAGCCGTCCTTCACCTAGCTTGTTGGGAACACAAAGATTCTTTTCAGTTGCAAACTCCATTCCATACATATATATGGGGAGTTACTAGCTCCAACTCGGTTTTACAGTGAAAACTGCAGGAACTTCAAACCGGCACTAGGAAACAGACTGAGGAAGCAGAGAAAAAGTATCTCCTGCAACCCGTTCCCTTGGTGCTAGATGAACGAATGTCTCTCCACTTGCTCAGTTCTGAGAGATAAGTGTGTGTGAAAGCCGTCCTTCACTTAGATTGTTGGGAACACAAAGTTTCTTTTCAGTTGGAAACTCCATTCCATACATATATATGGGGAGGTACTAGCTCCAAATCGGTTTGACAGTGAAAACTGCAGGAACTTCAAACCGGCACTAGGAAACAGACTGAGAAAGCAGAGAAAAAGTGTCTCCTGCAACCCGTTCCCTTTGTGCTAGATGAACGAACGTCTCTCAACTTGCTCAGTTCTGAGAGATAATTGTGTGTGAAAGCCGTCCTTCACCTAGCTTGTTGGGAACACAAAGATTCTTTTCAGTTGCAAACTCCATTCCATACATATATATGGGGAGTTACTAGCTCCAACTCGGTTTTACAGTGAAAACTGCAGGAACTTCAGACCGGCACTAGGAAACAGACTGAGAAACCAGAGTAAAGTGTCTCCTGCAACCCGTTCCCTTGGTGCTAGATGAACGAACGTCTCTGTACACGCTCAGTTCTGAGAGATAAATGTGTGTGAAAGCCGTCCTTCACCTAGCTTGTTGGGAACACAAAGTTTCTTTTCAGTTGCAAACTCCATTCCATACATATATATGGGGAGTTACTAGCTCCAACTCGGTTTTACAGTGAAAACTGCAGGAACTTCAAACCGGCACTAGGAAACAGACTGAGGAACAGAGAAAAAGTGTCTCCTGCAACCCGTTCCCTTTGTGCTACATGAACGAACGTCTCTCCACTTGCTCAGTTCTGAGAGATAAGTGTGTGTGAAAGCCGTCCTTCACCTTGCTTGTTGGGAACACAATGTTTCTTTTCAGTTGCAAACTCCATTCCATACATATATATGGGGAGGTAGAAGCTCCAACTCGGTTTGACAGTGAAAACTGCAGGAACTTCAAACCGGCACTAGGAAACAGACTGAGAAAGCAGAGAAAAAGTGTCTCCTGCAACCCGTTCCCTTGGTGCTAGATGAACGAACGTCTCTCCACTTGCTCAGTTCTGAGAGTTAAGTGTGTGTGAAAGCCGTACTTCACCTAGCTTTTTGGGAACACAAAGTTTCTTTTCAGTTGCAAACTCCATTCCATACATATATATGGGGAGGTACTAGCTCCAACTCGGTTTGACAGTGAAAACTGCAGGAACTTCTAACCGGCACTAGGAAACAGACTGAGAAAGCAGAGAAAAAGTGTCTCCTGCAACCCGTTCCCTTGGTGCTAGATGAACGAACGTCTCTCCACTTGCTCTGTTCTGAGAGATAACTGTGTGTGAAAGCCGTCCTTCACCTAGCTTGTTGGGAACACAGAGTTTCTTTTCAGTTGCAAACTCCATTCCATACATATATATGGGGAGGTACAAGCTCCAACTCGGTTTGACAGTGAAAACTGCAGGAAATTCAAACCGGCACTAGGAAACAGACTGAGAAATCAGAGAAAAAGTGTCTCCTGCAACCCGTTCCCTTGGTGCTAGATGAACGAACGTCTCTCCACTTGCTCAGTTCTGAGAGATAAGTGTGTGTGAAAGCCGTCCTTCACCTAGCTTGTTGGGAACACAAAGTTTCTTTTCAGTTGCAAACTCCATTCCATACATATATATGGGGAGGTACAAGCTCCAACTCGGTTTTACAGTGAAAACTGCAGGAACTTCAAACCGGCACTAGGAAACAGACTGAGAAAGCAGAGAAAAAGAGTCTCCGGCAACCCGTTCCCTTGGTGCTAGATGAACGAACGTCTCTCCACTTGCTCAGTTCTGAGAGATAAGTGTGTGTGAAAGCCGTCCTTCACCTAGCTTGTTGGGAACACAAAGTTTCTTTTCAGTTGCAAACTCCATTCCATACATATATATGGGGAGGTACTAGCTCCAACTCGGTTTGACAGTGAAAACTGCAGGAACTTCTAACCGGCACTAGGAAACAGACTGAGAAAGCCGAGAAAAAGTGTCTCCTGCAACCCGTTCCCTTGGTGCTAGATGAACGAACGTCTCTCCACTTGCTCAGTTCTGAGAGATAAGTGTGTGTGAAAGCCGTCCTTCACCTAGCTTGTTGGGAACACAAAGTTTCTTTTCAGTTGCAAACTCCATTCCATACATATATATGGGGAGGTACTAGCTCCAACTCTGTTTTACAGTGAAAACTGCAGGAACTTCAAACCGGCACTAGGAAACAGACTGAGAAAGCAGAAAAAAAGTGTCTCCTGCAAACCGTTCCCATGGTGCTAGATGAACAAACGTCTCTCCACTTGCTCAGTTCTGAGAGATAAGTGTGTGTGAAAGCCGTCCTTCACCTAGCTTGTTGGGAACACAAAGTTTCTTTTCAGTTGCAAACTCCATTCCATACATATATATGGGGAAGTAGAAGCTCCAACTCGGTTTTACAGTGAAAACTGCAGGAACTTCAAACCGGCACTAGGAAACAGACTGAGAAAGCAGAGAAAAAGTGTCCCCTGCAACCCGTTCCCTTGTTGCTAGAAGAACGAACGTCTCTCCACTTGCTCAGTTCTGAGAGATAAGTGTGTGTGAAAGCCGTCCTTCACCTAGCTTGTTGGGAACACAAAGATTCTTTTCAGTTGCAAACTCCATTCCATACATATATATGGGGAGTTACTAGCTCCAACTCGGTTTTACAGTGAAAACTGCAGGAACTTCAAACCGGCACTAGGAAACAGACTGAGGAAGCAGAGAAAAAGTATCTCCTGCAACCCGTTCCCTTGGTGCTAGATGAACGAATGTCTCTCCACTTGCTCAGTTCTGAGAGATAAGTGTGTGTGAAAGCCGTCCTTCACTTAGATTGTTGGGAACACAAAGATTCTTTTCAGTTGCAAACTCCATTCCATACATATATATGGGGAGTTACTAGCTCCAACTCGGTTTTACAGTGAAAACTGCAGGAACTTCAGACCGGCACTAGGAAACAGACTGAGAAACCAGAGTAAAGTGTCTCCTGCAACCCGTTCCCTTGGTGCTAGATGAACGAAAGTCTCTCCACTTGCTCAGTTCTGAGAGATAATTGTGTGTGAAAGCCGTCCTTCACCTAGCTTGTTGGGAACACAAAGTTTCTTTTCAGTTGCAAACTCCATTCCATACATATATATGGGGAGTTACTAGCTCCAACTCGGTTTTACAGTGAAAACTGCAGGAACTTCAAACCGGCACTAGGAAACAGACTGAGGAACAGAGAAAAAGTGTCTCCTGCAACCCGTTCCCTTTGTGCTACATGAACGAACGTCTCTCCACTTGCTCAGTTCTGAGACATAAGTGTGTGTGAAAGCCGTACTTCAACTTGCTTGTTGGGAACACAATGTTTCTTTTCAGTTGCAAACACCATTCCATACATATATATGGGGAGGTAGAAGCTCCAACTCGGTTTGACAGTGAAAACTGCAGGAACTTCAAACCGGCACTAGGAAACAGACTGAGAAAGCAGAGAAAAAGTGTCTCCTGCAACCCGTTCCCTTGGTGCTAGATGAACGAACGTCTCTCCACTTGCTCAGTTCTGAGAGTTAAGTGTGTGTGAAAGCCGTACTTCACCTAGCTTTTTGGGAACACAAAGTTTCTTTTCAGTTGCAAACTCCATTCCATACATATATATGGGGAGGTACTAGCTCCAACTCGGTTTGACAGTGAAAACTGCAGGAACTTCTAACCGGCACTAGGAAACAGACTGAGAAAGCAGAGAAAAAGTGTCTCCTGCAACCCGTTCCCTTGGTGCTAGATGAACGAACGTCTCTCCACTTGCTCTGTTCTGAGAGATAACTGTGTGTGAAAGCCGTCCTTCACTTAGCTTGTTGGGAACACAGAGTTTCTTTTCAGTTGCAAACTCCATTCCATACATATATATGGGGAGGTACAAGCTCCAACTCGGTTTGACAGTGAAAACTGCAGGAAATTCAAACCGGCACTAGGAAACAGACTGAGAAATCAGAGAAAAAGTGTCTCCTGCAACCCGTTCCCTTGGTGCTAGATGAACGAACGTCTCTCCACTTGCTCAGTTCTGAGAGATAAGTGTGTGTGAAAGCCGTCCTTCACCTAGCTTGTTGGGAACACAAAGTTTCTTTTCAGTTGCAAACTCCATTCCATACATATATATGGGGAGGTACAAGCTCCAACTCGGTTTTACAGTGAAAACTGCAGGAACTTCAAACCGGCACTAGGAAACAGACTGAGAAAGCAGAGAAAAAGAGTCTCCGGCAACCCGTTCCCTTGGTGCTAGATGAACGAACGTCTCTCCACTTGCTCAGTTCTGAGAGATAAGTGTGTGTGAAAGCCGTCCTTCACCTAGCTTGTTGGGAACACAAAGTTTCTTTTCAGTTGCAAACTCCATTCCATACATATATATGGGGAGGTACTAGCTCCAACTCGGTTTGACAGTGAAAACTGCAGGAACTTCTAACCGGCACTAGGAAACAGACTGAGAAAGCAGAAAAAAAGTGTCTCCTGCAACCCGTTCCCTTGGTGCTAGATGAATGAACGTCTCTCCACTTGCTCTGTTCTGAGAGATAAGTGTGTGTGAAAGCCGTCCTTCACCTAGCTTTTTGGGAACACAGAGTTTCTTTTCAGTTGCAAACTCCATTCCATACATATATATGGGGAGGCAGAAGCTCCAACTCGGTTTTACAGTGAAAACTGCAGGAACTTCAAACCAGCACTAGGAAACAGACTGAGAAAGCAGAGAAAAATTGTCCCCTGCAACCAGTTCCCTTGGTGCTAGATGAACGAACGTCTCTCCACTTGCTCAGTTCAGAGAGATAAGTGTGTGTGAAAGCCGTACTTCACCTAGCTTGTTGGGAACACAAAGTTTCTTTTCAGTTGCCAACTCAATTCCATACATATATATGGGGAGGTACTAGCTCCAAATCGGTTTGACAGTGAAAACTGCAGGAACTTCAAACCGGCACTAGGAAACAGACTGAGAAAGCAGAGAAAAAGTGTCTCCTGCAACCCGTTCCCTTTGTGCTACATGAACGAACGTCTCTCAACTTGCTCAGTTCTGAGAGATAAGTGTGTGTGAAAGCCGTCCTTCACCTAGCTTGTTGGGAACACAAAGATTCTTTTCAGTTGCAAACTCCATTCCATACATATATATGGGGAGTTACTAGCTCCAACTCGGTTTTACAGTGAAAACTGCAGGAACTTCAGACCGGCACTAGGAAACAGACTGAGAAACCAGAGTAAAGTGTCTCCTGCAACCCGTTCCCTTGGTGCTAGATGAACGAACGTCTCTGTACACGCTCAGTTCTGAGAGATAAATGTGTGTGAAAGCAGTCCTTCACCTAGCTTGTTGGGAACACAAAGTTTCTTTTCAGTTGCAAACTCCACTCCATACATATATATGGGGAGTTACTAGCTCCAACTCGGTTTTACAGTGAAAACTGCAGGAACTTCAAACCGGCACTAGGAAACAGACTGAGGAAGCAGAGAAAAAGTGTCTCCTGCAACCCGTTCCCTTGGTGCTAGATGAACGAACGTCTCTCCACTTGCTCAGTTCTGAGAGATAAGTGTGTGTGAAAGCCGTCCTTCACCTAGCTTGTTGGGAACACAAAGTTTCTTTTCAGTTGCAAACTCCATTCCATACATATATATGGAGAGTTACTAGCTCCAACTCGGTTTTACAGTGAAAACTGCAGGAACTTCAAACCGTCACTAGGAAACAGACTGAGAAACCAGAGTAAAGTGTCTCCTGCAACCCGTTCCCTTGGTGCTAGATGAACGAACGTCTCTGTACACGCTCAGTTCTGAGAGATAAGTGTGTGTGAAAGCCGTCCTTCACCTAGCTTGTTGGGAACACAAAGTTTCTTTTCAGTTGCAAACTCCATTCCATACATATATATGGGGAGGTAGTATCTCCAACTCGGTTTTACAGTGAAAACTGCAGGAACTTCAAACCGGCACTAGGAATCAGACTGAGAAAGCAGAGAAAAAGTATCTCCTGCAACCCGTTCCCTTGGAGCTAGATGAACGAATGTCTCTCCACTTCTCAGTTCTGAGAGATAAGTGTGTGTGAAAGCCGTACTTCACCTAGCTTGTTGGGAACACAAAGTTTCTTTTCAGTTGCAAACTCCATTCCATACATATATATGGGGAGGTACTAGCTCCAAATCGGTTTGACAGTGAAAACTGCAGGAACTTCAAACCGGCACTAGGAAACAGACTGAGAAAGCAGAGAAAAAGTGTCTCCTGCTACCCGTTCCCTTGGTGCTACATGAACGAACGTCTCTCCACTTGCTCAGTTCTGAGAGATAAGTGTGTGTGAAAGCCGCGCTTCACCTAGCTTGTTGGGAACACAAAGTTTCTTTTCAGTTGCAAACTCCATTCCATACATATATAGGGGGAGGTACTAGCTCCAACTCGGTTTGACAGTGAAAACTGCAGGAAATTCAAACCGGCACTAGGAAACAGACTGAGAAAGCAGAGAAAAAGAGTCTCCTGCAACCCGTTCCCTTGGTGCTAGATGAACGAACGTCTCTCCACTTGCTCAGTTCTGAGAGATAAGTGTGTGTGAAAGCCGTCCTTCACCTAGCTTGTTGGGAACACAAAGTTTCTTTTCAGTTGCAAACTCCATTCCATACATATATATGGGGAGGTAGAAGCTCCAACTCGGTTTGACAGTGAAAACTGCAGGAACTTCAAACCGGCACTAGGAAACAGACTGAGAAAGCAGAGAAAAAGTGTCTCCTGCAACCCGTTCCCTTGTTGCTAGATGAACGAACGTCTCTCCACTTGCTCAGTTCTGAGAGTTAAGTGTGTGTGAAAGCCGTACTTCACCTAGCTTGTTGGGAACACAAAGTTTCTTTTCAGTTGCAAACTCCATTCCATACATATATATGGGGAGGTACTAGCTCCAAATCGGTTTGACAGTGAAAACTGCAGGAACTTCAAACCGGCACTAGGAAACAGACTGAGAAAGCAGAGAAAAAGTGTCTCCTGCAACCCGTTCCCTTTTTGCTACATGAACGAACGTCTCTCCATTTGCTCAGTTCTGAGAGATAAGTGTGTGTGAAAGCCGTGCTTCACCTAGCTTGTTGGGAACACAAATTTTCTTTTCAGTTGCAAACTCCATTCCATACATATATATGGGGAGGTACAAGCTCCAACTCGGTTTGACAGTGAAAACTGCAGGAACTTCAAACCGGCACTAGGAAACAGACTGAGAAAGCAGAGAAAAAGTGTCTCCTGCAACCCGTTCCCTTGGTGCTAGATGAACGAACGTCTCTCCACTTGCTCAGTTCTGAGAGATAAGTGTGTGTGAAAGCCGTCCTTCACCTAGCTTGTTGGGAACACAAAGTTTCTTTTCAGTTGCAAACTCCATTCCATACATATATATGGGGAGGTACTAGCTCAAACACGGTTTGACAGTGAAAACTGCAGGAACTTCAAACCGGCACTAGGAAACAGACTGAGAAAGCAGAGAAAAAGTGTCTCCTGCAACCAGTTCCCTTGTTGGTAGATGAACGAACGTCTCTCCACTTGCTCAGTTCTGAGAGATAAGTGTGTGTGAAAGCCGTCCTTCACCTAGCTTGTTGGGAACACAAAGTTTCTTTTCAGTTGCAAACTCCATTCCATACATATATATGGGGAGGTACAAGCTCCAACTCGGTTTGACAGTGAAAACTGCAGGAACTTCAAACCGGCACTAGGAAACAGACTGAGAAAGCAGAGAAAAAGTGTCTCCTGCAACCCGTTCCCTTGGTGCTAGATGAACGAACGTCTCTCCACTTGCTCAGTTCTGAGAGATAAGTGTGTGTGAAAGCCGTCCTTCACCTAGCTTGTTGGGAACACAAAGTTTCTTTTCAGTTGCAAACTCCATTCCATACATATATATGGGGAGGTACAAGCTCCAACTCGGTTTTACAGTGAAAACTGCAGGAACTTCAAACCGGCACTAGGAAACAGACTGAGGAAGCAGAGAAAAAGTGTCTCCTGCAACCCGTTCCCTTGGTGCTAGATGAACGAACGTCTCTCCACTTGCTCAGTTCTGAGAGATAAGTGTGTGTGAAAGCCGTACTTCACCTAGCTTGTTGGGAACACAAAGTTTCTTTTCAGTTGCAAACTCCATTCCATACATATATATGGGGAGGTACTAGCTCCAACTCGGTTTGACAGTGAAAACTGCAGGAACTTCTAACCGGCACTAGGAAACAGACTGAGAAAGCAGAAAAAAAGTGTCTCCTGCAACCCGTTCCCTTGGTGCTAGATGAACGAACGTCTCTCCACTTGCTCTGTTCTGAGAGATAAGTGTGTATGAAAGCCGTCCTTCACCTAGCTTGTTGGGAACACAGAGTTTCTTTTCAGTTGCAAACTCCATTCCATACATATATATGGGGAGGTAGAAGCTCCAACTCGGTTTTACAGTGAAAACTGCAGGAACTTCAAACCGGCACTAGGAAACAGACTGAGAAAGCAGAGAAAAATTGTCCCCTGCAACCAGTTCCCTTGGTGCTAGATGAACGAACGTCTCTCCACTTACTCAGTTCAGAGAGATAAGTGTGTGTGAAAGCCGTACTTCACCTAGCTTGTTGGGAACACAAAGTTTCTTTTCAGTTGCCAACTCAATTCCATACATATATATGGGGAGGTACTAGCTCCAACTCGGTTTTACAGTGAAAACTGCAGGAACTTCAAACCGGCACTAGGAAACAGACTGAGAAAGCAGAGAAAAAGAGTCTCCTGCAACCCGTTCCCTTGGTGCTAGATGAACGAACGTCTCTCAACTTGCTCAGTTCTGAGAGATAAGTGTGTGTGAAAGCCGTCCTTCACCTAGCTTGTTGGGAACACAAAGTTTCTTTTCAGTTGCAAACTCCATTCCATACATATATATGGGGAGGTAGAAGCTCCAAATCGGTTTGACAGTGAAAACTGCAGGAACTTCAAACCGGCACTAGGAAACAGACTGAGAAAGCAGAGAAAAAGTGTCTCCTGCAACCCGTTCCCTTGGTGCTAGATGAACGAACGTCTCTCCACTTGCTCAGTTCTGAGAGTTAAGTGTGTGTGAAAGCCGTACTTCACCTAGCTTGTTGGGAACACAAAGTTTCTTTTCAGTTGCAAACTCCATTCCATACATATATATGGGGAGGTACTAGCTCCAACTCGGTTTGACAGTGAAAACTGCAGGAACTTCTAACCGGCACTAGGAAACAGACTGAGAAAGCAGAGAAAAAGTTTCTCCTGCAACCCGTTCCCTTGGTGCTAGATGAACGAACGTCTCTCCACTTGCTCAGTTCTGAGAGATAAGTGTGTGTGAAAGCCGTCCTTCACCTAGCTTGTTGGGAACACAAAGTTTCTTTTCAGTTGCAAACTCCATTCCATACATATATATGGGGAGGTAGAAGCTCCAACTCGGTTTGACAGTGAAAACTGCAGGAACTTCAAACCGGCACTAGGAAACAGACTGAGAAAGCAGAGAAAAAGTGTCTCCTGCAACCCGTTCCCTTGGTGCTAGATGAACGAACGTCTCTCCACTTGCTCAGTTCTGAGAGTTAAGTGTGTGTGAAAGCCGTACTTCACCTAGCTTGTTGGGAACACAAAGTTTCTTTTCAGTTGCAAACTCCATTCCATACATATATATGGGGAGGTACTAGCTCCAACTCGGTTTGACAGTGAAAACTGCAGGAACATCAAACCGGCACTAGGAAACAGACTGAGGAAGCAGAGAAAAAGTGTCTCCTGCAACCCGTTCCTTTGGTGCTAGATGAACGAACGTCTCTCCACTTGCTCAGTTCTGAGAGATAATTGTGTGTGAAAGCCGTACTTCACCTAGCTTGTTGGGAACACAAAGTTTCTTTTCAGGTGCAAACTCCATTCCATACATATATATGGGGAGGTACTAGCTCCAACTCGGTTTGAAAGTGAAAACTGCAGGAACTTCTAACCGGCACTAGGAAACAGACTGAGAAAGCAGAGAAAAAGTGTCTCCTGCAACCCGTTCCCTTGGTGCTAGATGAACGAACGTCTCTCCACTTGCTCTGTTCTGAGAGATAAGTGTGTGTGAAAGCCGTCCTTCACCTAGCTTGTTGGGAACACAGAGTTTCTTTTCAGTTGCAAACTCCATTCCATACATATATATGGGGAGGTAGAAGCTCCAACTCGGTTTTACAGTGAAAACTGCAGGAACTTCAAACCAGCACTAGGAAACAGACTGAGAAAGCAGAGAAAAATTGTCCCCTGCAACCAGTTCCCTTGGTGCTAGATGAACGAACGTCTCTCCACTTGCTCAGTTCAGAGGGATAAGTGTGTGTGAAAGCCGTACTTCACCTAGCTTGTTGGGAACACAAAGTTTCTTTTCAGTTGCCAACTCCATTCCATACATATATATGGGGAGGTACTAGCTCCAAATCGGTTTGACAGTGAAAACTGCAGGAACTTCAAACCGGCACTAGGAAACAGACTGAGAAAGCGGAGAAAAAGTGTCTCCTGCAACCCGTTCCCTTTGTGCTACATGAACGAACGTCTCTCCACTTGCTCAGTTCTGAGAGATATGTGTGTGTGAAAGCCGCCCTTCACCTAGCTTGTTGGGAACACAAAGTTTCTTTTCAGTTGCAAACTCCATTCCATACATATATATGGGGAGGTACTAGCTCCAACTCGGTTTTACAGTGAAAACTGCAGGAACTTCAAACCGGCACTAGGAAACAGACTGAGAAAGCAGAGAAAAAGAGTCTCCTGCAACCCGTTCCCTTGGTGCTAGATGAACGAACGTCTCTCCACTTGCTCAGTTCTGAGAGATAAGTGTGTGTGAAAGCCGTCCTTCACCTTGCTTATTGGGAACACAATGTTTCTTTTCAGTTGCAAACTCCATTCCATACATATATATGGGGAGGTAGAAGCTCCAACTCGGTTTGACAGTGAAAACTGCAGGAACTTCAAACCGGCACTAGGAAACAGACTGAGAAAGCAGAGAAAAAGTGTCTCCTGCAACCCGTTCCCTTGGTGCTAGATGAACGAACGTCTCTCCACTTGCTCAGTTCTGAGAGTTAAGTGTGTGTGAAAGCCGTACTTCACCTAGCTTTTTGGGAACACAAAGTTTCTTTTCAGTTGCAAACTCCATTCCATACATATATATGGGGAGGTACTAGCTCCAACTCGGTTTGACAGTGAAAACTGCAGGAACTTCTAACCGGCACTAGGAAACAGACTGAGAAAGCAGAGAAAAATTGTCTCCTGCAACCCGTTCCCTTGGTGCTAGATGAACGAACGTCTCTCCACTTGCTCTGTTCTGAGAGATAACTGTGTGTGAAAGCCGTCCTTCACCTAGCTTGTTGGGAACACAGAGTTTCTTTTCAGTTGCAAACTCCATTCCATACATATATATGGGGAGGTACAAGCTCCAACTCGGTTTGACAGTGAAAACTGCAGGAAATTCAAACCGGCACTAGGAAACAGACTGAGAAATCAGAGAAAAAGTGTCTCCTGCAACCCGTTCCCTTGGTGCTAGATGAACGAACGTCTCTCCACTTGCTCAGTTCTGAGAGATAAGTGTGTGTGAAAGCCGTCCTTCACCTAGCTTGTTGGGAACACAAAGTTTCTTTTCAGTTGCAAACTCCATTCCATACATATATATGGGGAGGTACAAGCTCCAACTCGGTTTTACAGTGAAAACTGCAGGAACTTCAAACCGGCACTAGGAAACAGACTGAGGAAGCAGAGAAAAAGTGTCTCCGGCAACCCGTTCCCTTGGTGCTAGATGAACGAACGTCTCTCCACTTGCTCAGTTCTGAGAGATAAGTGTGTGTGAAAGCCGTCCTTCACCTAGCTTGTTGGGAACACAAAGTTTCTTTTCAGTTGCAAACTCCATTCCATACATATATATGGGGAGGTACTAGCTCCAACTCGGTTTGACAGTGAAAACTGCAGGAACTTCTAACCGGCACTAGGAAACAGACTGAGAAAGCAGAAAAAAAGTGTCTCCTGCAACCCGTTCCCTTGGTGCTAGATGAATGAACGTCTCTCCACTTGCTCTGTTCTGAGAGATAAGTGTGTGTGAAAGCCGTCCTTCACCTAGCTTGTTGGGAACACAGAGTTTCTTTTCAGTTGCAAACTCCATTCCATACATATATATGGGGAGGCAGAAGCTCCAACTCGGTTTTACAGTGAAAACTGCAGGAACTTCAAACCAGCACTAGGAAACAGACTGAGAAAGCAGGGAAAAATTGTCCCCTGCAACCAGTTCCCTTGGTGCTAGATGAACGAACGTCTCTCCACTTGCTCAGTTCAGAGAGATAAGTGTGTGTGAAAGCCGTACTTCACCTAGCTTGTTGGGAACACAAAGTTTCTTTTCAGTTGCAAACTCCATTCCATACATATATAGGGGGAGGTAGAAGCTCCAACTCGGTTTTACAGTGAAAACTGCAGGAACTTCAAACCGGCACTAGGAAACAGACTGAGAAAGCAGAGAAAAAGTGTCTCCTGCAACCCGTTCCCTTTGTGCTACATGAACGAACGTCTCTCCACTTGCTCAGTTCTGAGAGATAAGTGTGTGTGAAAGCCGTGCTTCACCTAGCTTGTTGGGAACACAAAGTTTCTTTTCAGTTGCAAACTCCATTCCATACATATATATGGGGAGGTACTAGCTCCAACTCGGTTTGACAGTGAAAACTGCAGGAACTTCAAACCGGCACTAGGAAACAGACTGAGAAAGCAGAGAAAAAGTGTCTCCTGCAACCCGTTCCCTTGGTGCTAGATGAACGAACGTCTCTCCACTTGCTCAGTTCTGAGAGATAAGTGTGTGTGAAAGCCGTCCTTCACCTAGCTTGTTGGGAACACAAAGTTTCTTTTCAGTTGCAAACTCCATTCCATACATATATATGGGGAGGTAGAAGCTCCAACTCGGTTTGACAGTGAAAACTGCAGGAACTTCAAACCGGCACTAGGAAACAGACTGAGAAAGCAGAGAAAAAGTGTCTCCTGCAACCCGTTCCCTTGGTGCTAGATGAACGAACGTCTCTCCACTTGCTCAGTTCTGAGAGTTAAGTGTGTGTGAAAGCCGTCCTTCACCTAGCTTTTTGGGAACACAAAGTTTCTTTTCAGTTGCAAACTCCATTCCATACATATATATGGGGAGGTACTAGCTCCAACTCGGTTTGACAGTGAAAACTGCAGGAACTTCAAACCGGCACTAGGAAACAGACTGAGGAAGCAGAGAAAAAGTGTCTCCTGCAACCCGTTCCTTTGGTGCTAGATGAACGAACGTCTCTCCACTTGCTCAGTTCTGAGAGATAATTGTGTGTGAAAGCCGTACTTCACCTAGCTTGTTGGGAACACAAAGTTTCTTTTCAGGTGCAAACTCCATTCCATACATATATATGGGGAGGTACTAGCTCCAACTCGGTTTGAAAGTGAAAACTGCAGGAACTTCTAACCGGCACTAGGAAACAGACTGAGAAAGTAGAGAAAAAGTGTCTCCTGCAACCCGTTCCCTTGGTGCTAGATGAACGAACGTCTCTCCACTTGCTCTGTTCTGAGAGATAAGTGTGTGTGAAAGCCGTCCTTCACCTAGCTTGTTGGGAACACAGAGTTTCTTTTCAGTTGCAAACTCCATTCCATACATATATATGGGGAGGTAGAAGCTCCAACTCGGTTTTACAGTGAAAACTGCAGGAACTTCAAACCAGCACTAGGAAACAGACTGAGAAAGCAGAGAAAAATTGTCCCCTGCAAACAGTTCCCTTGGTGCTAGATGAACGAACGTCTCTTCACTTGCTCAGTTCAGAGAGATAAGTGTGTGTGAAAGCCGTACTTCACCTAGCTTGTTGGGAACACAAAGTTTCTTTTCAGTTGCCAACTCCATTCCATACATATATATGGGGAGGTACTAGCTCCAAATCGGTTTGACAGTGAAAACTGCAGGAACTTCAAACCGGCACTAGGAAACAGACTGAGAAAGCAGAGAAAAAGTGTCTCCTGCAACCCGTTCCCTTTGTGCTACATGAACGAACGTCTCTCCACTTGCTCAGTTCTGAGAGATATGTGTGTGTGAAAGCCGTCCTTCACCTAGCTTGTTGGGAACACAAAGTTTCTTTTCAGTTGCAAACTCCATTCCATACATATATATGGGGAGGTACTAGCTCCAACTCGGTTTTACAGTGAAAACTGCAGGAACTTCAAACCGGCACTAGGAAACAGACTGAGAAAGCAGAGAAAAAGAGTCTCCTGCAACCCGTTCCCTTGGTGCTAGATGAACGAACGTCTCTCCACTTGCTCAGTTCTGAGAGATAAGTGTGTGTGAAAGCCGTCCTTCACCTTGCTTGTTGGGAACACAATGTTTCTTTTCAGTTGCAAACTCCATTCCATACATATATATGGGGAGGTAGAAGCTCCAACTCGGTTTGACAGTGAAAACTGCAGGAACTTCAAACCGGCACTAGGAAACAGACTGAGAAAGCAGAGAAAAAGTGTCTCCTGCAACCCGTTCCCTTGGTGCTAGATGAACGAACGTCTCTCCACTTGCTCAGTTCTGAGAGTTAAGTGTGTGTGAAAGCCGTACTTCACCTAGCTTTTTGGGAACACAAAGTTTCTTTTCAGTTGCAAACTCCATTCCATACATATATATGGGGAGGTACTAGCTCCAACTCGGTTTGACAGTGAAAACTGCAGGAACTTCTAACCGGCACTAGGAAACAGACTGAGAAAGCAGAGAAAAAGTGTCTCCTGCAACCCGTTCCCTTGGTGCTAGATGAACGAACGTCTCTCCACTTGCTCTGTTCTGAGAGATAACTGTGTGTGAAAGCCGTCCTTCACCTAGCTTGTTGGGAACACAGAGTTTCTTTTCAGTTGCAAACTCCATTCCATACATATATATGGGGAGGTACAAGCTCCAACTCGGTTTGACAGTGAAAACTGCAGGAAATTCAAACCGGCACTAGGAAACAGACTGAGAAATCAGAGAAAAAGTGTCTCCTGCAACCCGTTCCCTTGGTGCTAGATGAACGAACGTCTCTCCACTTGCTCAGTTCTGAGAGATAAGTGTGTGTGAAAGCCGTCCTTCACCTAGCTTGTTGGGAACACAAAGTTTCTTTTCAGTTGCAAACTCCATTCCATACATATATATGGGGAGGTACAAGCTCCAACTCGGTTTTACAGTGAAAACTGCAGGAACTTCAAACCGGCACTAGGAAACAGACTGAGGAAGCAGAGAAAAAGTGTCTCCGGCAACCCGTTCCCTTGGTGCTAGATGAACGAACGTCTCTCCACTTGCTCAGTTCTGAGAGATAAGTGTGTGTGAAAGCCGTCCTTCACCTAGCTTGTTGGGAACACAAAGTTTCTTTTCAGTTGCAAACTCCATTCCATACATATATATGGGGAGGTACTAGCTCCAACTCGGTTTGACAGTGAAAACTGCAGGAACTTCTAACCGGCACTAGGAAACAGACTGAGAAAGCAGAAAAAAAGTGTCTCCTGCAACCCGTTCCCTTGGTGCTAGATGAATGAACGTCTCTCCACTTGCTCTGTTCTGAGAGATAAGTGTGTGTGAAAGCCGTCCTTCACCTAGCTTGTTGGGAACACAGAGATTCTTTTCAGTTGCAAACTCCATTCCATACATATATATGGGGAGGCAGAAGCTCCAACTCGGTTTTACAGTGAAAATTGCAGGAACTTCAAACCAGCACTAGGAAACAGACTGAGAAAGCAGAGAAAAATTGTCCCCTGCAACCAGTTCCCTTGGTGCTAGATGAACGAACGTCTCTCCACTTGCTCAGTTCAGAGAGATAAGTGTGTGTGAAAGCCGTACTTCACCTAGCTTGTTGGGAACACAAAGTTTCTTTTCAGTTGCCAACTCAATTCCATACATATATATGGGGAGGTACTAGCTCCAAATCGGTTTGACAGTGAAAACTGCAGGAACTTCAAACCGGCACTAGGAAACAGACTGAGAAAGCAGAGAAAAAGTGTCTCCTGCAACCCGTTCCCTTTGTGCTACATGAACGAACGTCTCTCCACTTGCACAGTTCTGAGTGATAAGTGTGTGTGAAAGCCGTTCTTCACCTAGCTTGTTGGGAACACAAAGTTTCTTTTCAGTTGCAAACTCCATTCCATACATATATATGGGGAGGTACTAGCTCCAACTCGGTTTTACAGTGAAAACTGCAGGAACTTCAAACCGGCACTAGGAAACAGACTGAGAAAGCAGAGAATAAGAGTCTCCTGCAACCCGTTCCCTTGGTGCTAGATGAACGAACGTCTCTCCACTTGCTCAGTTCTGAGAGATAAGTGTGTGTGAAAGCCGTCCTTCACCTTGCTTGTTGGGAACACAAAGATTCTTTTCAGTTGCAAACTCCATTCCATACATATATAGGGGGAGGTAGAAGCTCCAACTCGGTTTTACAGTGAAAACTGCAGGAACTTAAAACCGGCACTAGGAAACAGACTGAGAAAGCAGAGAAAAAGTGTCTCCTGCAACCCGTTCCCTTTGTGCTACATGAACGAACGTCTCCCCACTTGCTCAGTTCTGAGAGATAAGTGTGTGTGAAAGCCGTGCTTCACCTAGCTTGTTGGGAACACAAAGTTTCTTTTCAGTTGCAAACTCCATTCCATACATATATATGGGGAGGTACTAGCTCCAACTCGGTTTGACAGTGAAAACTGCAGGAACTTCTAACCGGCACTAGGAAACAGACTGAGAAAGCAGAGAAAAAGTGTCTCCTGCAACCCGTTCCCTTGGTGCTAGATGAACGAACGTCTCTCCACTTGCTCAGTTCTGAGAGATAAGTGTGTGTGAAAGCCGTCCTTCACCTAGCTTGTTGGGAACACAAAGTTTCTTTTCAGTTGCAAACTCCATTCCATACTTATATATGGGGAGGTACTAGCTCCAACTCTGTTTTACAGTGAAAACTGCAGGATCTTCAAACCGGCACTAGGAAACAGACTGAGAAAGCAGAAAAAAAGTGTCTCCTGCAAACCGTTCCCATGGTGCTAGATGAACAAACGTCTCTCCACTTGCTCAGTTCTGAGAGATAAGTGTGTGTGAAAGCCGTCCTTCACCTAGCTTGTTGGGAACACAAAGTTTCTTTTCAGTTGCAAACTCCATTCCATACATATATATGGGGAAGTAGAAGCTCCAACTCGGTTTTACAGTGAAAACTGCAGGAACTTCAAACCGGCACTAGGAAACAGACTGAGAAAGCAGAGAAAAAGTGTCCCCTGCAACCCGTTCCCTTGTTGCTAGAAGAACGAACGTCTCTCCACTTGCTCAGTTCTGAGAGATAAGTGTGTGTGAAAGCCGTCCTTCACCTAGCTTGTTGGGAACACAAAGATTCTTTTCAGTTGCAAACTCCATTCCATACATATATATGGGGAGTTACTAGCTCCAACTCGGTTTTACAGTGAAAACTGCAGGAACTTCAAACCGGCACTAGGAAACAGACTGAGGAAGCAGAGAAAAAGTATCTCCTGCAACCCGTTCCCTTGGTGCTAGATGAACGAATGTCTCTCCACTTGCTCAGTTCTGAGAGATAAGTGTGTGTGAAAGCCGTCCTTCACTTAGATTGTTGGGAACACAAAGTTTCTTTTCAGTTGGAAACTCCATTCCATACATATATATGGGGAGGTACTAGCTCCAAATCGGTTTGACAGTGAAAACTGCAGGAACTTCAAACCGGCACTAGGAAACAGACTGAGAAAGCAGAGAAAAAGTGTCTCCTGCAACCCGTTCCCTTTGTGCTAGATGAACGAACGTCTCTCAACTTGCTAAGTTCTGAGAGATAAGTGTGTGTGAAAGCCGTCCTTCACCTAGCTTGTTGGGAACACAAAGATTCTTTTCAGTTGCAAACTCCATTCCATACATATATATGGGGAGTTACTAGCTCCAACTCGGTTTTACAGTGAAAACTGCAGGAACTTCAGACCGGCACTAGGAAACAGACTGAGAAACCAGAGTAAAGTGTCTCCTGCAACCCGTTCCCTTGGTGCTAGATGAACGAACGTCTCTGTACACGCTCAGTTCTGAGAGATAAATGTGTGTGAAAGCCGTCCTTCACCTAGCTTGTTGGGAACACAAAGTTTCTTTTCAGTTGCAAACTCCATTCCATACATATATATGGGGAGTTACTAGCTCCAACTCGGTTTTACAGTGAAAACTGCAGGAACTTCAAACCGGCACTAGGAAACAGACTGAGGAACAGAGAAAAAGTGTCTCCTGCAACCCGTTCCCTTTGTGCTACATGAACGAACGTCTCTCCACTTGCTCAGTTCTGAGAGATAAGTGTGTGTGAAAGCCGTCCTTCACCTTGCTTGTTGGGAACACAATGTTTCTTTTCAGTTGCAAACTCCATTCCATACATATATATGGGGATGTAGAAGCTCCAACTCGGTTTGACAGTGAAAACTGCAGGAACTTCAAACCGGCACTAGGAAACAGACTGAGAAAGCAGAGAAAAAGTGTCTCCTGCAACCCGTTCCCTTGGTGCTAGATGAACGAACGTCTCTCCACTTGCTCAGTTCTGAGAGTTAAGTGTGTGTGAAAGCCGTACTTCACCTAGCTTTTTGGGAACACAAAGTTTCTTTTCAGTTGCAAACTCCATTCCATACATATATATGGGGAGGTACTAGCTCCAACTCGGTTTGACAGTGAAAACTGCAGGAACTTCTAACCGGCACTAGGAAACAGACTGAGAAAGCAGAG
Organism: Camelus dromedarius; assembly: GCF_036321535.1. Taxonomy (NCBI): domain Eukaryota; kingdom Metazoa; phylum Chordata; class Mammalia; order Artiodactyla; family Camelidae; genus Camelus; species Camelus dromedarius. The sequence goes on from NW_026989754.1 coordinate 540,076, forward strand.
AAAAAGTGTCTCCTGCAACCCGTTCCCTTGGTGCTAGATGAACGAACGTCTCTCCACTTGCTCTGTTCTGAGAGATAACTGTGTGTGAAAGCCGTCCTTCACCTAGCTTGTTGGGAACACAGAGTTTCTTTTCAGTTGCAAACTCCATTCCATACATATATATGGGGAGGTACAAGCTCCAACTCGGTTTGACAGTGAAAACTGCAGGAAATTCAAACCGGCACTAGGAAACAGACTGAGAAATCAGAGAAAAAGTGTCTCCTGCAACCCGTTCCCTTGGTGCTAGATGAACGAACGTCTCTCCACTTGCTCAGTTCTGAGAGATAAGTGTGTGTGGAAGCCGTCCTTCACCTAGCTTGTTGGGAACACAAAGTTTCTTTTCAGTTGCAAACTCCATTCCATACATATATATGGGGAGCTACTAGCTCCAACTCGGTTTTACAGTGAAAACTGCAGGAACTTCAAACCGGCACTAGGAAACAGACTGAGAAAGCAGAGAAAAAGAGTCTCCTGCAACCCGTTCCCTTGGTGCTAGATGAACGAACGTCTCTCCACTTGCTCAGTTCTGAGAGATAAGTGTGTGTGAAAGCCGTCCTTCACCTTGCTTGTTGGGAACACAAAGTTTCTTTTCAGTTGCAAACTCCATTCCATACATATATAGGGGGAGGTAGAAGCTCCAACTCGGTTTTACAGTGAAAACTGCAGGAACTTCAAACCGGCACTAGGAAACAGACTGAGAAAGCAGAGAAAAAGTGTCTCCTGCAACCCGTTCCCTTTGTGCTACATGAACGAACGTCTCTCCACTTGCTCAGTTCTGAGAGATAAGTGTGTGTGAAAGCCGTGCTTCACCTAGCTTGTTGGGAACACAAAGTTTCTTTTCAGTTGCAAACTCCATTCCATACATATATATGGGGAGGTACTAGCTCCAACTCGGTTTGACAGTGAAAACTGCAGGAACTTCAAACCGGCACTAGGAAACAGACTGAGAAAGCAGAGAAAAAGTGTCTCCTGCAACCCGTTCCCTTGGTGCTAGATGAACGAACGTCTCTCCACTTGCTCAGTTCTGAGAGATAAGTGTGTGTGAAAGCCGTCCTTCACCTAGCTTGTTGGGAACACAAAGTTTCTTTTCAGTTGCAAACTCCATTCCATACATATATATGGGGAGGTACTAGCTCCAACTCTGTTTTACAGTGAAAACTGCAGGATCTTCAAACCGGCACTAGGAAACAGACTGAGAAAGCAGAAAAAAAGTGTCTCCTGCAAACCGTTCCCATGGTGATAGATGAACAAACGTCTCTCCACTTGCTCAGTTCTGAGAGATAAGTGTGTGTGAAAGCCGTCCTTCACCTAGCTTGTTGGGAACACAAAGTTTCTTTTCAGTTGCAAACTCCATTCCATACATATATATGGGGAAGTAGAAGCTCCAACTCGGTTTTACAGTGAAAACTGCAGGAACTTCAAACCGGCACTAGGAAACAGACTGAGAAAGCAGAGAAAAAGTGTCCCCTGCAACCCGTTCCCTTGTTGCTAGAAGAACGAACGTCTCTCCACTTGCTCAGTTCTGAGAGATAAGTGTGTGTGAAAGCCGTCCTTCACCTAGCTTGTTGGGAACACAAAGATTCTTTTCAGTTGCAAACTCCATTCCATACATATATATGGGGAGTTACTAGCTCCAACTCGGTTTTACAGTGAAAACTGCAGGAACTTCAAACCGGCACTAGGAAACAGACTGAGGAAGCAGAGAAAAAGTATCTCCTGCAACCCGTTCCCTTGGTGCTAGATGAACGAATGTCTCTCCACTTGCTCAGTTCTGAGAGATAAGTGTGTGTGAAAGCCGTCCTTCACTTAGATTGTTGGGAACACAAAGTTTCTTTTCAGTTGCAAACTCCATTCCATACATATATATGGGGAGGTACTAGCTCCAAATCGGTTTGACAGTGAAAACTGCAGGAACTTCAAACCGGCACTAGGAAACAGACTGAGAAAGCAGAGAAAAAGTGTCTCCTGCAACCCGTTCCCTTTGTGCTAGATGAACGAACGTCTCTCAACTTGCTCAGTTCTGAGAGATAAGTGTGTGTGAAAGCCGTCCTTCACCTAACTTGTTGGGAACACAAAGATTCTTTTCAGTTGCAAACTCCATTCCATACATATATATGGGGAGTTACTAGCTCCAACTCGGTTTTACAGTGAAAACTGCAGGAACTTCAGACCGGCACTAGGAAACAGACTGAGAAACCAGAGTAAAGTGTCTCCTGCAACCCGTTCCCTTGGTGCTAGATGAACGAACGTCTCTGTACACGCTCAGTTCTGAGAGATAAATGTGTGTGAAAGCCGTCCTTCACCTAGCTTGTTGGGAACACAAAGTTTCTTTTCAGTTGCAAACTCCATTCCATACATATATATGGGGAGTTACTAGCTCCAACTCGGTTTTACAGTGAAAACTGCAGGAACTTCAAACCGGCACTAGGAAACAGACTGAGGAACAGAGAAAAAGTGTCTCCTGCAACCCGTTCCCTTTGTGCTACATGAACGAACGTCTCTCCACTTGCTCAGTTCTGAGAGATAAGTGTGTGTGAAAGCCGTCCTTCACCTTGCTTGTTGGGAACACAATGTTTCTTTTCAGTTGCAAACTCCATTCCATACATATATATGGGGAGGTAGAAGCTCCAACTCGGTTTGACAGTGAAAACTGCAGGAACTTCAAACCGGCACTAGGAAACAGACTGAGAAAGCAGAGAAAAAGTGTCTCCTGCAACCCGTTCCCTTGGTGCTAGATGAACGAACGTCTCTCCACTTGCTCAGTTCTGAGAGTTAAGTGTGTGTGAAAGCCGTACTTCACCTAGCTTTTTGGGAACACAAAGTTTCTTTTCAGTTGCAAACTCCATTCCATACATATATATGGGGAGGTACTAGCTCCAACTCGGTTTGACAGTGAAAACTGCAGGAACTTCTAACCGGCACTAGGAAACAGACTGAGAAAGCAGAGAAAAAGTGTCTCCTGCAACCCGTTCCCTTGGTGCTAGATGAACGAACGTCTCTCCACTTGCTCTGTTCTGAGAGATAACTGTGTGTGAAAGCCGTCCTTCACCTAGCTTGTTGGGAACACAGAGTTTCTTTTCAGTTGCAAACTCCATTCCATACATATATATGGGGAGGTACAAGCTCCAACTCGGTTTGACAGTGAAAACTGCAGGAAATTCAAACCGGCACTAGGAAACAGACTGAGAAATCAGAGAAAAAGTGTCTCCTGCAACCCGTTCCCTTGGTGCTAGATGAACGAACGTCTCTCCACTTGCTCAGTTCTGAGAGATAAGTGTGTGTGAAAGCCGTCCTTCACCTAGCTTGTTGGGAACACAAAGTTTCTTTTCAGTTGCAAACTCCATTCCATACATATATATGGGGAGGTACAAGCTCCAACTCGGTTTTACAGTGAAAACTGCAGGAACTTCAAACCGGCACTAGGAAACAGACTGAGAAAGCAGAGAAAAAGAGTCTCCGGCAACCCGTTCCCTTGGTGCTAGATGAACGAACGTCTCTCCACTTGCTCAGTTCTGAGAGATAAGTGTGTGTGAAAGCCGTCCTTCACCTAGCTTGTTGGGAACACAAAGTTTCTTTTCAGTTGCAAACTCCATTCCATACATATATATGGGGAGGTACTAGCTCCAACTCGGTTTGACAGTGAAAACTGCAGGAACTTCTAACCGGCACTAGGAAACAGACTGAGAAAGCAGAAAAAAAGTGTCTCCTGCAACCCGTTCCCTTGGTGCTAGATGAATGAACGTCTCTCCACTTGCTCTGTTCTGAGAGATAAGTGTGTGTGAAAGCCGTCCTTCACCTAGCTTTTTGGGAACACAGAGTTTCTTTTCAGTTGCAAACTCCATTCCATACATATATATGGGGAGGCAGAAGCTCCAACTCGGTTTTACAGTGAAAACTGCAGGAACTTCAAACCAGCACTAGGAAACAGACTGAGAAAGCAGAGAAAAATTGTCCCCTGCAACCAGTTCCCTTGGTGCTAGATGAACGAACGTCTCTCCACTTGCTCAGTTCAGAGAGATAAGTGTGTGTGAAAGCCGTACTTCACCTAGCTTGTTGGGAACACAAAGTTTCTTTTCAGTTGCCAACTCAATTCCATACATATATATGGGGAGGTACTAGCTCCAAATCGGTTTGACAGTGAAAACTGCAGGAACTTCAAACCGGCACTAGGAAACAGACTGAGAAAGCAGAGAAAAAGTGTCTCCTGCAACCCGTTCCCTTTGTGCTACATGAACGAACGTCTCTCCACTTGCACAGTTCTGAGTGATAAGTGTGTGTGAAAGCCGTTCTTCACCTAGCTTGTTGGGAACACAAAGTTTCTTTTCAGTTGCAAACTCCATTCCATACATATATATGGGGAGCTACTAGCTCCAACTCGGTTTTACAGTGAAAACTGCAGGAACTTCAAACCGGCACTAGGAAACAGACTGAGAAAGCAGAGAAAAAGAGTCTCCTGCAACCCGTTCCCTTGGTGCTAGATGAACGAACGTCTCTCCACTTGCTCAGTTCTGAGAGATAAGTGTGTGTGAAAGCCGTCCTTCACCTTGCTTGTTGGGAACACAAAGTTTCTTTTCAGTTGCAAACTCCATTCCATACATATATAGGGGGAGGTAGAAGCTCCAACTCGGTTTTACAGTGAAAACTGCAGGAACTTCAAACCGGCACTAGGAAACAGACTGAGAAAGCAGAGAAAAAGTGTCTCCTGCAACCCGTTCCCTTTGTGCTACATGAACGAACGTCTCTCCACTTGCTCAGTTCTGAGAGATAAGTGTGTGTGAAAGCCGTGCTTCACCTAGCTTGTTGGGAACACAAAGTTTCTTTTCAGTTGCAAACTCCATTCCATACATATATATGGGGAGGTACTAGCTCCAACTCGGTTTGACAGTGAAAACTGCAGGAACTTCAAACCGGCACTAGGAAACAGACTGAGAAAGCAGAGAAAAAGTGTCTCCTGCAACCCGTTCCCTTGGTGCTAGATGAACGAACGTCTCTCCACTTGCTCAGTTCTGAGAGATAAGTGTGTGTGAAAGCCGTCCTTCACCTAGCTTGTTGGGAACACAAAGTTTCTTTTCAGTTGCAAACTCCATTCCATACATATATATGGGGAGGTACTAGCTCCAACTCTGTTTTACAGTGAAAACTGCAGGATCTTCAAACCGGCACTAGGAAACAGACTGAGAAAGCAGAAAAAAAGTGTCTCCTGCAAACCGTTCCCATGGTGCTAGATGAACAAACGTCTCTCCACTTGCTCAGTTCTGAGAGATAAGTGTGTGTGAAAGCCGTCCTTCACCTAGCTTGTTGGGAACACAAAGTTTCTTTTCAGTTGCAAACTCCATTCCATACATATATATGGGGAAGTAGAAGCTCCAACTCGGTTTTACAGTGAAAACTGCAGGAACTTCAAACCGGCACTAGGAAACAGACTGAGAAAGCAGAGAAAAAGTGTCCCCTGCAACCCGTTACCTTGTTGCTAGAAGAACGAACGTCTCTCCACTTGCTCAGTTCTGAGAGATAAGTGTGTGTGAAAGCCGTCCTTCACCTAGCTTGTTGGGAACACAAAGATTCTTTTCAGTTGCAAACTCCATTCCATACATATATATGGGGAGTTACTAGCTCCAACTCGGTTTTACAGTGAAAACTGCAGGAACTTCAAACCGGCACTAGGAAACAGACTGAGGAAGCAGAGAAAAAGTATCTCCTGCAACCCGTTCCCTTGGTGCTAGATGAACGAATGTCTCTCCACTTGCTCAGTTCTGAGAGATAAGTGTGTGTGAAAGCCGTCCTTCACTTAGATTGTTGGGAACACAAAGTTTCTTTTCAGTTGCAAACTCCATTCCATACATATATATGGGGAGGTACTAGCTCCAAATCGGTTTGACAGTGAAAACTGCAGGAACTTCAAACCGGCACTAGGAAACAGACTGAGAAAGCAGAGAAAAAGTGTCTCCTGCAACCCGTTCCCTTTGTGCTAGATGAACGAACGTCTCTCAACTTGCTCAGTTCTGAGAGATAAGTGTGTGTGAAAGCCGTCCTTCACCTAGCTTGTTGGGAACACAAAGATACTTTTCAGTTGCAAACTCCATTCCATACATATATATGGGGAGTTACTAGCTCCAACTCGGTTTTACAGTGAAAACTGCAGGAACTTCAGACCGGCACTAAGAAACAGACTGAGAAACCAGAGTAAAGTGTCTCCTGCAACCCGTTCCCTTGGTGCTAGATGAACGAACGTCACTGTACACGCTCAGTTCTGAGAGATAAATGTGTGTGAAAGCAGTCCTTCACCTAGCTTGTTGGGAACACAAAGTTTCTTTTCAGTTGCAAACTCCATTCCATACATATATATGGGGAGTTACTAGCTCCAACTCGGTTTTACAGTGAAAACTGCAGGAACTTCAAACCGGCACTAGGAAACAGACTGAGGAAGCAGAGAAAAAGTGTCTCCTGCAACCCGTTCCCTTGGTGCTAGATGAACGAACGTCTCTCCACTTGCTCAGTTCTGAGAGATAAGTGTGTGTGAAAGCCGTCCTTCACCTAGCTTGTTGGGAACACAAAGTTTCTTTTCAGTTGCAAACTCCATTCCATACATATATATGGAGAGTTACTAGCTCCAACTCGGTTTTACAGTGAAACCTGCAGGAACTTCAAACCGTCACTAGGAAACAGACTGAGAAACCAGAGTAAAGTGTCTCCTGCAACCCGTTCCCTTGGTGCTAGATGAACGAACGTCTCTGTACACGCTCAGTTCTGAGAGATAAGTGTGTGTGAAAGCCGTCCTTCACCTAGCTTGTTGGGAACACAAAGTTTCTTTTCAGTTGCAAACTCCATTCCATACATATATATGGGGAGGTAGTATCTCCAACTCGGTTTTACAGTGAAAACTGCAGGAACTTCAAACCGGCACTAGGAATCAGACTGAGAAAGCAGAGAAAAAGTATCTCCTGCAACCCGTTCCCTTGGAGCTAGATGAACGAATGTCTCTCCACTTCTCAGTTCTGAGAGATAAGTGTGTGTGAAAGCCATCCTTCACCTAGCTTGTTGGGAACACAAACTTTCTTTTCAGTTGCAAACTCCATTCCATACATATATATGGGGAGGTAGAAGCTCCAACTCGGTTTGACAGTGAAAACTGCAGGAACTTCAAACCGGCACTAGGAAACAGACTGAGAAAGCAGAGAAAAAGTGTCTCCTGCAACCAGTTCCCTTGGTGCTAGATGAACGAACGTCTCTCCACTTGCTCCGTTCAGAGAGATAAGTGTGTGTGAAAGCCGTACTTCACCTAGCTTGTTGGGAACACAAAGTTTCTTTTCAGTTGCAAACTCCATTCCATACATATATATGGGGAGGTACTAGCTCCAAATCGGTTTGACAGTGAAAACTGCAGGAACTTCAAACCGGCACTAGGAAACAGACTGAGAAAGCAGAGAAAAAGTGTCTCCTGCAACCCGTTCCCTTTGTGCTACATGAACGAACGTCTCTCCACTTGCTCAGTTCTGAGAGATAAGTGTGTGTGAAAGCCGTCCTTCACCTAGCTTGTTGGGAACACAAAGTTTCTTTTCAGTTGCAAACTCCATTCCATACATATATATGGGGAGGTACTAGCTCCAACTCGGTTTGACAGTGAAAACTGCAGGAACTTCAAACCGGCACTAGGAAACAGACTGAGAAAGCAGAGAAAAAGTGTCTCCTGCAACCCGTTCCCTTGGTGCTAGATGAACGAACGTCTCTCCACTTGCTCAGTTCTGAGAGATAAGTGTGTGTGAAAGCCGTCATTCACCTAGCTTGTTGGGAACACAAAGTTTCTTTTCAGTTGCAAAATCCATTCCATACATATATATGGGGAGGTACTAGCTCCAACTCGGTTTTACAGTGAAAACTGCAGGATCTTCAAACCGGCACTAGGAAACAGACTGAGAAAGCAGAGAAAAAGTGTCTCCTGCAAACCGTTCCCATGGTGCTAGATGAACGAACGTCTCTCCACTTGCTCAGTTCTGAGAGATAAGTGTGTGTGAAAGCCGTCCTTCACCTAGCTTGTTGGGAACACAAAGTTTCTTTTCAGTTGCAAACTCCATTCCATACATATATATGGGGAGGTAGAAGCTCCAACTCGGTTTTACAGTGAAAACTGCAGGAACTTCAAACCGGCACTAGGAAACAGACTGAGAAAGCAGAGAAAAAGTGTCCCCTGCAACCCGTTCCCTTGTTGCTAGATGAACGAACGTCTCTCCACTTGCTCAGTTCTGAGAGATAAGTGTGTGTGAAAGCCGTCCTTCACCTAACTTGTTGGGAACACAAAGATTCTTTTCAGTTGCAAACTCCATTCCATACATATATATGGGGAGTTACTAGCTCCAACTCGGTTTTACAGTGAAAACTGCAGGAACTTCAAACCGGCACTAGGAAACAGACTGAGGAAGCAGAGAAAAAGTGTCTCCTGCAACCCGTTCCCTTGGTGCTAGATGAACGAACGTCTCTCCACTTGCTCAGTTCTGAGAGATAAGTGTGTGTGAAAGCCGTCCTTCACCTAGCTTGTTGGGAACACAAAGTTTCTTTTCAGTTGCAAACTCCATTTCATACATATATATGGGGAGGTACTAGCTCCAAATCGGTTTGACAGTGAAAACTGCAGGAACTTCTAACCGGCACTAGGAAACAGACTGAGAAAGCAGAGAAAAAGTGTCTCCTGCAACCCGTTCCCTTTGTGCTAGATGAACGAACGTCTCTCCACTTGCTCAGTTCTGAGATATATGTGTGTGTGAAATCCGTCCTTCACCTAGCTTGTTGGGAACACAAAGTTTCTTTTCAGTTGCAAACTCCATTCCATACATATATATGGGGAGTTACTAGCTCCAAATCGGTTTTACAGTGAAAACTGCAGGAACTTCAAACCGGCACTAGGAAACAGACTGAGAAACCAGAGTAAAGTGTCTCCTGCAACCCGTTCCCTTGGTGCTAGATGAACGAACGTCTCTCCACTTGCTCAGTTCAGAGAGATAAGTGTGTGTGAAAGCCGTACTTCACCTAGCTTGTTGGGAACACAAAGTTTCTTTTCAGTTGCAAACTCCATTCCATACATATATATGGGGAGGTACTAGCTCCAAATCGGTTTGACAGTGAAAACTGCAGGAACTTCAAAACGGCACTAGGAAACAGACTGAGAAAGCAGAGAAAAAGTGTCTCCTGCAACCCGTTCCCTTTGTGCTACATGAACGAACGTCTCTCCACTTGCTCAGTTCTGAGAGATAAGTGTGTGTGAAAGCCGTGCTTCACCTAGCTTGTTGGGAACACAAAGTTTCTTTTCAGTTGCAAACTCCATTCCATACATATATATGGGGAGGTACTAGCTCCAACTCGGTTTGACAGTGAAAACTGCAGGAACTTCAAACCGGCACTAGGAAACAGACTGAGAAAGCAGAGAAAAATTGTCTCCTGTAACCCGTTCCCTTGGTGCTAGATGAACGAACGTCTCTCCACTTGCTCAGTTCTGAGAGATAAGTGTGTGTGAAAGCCGTCCTTCACCTAGTTTGTTGGGAACACAAAGTTTCTTTTCAGTTGCAAACTCCAATCCATACATATATATGGGGAGGTACTAGCTCCAACTCGGTTTTACAGTGAAAACTGCAGGATCTTCAAACCGGCACTAGGAAACAGACTGAGAAAGCAGAGAAATAGTGTCTCCTGCAAACCGTTCCCATGGTGCTAGATGAACGAACGTCTCTCCACTTGCTCAGTTCTGAGAGATAAGTGTGTGTGAAAGCCGTCCTTCACATAGCTTGTTGGGAACACAAAGTTTCTTTTCAGTTGCAAACTCCATTCCATACATATATATGGGGAGTTACTAGCTCCAACTCGGTTTTACAGTGAAAACTGCAGGAACTTCAAACCGGCACTAGGAAACAGACTGAGGAAGCAGAGAAAAAGTGTCTCCTGCAACCCGTTCCCTTGGTGCTAGATGAACGAACGTCTCTCCACTTGCTCAGTTCTGAGAGATAAGTGTGTGTGAAAGCCGTCCTTCACCTAGCTTGTTGGGAACACAAAGTTTCTTTTCAGTTGCAAACTCCATTCCATACATATATATGGAGAGTTACTAGCTCCAACTCGGTTTTACAGTGAAACCTGCAGGAACTTCAAACCGTCACTAGGAAACAGACTGAGAAACCAGAGTAAAGTGTCTCCTGCAACCCGTTCCCTTGGTGCTAGATGAACGAACGTCTCTGTACACGCTCAGTTCTGAGAGATAAGTGTGTGTGAAAGCCGTCCTTCACCTAGCTTGTTGGGAACACAAAGTTTCTTTTCAGTTGCAAACTCCATTCCATACATATATATGGGGAGGTAGTATCTCCAACTCGGTTTTACAGTGAAAACTGCAGGAACTTCAAACCGGCACTAGGAATCAGACTGAGAAAGCAGAGAAAAAGTATCTCCTGCAACCCGTTCCCTTGGAGCTAGATGAACGAATGTCTCTCCACTTCTCAGTTCTGAGAGATAAGTGTGTGTGAAAGCCATCCTTCACCTAGCTTGTTGGGAACACAAACTTTCTTTTCAGTTGCAAACTCCATTCCATACATATATATGGGGAGGTAGAAGCTCCAACTCGGTTTGACAGTGAAAACTGCAGGAACTTCAAACCGGCACTAGGAAACAGACTGAGAAAGCAGAGAAAAAGTGTCTCCTGCAACCCGTTCCCTTGGTGCTAGATGAACGAACGTCTCTCCACTTGCTCCGTTCAGAGAGATAAGTGTGTGTGAAAGCCGTACTTCACCTAGCTTGTTGGGAACACAAAGTTTCTTTTCAGTTGCAAACTCCATTCCATACATATATATGGGGAGGTACTAGCTCCAAATCGGTTTGACAGTGAAAACTGCAGGAACTTCAAACCGGCACTAGGAAACAGACTGAGAAAGCAGAGAAAAAGTGTCTCCTGCAACCCGTTCCCTTTGTGCTACATGAACGAACGTCTCTCCACTTGCTCAGTTCTGAGAGATAAGTGTGTGTGAAAGCCGTCCTTCACCTAGCTTGTTGGGAACACAAAGTTTCTTTTCAGTTGCAAACTCCATTCCATACATATATATGGGGAGGTACTAGCTCCAACTCTGTTTGACAGTGAAAACTGCAGGAACTTCAAACCGGCACTAGGAAACAGACTGAGAAAGCAGAGAAAAAGTGTCTCCTGCAACCCGTTCCCTTGGTGCTAGATGAACGAACGTCTCTCCACTTGCTCAGTTCTGAGAGATAAGTGTGTGTGAAAGCCGTCATTCACCTAGCTTGTTGGGAACACAAAGTTTCTTTTCAGTTGCAAACTCCATTCCATACATATATATGGGGAGGTACTAGCTCCAACTCGGTTTTACAGTGAAAACTGCAGGATCTTCAAACCGGCACTAGGAAACAGACTGAGAAAGCAGAGAAAAAGTGTCTCCTGCAAACCGTTCCCATGGTGCTAGATGAACGAACGTCTCTCCACTTGCTCAGTTCTGAGAGATAAGTGTGTGTGAAAGCCGTCCTTCACCTAGCTTGTTGGGAACACAAAGTTTCTTTTCAGTTGCAAACTCCATTCCATACATATATATGGGGAGGTAGAAGCTCCAACTCGGTTTTACAGTGAAAACTGCAGGAACTTCAAACCGGCACTAGGAAACAGACTGAGAAAGCAGAGAAAAAGTGTCCCCTGCAACCCGTTCCCTTGTTGCTAGATGAACGAACGTCTCTCCACTTGCTCAGTTCTGAGAGATAAGTGTGTGTGAAAGCCGTCCTTCACCTAACTTGTTGGGAACACAAAGATTCTTTTCAGTTGCAAACTCCATTCCATACATATATATGGGGAGTTACTAGCTCCAACTCGGTTTTACAGTGAAAACTGCAGGAACTTCAAACCGGCACTAGGAAACAGACTGAGGAAGCAGAGAAAAAGTGTCTCCTGCAACCCGTTCCCTTGGTGCTAGATGAACGAACGTCTCTCCACTTGCTCAGTTCTGAGAGATAAGTGTGTGTGAAAGCCGTCCTTCACCTAGCTTGTTGGGAACACAAAGTTTCTTTTCAGTTGCAAACTCCATTTCATACATATATATGGGGAGGTACTAGCTCCAAATCGGTTTGACAGTGAAAACTGCAGGAACTTCTAACCGGCACTAGGAAACAGACTGAGAAAGCAGAGAAAAAGTGTCTCCTGCAACCCGTTCCCTTTGTGCTAGATGAACGAACGTCTCTCCACTTGCTCAGTTCTGAGATATATGTGTGTGTGAAATCCGTCCTTCACCTAGCTTGTTGGGAACACAAAGTTTCTTTTCAGTTGCAAACTCCATTCCATACATATATATGGGGAGTTACTAGCTCCAAATCGGTTTTACAGTGAAAACTGCAGGAACTTCAAACCGGCACTAGGAAACAGACTGAGAAACCAGAGTAAAGTGTCTCCTGCAACCCGTTCCCTTGGTGCTAGATGAACGAACGTCTCTCCACTTGCTCAGTTCAGAGAGATAAGTGTGTGTGAAAGCCGTACTTCACCTAGCTTGTTGGGAACACAAAGTTTCTTTTCAGTTGCAAACTCCATTCCATACATATATATGGGGAGGTACTAGCTCCAAATCGGTTTGACAGTGAAAACTGCAGGAACTTCAAAACGGCACTAGGAAACAGACTGAGAAAGCAGAGAAAAAGTGTCTCCTGCAACCCGTTCCCTTTGTGCTACATGAACGAACGTCTCTCCACTTGCTCAGTTCTGAGAGATAAGTGTGTGTGAAAGCCGTGCTTCACCTAGCTTGTTGGGAACACAAAGTTTCTTTTCAGTTGCAAACTCCATTCCATACATATATATGGGGAGGTACTAGCTCCAACTCGGTTTGACAGTGAAAACTGCAGGAACTTCAAACCGGCACTAGGAAACAGACTGAGAAAGCAGAGAAAAATTGTCTCCTGTAACCCGTTCCCTTGGTGCTAGATGAACGAACGTCTCTCCACTTGCTCAGTTCTGAGAGATAAGTGTGTGTGAAAGCCGTCCTTCACCTAGTTTGTTGGGAACACAAAGTTTCTTTTCAGTTGCAAACTCCAATCCATACATATATATGGGGAGGTACTAGCTCCAACTCGGTTTTACAGTGAAAACTGCAGGATCTTCAAACCGGCACTAGGAAACAGACTGAGAAAGCAGAGAAATAGTCTCTCCTGCAAACCGTTCCCATGGTGCTAGATGAACGAACGTCTCTCCACTTGCTAAGTTCTGAGAGATAAGTGTGTGTGAAAGCCGTCCTTCACATAGCTTGTTGGGAACACAAAGTTTCTTTTCAGTTGCAAACTCCATTCCATACATATATATGGGGAGGTAGAAGCTCCAACTCGGTTTTACAGTGAAAACTGCAGGAACTTCAAACCGGCACAAGGAAACAGACTGAGAAAGCAGAGAAAAAGTGTCCTCTGCAACCCGTTCCCTTGTTGCTAGATGAACGAACGTCTCTCCACTTGCTCAGTTCTGAGAGATAAGTGTGTGTGAAAGCCGTCCTTCACCTAACTTGTTGGGAACACAAAGATTCTTTTCAGTTGCAAACTCCATTCCATACATATATATGGGGAGTTACTAGCTCCAACTCGGTTTTACAGTGAAAACGGCAGGAACTTCAAACCGGCACTAGGAAACAGACTGAGGAAGCAGAGAAAAAGTGTCTCCTGCAACCCGTTCCCTTGGTGCTAGATGAACGAACGTCTCTCCACTTGCTCAGTTCTGAGAGATAAGTGTGTGTGAAAGCCGTCCTTCACCTAGCTTGTTGGGAACACAAATTTTCTTTTCAGTTGCAAACTCCATTCCATACATATATATGGGGAGGTACTAGCTCCAAATCGGTTTGACAGTGAAAACTGCAGGAACTTCAAACCGGCACTAGGAAACAGACTGAGAAAGCAGAGAAAAAGTGTCTCCTGCAACCCGTTCCCTTTGTGCTAGATGAACGAACGTCTCTCCACTTGCTCAGTTCTGAGAGATATGTGTGTGTGAAATCCGTCCTTCACCTAGCTTGTTGGGAACACAAAGTTTCTTTTCAGTTGCAAACTCCATTCCATACATATATATGGGGAGGTACTAGCTCCAAATCGGTTTGACAGTGAAAACTGCAGGAACTTCAAACCGGCACTAGGAAACAGACTGAGAAAGCAGAGAAAAAGTGTCTCCTGCAACCCGTTCCCTTTGTGCTAGATGAACGAACGTCTCTCCACTTGCTCAGTTCTGAGAGATATGTGTGTGTGAAATCCGTACTTCACCTAGCTTGTTGGGAACACAAAGTTTCTTTTCAGTTGCAAACTCCATTCCATACATATATATGGGGAGGTACTAGCTCCAACTCGGTTTGACAGTGAAAACTGCAGGAACTTCAAACCGGCACTAGGAAACAGACTGAGAAAGCAGAGAAAAAGTGTCTTCTGCAACCCGTTCCCTTTCTGCTACATGAACGAACGTCTCTCCACTTGCTCAGTTCTGAGAGATAAGTGTGTGTGAAAGCCGTGCTTCACCTAGCTTGTTGGGAACACAAAGTTTCTTTTCAGTTGCAAACTCCATTCCATACATATATATGGGGAGGTACTAGCTCCAACTCGGTTTGACAGTGAAAACTGCAGGAACTTCAAACCGGCACTAGGAAACAGACTGAGAAAGCAGAGAAAAAGTGTCTCCTGTAACCCGTTCCCTTGGTGCTAGATGAACGAACGTCTCTCCACTTGCTCAGTTCTGAGAGATAAGTGTGTGTGAAAGCCGTCATTCACCTAGCTTGTTGGGAACACAAAGTTTCTTTTCAGTTGCAAACTCCATTCCATACATATATATGGGGAGGTACTAGCTCCAACTCGGTTTTACAGTGAAAACTGCAGGATCTTCAAACCGGCACTAGGAAACAGACTGAGAAAGCAGAGAAATAGTGTCTCCTGCAAACCGTTCCCATGGTGCTAGATGAACGAACGTCTCTCCACTTGCTCAGTTCTGAGAGATAAGTGTGTGTGAAAGCCGTCCTTCACCTAGCTTGTTGGGAACACAAAGTTTCTTTTCAGTTGCAAACTCCATTCCATACATATATATGGGGAGGTAGAAGCTCCAACTCGGTTTTACAGTGAAAACTGCAGGAACTTCAAACCGGCACTAGGAAACAGACTGAGAAAGCAGAGAAAAAGTGTCCCCTGCAACCCGTTCCCTTGTTGCTAGATGAACGAACGTCTCTCCACTTGCTCAGTTCTGAGAGATAAGTGTGTGTGAAAGCCGTCCTTCACCTAGCTTGTTGGGAACACAAAGTTTCTTTTCAGTTGCAAACTCCATTCCATACATATATATGGGGAGTTACTAGCTCCAACTCGGTTTTACAGTGAAAACTGCAGGAACTTCAAACCGGCACTAGGAAACAGACTGAGAAACCAGAGTAAAGTGTCTCCTGCAACCCGTTCCCTTGGTGCTAGATGAACGAACGTCTCTGTACACGCTCAGTTCTGAGAGATAAGTGTGTGTGAAAGCCGTCCTTCACCTAGCTTGTTGGGAACACAAAGTTTCTTTTCAGTTGCAAACTCCATTCCATACATATATATGGCGAGGTAGAAGCTCCAACTCGGTTTTACAGTGAAAACTGCAGGAACTTCAAACCGGCACTAGGAAACAGACTGAGAAATCAGAGAAAAAGTGTCCCCTGCAACCCGTTCCCTTGGTGCTAGATGAACGAACGTCTCTCCACTTGCTCAGTTCTGAGAGATAATTGTGTGTGAAAGCCGTCCTTCACCTAGCTTGTTGGGAACACAAAGATTCTTTTCAGTTGCAAACTCCATTCCATACATATATATGGGGAGTTACTAGCTCCAACTCGGTTTTACAGTGAAAACTGCAGGAACTTCAAACCGGCACTAGGAAACAGACTGAGAAAGCAGAGAAAAAGTGCCTCCTGCAACCCGTTCCCTTTGTGCTAGATGAACGAACGTCTCTCAACTTGCTCAGTTCTGAGAGATAAGTGTGTGTGAAAGCCGTCCTTCACCTAGCTTGTTGGGAACACAAAGTTTCTTTTCAGTTGCAAACTCCATTCCATACATATATATGGGGAGTTACTAGCTCCAACTCGGTTTTACAGTGAAAACTGCAGGAACTTCAAACCGGCACTAGGAAACAGACTGAGAAACCAGAGTAAAGTGTCTCCTGCAACCCGTTCCCTTGGTGCTAGATGAACGAACGTCTCTGTTCACGCTCAGTTCTGAGAGATAAGTGTGTGTGAAAGCCGTCCTTCACCTAACTTGTTGGGAACACAAAGATTCTTTTCAGTTGCAAACTCCATTCCATACATATATATGGGGAGTTACTAGCTCCAACTCGGTTTTACAGTGAAAACGGCAGGAACTTCAAACCGGCACTAGGAAACAGACTGAGGAAGCAGAGAAAAAGTGTCTCCTGCAACCCGTTCCCTTGGTGCTAGATGAACGAACGTCTCTCCACTTGCTCAGTTCTGAGAGATAAGTGTGTGTGAAAGCCGTCCTTCACCTAGCTTGTTGGGAACACAAATTTTCTTTTCAGTTGCAAACTCCATTCCATACATATATATGGGGAGGTACTAGCTCCAAATCGGTTTGACAGTGAAAACTGCAGGAACTTCAAACCGGCACTAGGAAACAGACTGAGAAAGCAGAGAAAAAGTGTCTCCTGCAACCCGTTCCCTTTGTGCTAGATGAACGAACGTCTCTCCACTTGCTCAGTTCTGAGAGATATGTGTGTGTGAAATCCGTCCTTCACCTAGCTTGTTGGGAACACAAAGTTTCTTTTCAGTTGCAAACTCCATTCCATACATATATATGGGGAGGTACTAGCTCCAAATCGGTTTGACAGTGAAAACTGCAGGAACTTCAAACCGGCACTAGGAAACAGACTGAGAAAGCAGAGAAAAAGTGTCTCCTGCAACCCGTTCCCTTTGTGCTAGATGAACGAACGTCTCTCCACTTGCTCAGTTCTGAGAGATATGTGTGTGTGAAATCCGTACTTCACCTAGCTTGTTGGGAACACAAAGTTTCTTTTCAGTTGCAAACTCCATTCCATACATATATATGGGGAGGTACTAGCTCCAACTCGGTTTGACAGTGAAAACTGCAGGAACTTCAAACCGGCACTAGGAAACAGACTGAGAAAGCAGAGAAAAAGTGTCTTCTGCAACCCGTTCCCTTTCTGCTACATGAACGAACGTCTCTCCACTTGCTCAGTTCTGAGAGATAAGTGTGTGTGAAAGCCGTGCTTCACCTAGCTTGTTGGGAACACAAAGTTTCTTTTCAGTTGCAAACTCCATTCCATACATATATATGGGGAGGTACTAGCTCCAACTCGGTTTGACAGTGAAAACTGCAGGAACTTCAAACCGGCACTAGGAAACAGACTGAGAAAGCAGAGAAAAAGTGTCTCCTGTAACCCGTTCCCTTGGTGCTAGATGAACGAACGTCTCTCCACTTGCTCAGTTCTGAGAGATAAGTGTGTGTGAAAGCCGTCATTCACCTAGCTTGTTGGGAACACAAAGTTTCTTTTCAGTTGCAAACTCCATTCCATACATATATATGGGGAGGTACTAGCTCCAACTCGGTTTTACAGTGAAAACTGCAGGATCTTCAAACCGGCACTAGGAAACAGACTGAGAAAGCAGAGAAATAGTGTCTCCTGCAAACCGTTCCCATGGTGCTAGATGAACGAACGTCTCTCCACTTGCTCAGTTCTGAGAGATAAGTGTGTGTGAAAGCCGTCCTTCACCTAGCTTGTTGGGAACACAAAGTTTCTTTTCAGTTGCAAACTCCATTCCATACATATATATGGGGAGGTAGAAGCTCCAACTCGGTTTTACAGTGAAAACTGCAGGAACTTCAAACCGGCACTAGGAAACAGACTGAGAAAGCAGAGAAAAAGTGTCCCCTGCAACCCGTTCCCTTGTTGCTAGATGAACGAACGTCTCTCCACTTGCTCAGTTCTGAGAGATAAGTGTGTGTGAAAGCCGTCCTTCACCTAGCTTGTTGGGAACACAAAGTTTCTTTTCAGTTGCAAACTCCATTCCATACATATATATGGGGAGTTACTAGCTCCAACTCGGTTTTACAGTGAAAACTGCAGGAACTTCAAACCGGCACTAGGAAACAGACTGAGAAACCAGAGTAAAGTGTCTCCTGCAACCCGTTCCCTTGGTGCTAGATGAACGAACGTCTCTGTACACGCTCAGTTCTGAGAGATAAGTGTGTGTGAAAGCCGTCCTTCACCTAGCTTGTTGGGAACACAAAGTTTCTTTTCAGTTGCAAACTCCATTCCATACATATATATGGCGAGGTAGAAGCTCCAACTCGGTTTTACAGTGAAAACTGCAGGAACTTCAAACCGGCACTAGGAAACAGACTGAGAAATCAGAGAAAAAGTGTCCCCTGCAACCCGTTCCCTTGGTGCTAGATGAACGAACGTCTCTCCACTTGCTCAGTTCTGAGAGATAATTGTGTGTGAAAGCCGTCCTTCACCTAGCTTGTTGGGAACACAAAGATTCTTTTCAGTTGCAAACTCCATTCCATACATATATATGGGGAGTTACTAGCTCCAACTCGGTTTTACAGTGAAAACTGCAGGAACTTCAAACCGGCACTAGGAAACAGACTGAGAAAGCAGAGAAAAAGTGCCTCCTGCAACCCGTTCCCTTTGTGCTAGATGAACGAACGTCTCTCAACTTGCTCAGTTCTGAGAGATAAGTGTGTGTGAAAGCCGTCCTTCACCTAGCTTGTTGGGAACACAAAGTTTCTTTTCAGTTGCAAACTCCATTCCATACATATATATGGGGAGTTACTAGCTCCAACTCGGTTTTACAGTGAAAACTGCAGGAACTTCAAACCGGCACTAGGAAACAGACTGAGAAACCAGAGTAAAGTGTCTCCTGCAACCCGTTCCCTTGGTGCTAGATGAACGAACGTCTCTGTTCACGCTCAGTTCTGAGAGATAAGTGTGTGTGAAAGCCGTCCTTCACCTAGCTTGTTGGGAACACAAAGTTTCTTTTCAGTTGCAAACTCCATTCCATACATATATATGGGCAGTTACTAGCTCCAACTCGGTTTTACAGTGAAAACTGCAGGAACTTCAAACCGGCACTAGGAAACAGACTGAGGAAGCAGAGAAAAAGTGTCTCCTGCAACCCGTTCCCTTGGTGCTAGATGAACGAACGTCTCTCCACTTGCTCAGTTCTGAGAGATAAGTGTGTGTGAAAGCCGTCCTTCACCTAGCTTGTTGGGAACACAAAGTTTCTTTTCAGTTGCAAACTCCATTCCATACATATATATGGGGAGGTACTAGCTCCAAATCGGTTTGACAGTGAAAACTGCAGGAACTTCAAACCGGCACTAGGAAACAGACTGAGAAAGCAGAGAAAAAGTGTCTCCTGCAACCCGTTCCCTTTGTGCTAGATGAACGAACGTCTCTCAACTTGCTCAGTTCTGAGAGATATGTGTGTGTGAAATCCGTCCTTCACCTAGCTTCTTGGGAACACAAAGTTTCTTTTCAGTTTCAAACTCCATTCCATACATATATATGGGGAGTTACTAGCTCCAACTCGGTTTTACAGTGAAAACTGCAGGAACTTCAAACCGGCACTAGGAAACAGACTGAGAAACCAGAGTAAAGTGTCTCCTGCAACCCGTTCCCTTGGTGCTAGATGAACGAACGTCTCTGTACACGCTCAGTTCTGAGAGATAAGTGTGTGTGAAAGCCGTCCTTCACCTAGCTTGTTGGGAACACAAAGTTACTTTTCAGTTGCAAACTCCATTCCATACATATATATGGCGAGGTAGAAGCTCCAACTCGGTTTTACAGTGAAAACTGCAGGAACTTCAAACCGGCACTAGGAAACAGACTGAGAAAGCAGAGAAAAAGTGTCTCCTGCAACCCGTTCCCTTGGTGCTAGATGAACGAACGTCTCTCCACTTGCTCCGTTCAGAGAGATAAGTGTGTGTGAAAGCCGTACTTCACCTAGCTTGTTGGGAACACAAAGTTTCTTTTCAGTTGCAAACTCCATTCCATACATATATATGGGGAGGTACTAGCTCCAAATCGGTTTGACAGTGAAAACTGCAGGAACTTCAAACCGGCACTAGGAAACAGACTGAGAAAGCAGAGAAAAAGTGTCTCCTGCAACCCGTTCCCTTTGTGCTACATGAACGAACGTCTCTCCACTTGCTCAGTTCTGAGAGATAAGTGTGTGTGAAAGCCGTCCTTCACCTAGCTTGTTGGGAACACAAAGTTTCTTTTCAGTTGCAAACTCCATTCCATACATATATATGGGGAGGTACTAGCTCCAACTCTGTTTGACAGTGAAAACTGCAGGAACTTCAAACCGGCACTAGGAAACAGACTGAGAAAGCAGAGAAAAAGTGTCTCCTGCAACCCGTTCCCTTGGTGCTAGATGAACGAACGTCTCTCCACTTGCTCAGTTCTGAGAGATAAGTGTGTGTGAAAGCCGTCATTCACCTAGCTTGTTGGGAACACAAAGTTTCTTTTCAGTTGCAAACTCCATTCCATACATATATATGGGGAGGTACTAGCTCCAACTCGGTTTTACAGTGAAAACTGCAGGATCTTCAAACCGGCACTAGGAAACAGACTGAGAAAGCAGAGAAAAAGTGTCTCCTGCAAACCGTTCCCATGGTGCTAGATGAACGAACGTCTCTCCACTTGCTCAGTTCTGAGAGATAAGTGTGTGTGAAAGCCGTCCTTCACCTAGCTTGTTGGGAACACAAAGTTTCTTTTCAGTTGCAAACTCCATTCCATACATATATATGGGGAGGTAGAAGCTCCAACTCGGTTTTACAGTGAAAACTGCAGGAACTTCAAACCGGCACTAGGAAACAGACTGAGAAAGCAGAGAAAAAGTGTCCCCTGCAACCCGTTCCCTTGTTGCTAGATGAACGAACGTCTCTCCACTTGCTCAGTTCTGAGAGATAAGTGTGTGTGAAAGCCGTCCTTCACCTAACTTGTTGGGAACACAAAGATTCTTTTCAGTTGCAAACTCCATTCCATACATATATATGGGGAGTTACTAGCTCCAACTCGGTTTTACAGTGAAAACTGCAGGAACTTCAAACCGGCACTAGGAAACAGACTGAGGAAGCAGAGAAAAAGTGTCTCCTGCAACCCGTTCCCTTGGTGCTAGATGAACGAACGTCTCTCCACTTGCTCAGTTCTGAGAGATAAGTGTGTGTGAAAGCCGTCCTTCACCTAGCTTGTTGGGAACACAAAGTTTCTTTTCAGTTGCAAACTCCATTTCATACATATATATGGGGAGGTACTAGCTCCAAATCGGTTTGACAGTGAAAACTGCAGGAACTTCTAACCGGCACTAGGAAACAGACTGAGAAAGCAGAGAAAAAGTGTCTCCTGCAACCCGTTCCCTTTGTGCTAGATGAACGAACGTCTCTCCACTTGCTCAGTTCTGAGATATATGTGTGTGTGAAATCCGTCCTTCACCTAGCTTGTTGGGAACACAAAGTTTCTTTTCAGTTGCAAACTCCATTCCATACATATATATGGGGAGTTACTAGCTCCAAATCGGTTTTACAGTGAAAACTGCAGGAACTTCAAACCGGCACTAGGAAACAGACTGAGAAACCAGAGTAAAGTGTCTCCTGCAACCCGTTCCCTTGGTGCTAGATGAACGAACGTCTCTCCACTTGCTCAGTTCAGAGAGATAAGTGTGTGTGAAAGCCGTACTTCACCTAGCTTGTTGGGAACACAAAGTTTCTTTTCAGTTGCAAACTCCATTCCATACATATATATGGGGAGGTACTAGCTCCAAATCGGTTTGACAGTGAAAACTGCAGGAACTTCAAAACGGCACTAGGAAACAGACTGAGAAAGCAGAGAAAAAGTGTCTCCTGCAACCCGTTCCCTTTGTGCTACATGAACGAACGTCTCTCCACTTGCTCAGTTCTGAGAGATAAGTGTGTGTGAAAGCCGTGCTTCACCTAGCTTGTTGGGAACACAAAGTTTCTTTTCAGTTGCAAACTCCATTCCATACATATATATGGGGAGGTACTAGCTCCAACTCGGTTTGACAGTGAAAACTGCAGGAACTTCAAACCGGCACTAGGAAACAGACTGAGAAAGCAGAGAAAAATTGTCTCCTGTAACCCGTTCCCTTGGTGCTAGATGAACGAACGTCTCTCCACTTGCTCAGTTCTGAGAGATAAGTGTGTGTGAAAGCCGTCCTTCACCTAGTTTGTTGGGAACACAAAGTTTCTTTTCAGTTGCAAACTCCAATCCATACATATATATGGGGAGGTACTAGCTCCAACTCGGTTTTACAGTGAAAACTGCAGGATCTTCAAACCGGCACTAGGAAACAGACTGAGAAAGCAGAGAAATAGTCTCTCCTGCAAACCGTTCCCATGGTGCTAGATGAACGAACGTCTCTCCACTTGCTAAGTTCTGAGAGATAAGTGTGTGTGAAAGCCGTCCTTCACATAGCTTGTTGGGAACACAAAGTTTCTTTTCAGTTGCAAACTCCATTCCATACATATATATGGGGAGGTAGAAGCTCCAACTCGGTTTTACAGTGAAAACTGCAGGAACTTCAAACCGGCACAAGGAAACAGACTGAGAAAGCAGAGAAAAAGTGTCCTCTGCAACCCGTTCCCTTGTTGCTAGATGAACGAACGTCTCTCCACTTGCTCAGTTCTGAGAGATAAGTGTGTGTGAAAGCCGTCCTTCACCTAACTTGTTGGGAACACAAAGATTCTTTTCAGTTGCAAACTCCATTCCATACATATATATGGGGAGTTACTAGCTCCAACTCGGTTTTACAGTGAAAACGGCAGGAACTTCAAACCGGCACTAGGAAACAGACTGAGGAAGCAGAGAAAAAGTGTCTCCTGCAACCCGTTCCCTTGGTGCTAGATGAACGAACGTCTCTCCACTTGCTCAGTTCTGAGAGATAAGTGTGTGTGAAAGCCGTCCTTCACCTAGCTTGTTGGGAACACAAATTTTCTTTTCAGTTGCAAACTCCATTCCATACATATATATGGGGAGGTACTAGCTCCAAATCGGTTTGACAGTGAAAACTGCAGGAACTTCAAACCGGCACTAGGAAACAGACTGAGAAAGCAGAGAAAAAGTGTCTCCTGCAACCCGTTCCCTTTGTGCTAGATGAACGAACGTCTCTCCACTTGCTCAGTTCTGAGAGATATGTGTGTGTGAAATCCGTCCTTCACCTAGCTTGTTGGGAACACAAAGTTTCTTTTCAGTTGCAAACTCCATTCCATACATATATATGGGGAGGTACTAGCTCCAAATCGGTTTGACAGTGAAAACTGCAGGAACTTCAAACCGGCACTAGGAAACAGACTGAGAAAGCAGAGAAAAAGTGTCTCCTGCAACCCGTTCCCTTTGTGCTAGATGAACGAACGTCTCTCCACTTGCTCAGTTCTGAGAGATATGTGTGTGTGAAATCCGTACTTCACCTAGCTTGTTGGGAACACAAAGTTTCTTTTCAGTTGCAAACTCCATTCCATACATATATATGGGGAGGTACTAGCTCCAACTCGGTTTGACAGTGAAAACTGCAGGAACTTCAAACCGGCACTAGGAAACAGACTGAGAAAGCAGAGAAAAAGTGTCTTCTGCAACCCGTTCCCTTTCTGCTACATGAACGAACGTCTCTCCACTTGCTCAGTTCTGAGAGATAAGTGTGTGTGAAAGCCGTGCTTCACCTAGCTTGTTGGGAACACAAAGTTTCTTTTCAGTTGCAAACTCCATTCCATACATATATATGGGGAGGTACTAGCTCCAACTCGGTTTGACAGTGAAAACTGCAGGAACTTCAAACCGGCACTAGGAAACAGACTGAGAAAGCAGAGAAAAAGTGTCTCCTGTAACCCGTTCCCTTGGTGCTAGATGAACGAACGTCTCTCCACTTGCTCAGTTCTGAGAGATAAGTGTGTGTGAAAGCCGTCATTCACCTAGCTTGTTGGGAACACAAAGTTTCTTTTCAGTTGCAAACTCCATTCCATACATATATATGGGGAGGTACTAGCTCCAACTCGGTTTTACAGTGAAAACTGCAGGATCTTCAAACCGGCACTAGGAAACAGACTGAGAAAGCAGAGAAATAGTGTCTCCTGCAAACCGTTCCCATGGTGCTAGATGAACGAACGTCTCTCCACTTGCTCAGTTCTGAGAGATAAGTGTGTGTGAAAGCCGTCCTTCACCTAGCTTGTTGGGAACACAAAGTTTCTTTTCAGTTGCAAACTCCATTCCATACATATATATGGGGAGGTAGAAGCTCCAACTCGGTTTTACAGTGAAAACTGCAGGAACTTCAAACCGGCACTAGGAAACAGACTGAGAAAGCAGAGAAAAAGTGTCCCCTGCAACCCGTTCCCTTGTTGCTAGATGAACGAACGTCTCTCCACTTGCTCAGTTCTGAGAGATAAGTGTGTGTGAAAGCCGTCCTTCACCTAGCTTGTTGGGAACACAAAGTTTCTTTTCAGTTGCAAACTCCATTCCATACATATATATGGGGAGTTACTAGCTCCAACTCGGTTTTACAGTGAAAACTGCAGGAACTTCAAACCGGCACTAGGAAACAGACTGAGAAACCAGAGTAAAGTGTCTCCTGCAACCCGTTCCCTTGGTGCTAGATGAACGAACGTCTCTGTACACGCTCAGTTCTGAGAGATAAGTGTGTGTGAAAGCCGTCCTTCACCTAGCTTGTTGGGAACACAAAGTTTCTTTTCAGTTGCAAACTCCATTCCATACATATATATGGCGAGGTAGAAGCTCCAACTCGGTTTTACAGTGAAAACTGCAGGAACTTCAAACCGGCACTAGGAAACAGACTGAGAAATCAGAGAAAAAGTGTCCCCTGCAACCCGTTCCCTTGGTGCTAGATGAACGAACGTCTCTCCACTTGCTCAGTTCTGAGAGATAATTGTGTGTGAAAGCCGTCCTTCACCTAGCTTGTTGGGAACACAAAGATTCTTTTCAGTTGCAAACTCCATTCCATACATATATATGGGGAGTTACTAGCTCCAACTCGGTTTTACAGTGAAAACTGCAGGAACTTCAAACCGGCACTAGGAAACAGACTGAGAAAGCAGAGAAAAAGTGCCTCCTGCAACCCGTTCCCTTTGTGCTAGATGAACGAACGTCTCTCAACTTGCTCAGTTCTGAGAGATAAGTGTGTGTGAAAGCCGTCCTTCACCTAGCTTGTTGGGAACACAAAGTTTCTTTTCAGTTGCAAACTCCATTCCATACATATATATGGGGAGTTACTAGCTCCAACTCGGTTTTACAGTGAAAACTGCAGGAACTTCAAACCGGCACTAGGAAACAGACTGAGAAACCAGAGTAAAGTGTCTCCTGCAACCCGTTCCCTTGGTGCTAGATGAACGAACGTCTCTGTTCACGCTCAGTTCTGAGAGATAAGTGTGTGTGAAAGCCGTCCTTCACCTAACTTGTTGGGAACACAAAGATTCTTTTCAGTTGCAAACTCCATTCCATACATATATATGGGGAGTTACTAGCTCCAACTCGGTTTTACAGTGAAAACGGCAGGAACTTCAAACCGGCACTAGGAAACAGACTGAGGAAGCAGAGAAAAAGTGTCTCCTGCAACCCGTTCCCTTGGTGCTAGATGAACGAACGTCTCTCCACTTGCTCAGTTCTGAGAGATAAGTGTGTGTGAAAGCCGTCCTTCACCTAGCTTGTTGGGAACACAAATTTTCTTTTCAGTTGCAAACTCCATTCCATACATATATATGGGGAGGTACTAGCTCCAAATCGGTTTGACAGTGAAAACTGCAGGAACTTCAAACCGGCACTAGGAAACAGACTGAGAAAGCAGAGAAAAAGTGTCTCCTGCAACCCGTTCCCTTTGTGCTAGATGAACGAACGTCTCTCCACTTGCTCAGTTCTGAGAGATATGTGTGTGTGAAATCCGTCCTTCACCTAGCTTGTTGGGAACACAAAGTTTCTTTTCAGTTGCAAACTCCATTCCATACATATATATGGGGAGGTACTAGCTCCAAATCGGTTTGACAGTGAAAACTGCAGGAACTTCAAACCGGCACTAGGAAACAGACTGAGAAAGCAGAGAAAAAGTGTCTCCTGCAACCCGTTCCCTTTGTGCTAGATGAACGAACGTCTCTCCACTTGCTCAGTTCTGAGAGATATGTGTGTGTGAAATCCGTACTTCACCTAGCTTGTTGGGAACACAAAGTTTCTTTTCAGTTGCAAACTCCATTCCATACATATATATGGGGAGGTACTAGCTCCAACTCGGTTTGACAGTGAAAACTGCAGGAACTTCAAACCGGCACTAGGAAACAGACTGAGAAAGCAGAGAAAAAGTGTCTTCTGCAACCCGTTCCCTTTCTGCTACATGAACGAACGTCTCTCCACTTGCTCAGTTCTGAGAGATAAGTGTGTGTGAAAGCCGTGCTTCACCTAGCTTGTTGGGAACACAAAGTTTCTTTTCAGTTGCAAACTCCATTCCATACATATATATGGGGAGGTACTAGCTCCAACTCGGTTTGACAGTGAAAACTGCAGGAACTTCAAACCGGCACTAGGAAACAGACTGAGAAAGCAGAGAAAAAGTGTCTCCTGTAACCCGTTCCCTTGGTGCTAGATGAACGAACGTCTCTCCACTTGCTCAGTTCTGAGAGATAAGTGTGTGTGAAAGCCGTCATTCACCTAGCTTGTTGGGAACACAAAGTTTCTTTTCAGTTGCAAACTCCATTCCATACATATATATGGGGAGGTACTAGCTCCAACTCGGTTTTACAGTGAAAACTGCAGGATCTTCAAACCGGCACTAGGAAACAGACTGAGAAAGCAGAGAAATAGTGTCTCCTGCAAACCGTTCCCATGGTGCTAGATGAACGAACGTCTCTCCACTTGCTCAGTTCTGAGAGATAAGTGTGTGTGAAAGCCGTCCTTCACCTAGCTTGTTGGGAACACAAAGTTTCTTTTCAGTTGCAAACTCCATTCCATACATATATATGGGGAGGTAGAAGCTCCAACTCGGTTTTACAGTGAAAACTGCAGGAACTTCAAACCGGCACTAGGAAACAGACTGAGAAAGCAGAGAAAAAGTGTCCCCTGCAACCCGTTCCCTTGTTGCTAGATGAACGAACGTCTCTCCACTTGCTCAGTTCTGAGAGATAAGTGTGTGTGAAAGCCGTCCTTCACCTAGCTTGTTGGGAACACAAAGTTTCTTTTCAGTTGCAAACTCCATTCCATACATATATATGGGGAGTTACTAGCTCCAACTCGGTTTTACAGTGAAAACTGCAGGAACTTCAAACCGGCACTAGGAAACAGACTGAGAAACCAGAGTAAAGTGTCTCCTGCAACCCGTTCCCTTGGTGCTAGATGAACGAACGTCTCTGTACACGCTCAGTTCTGAGAGATAAGTGTGTGTGAAAGCCGTCCTTCACCTAGCTTGTTGGGAACACAAAGTTTCTTTTCAGTTGCAAACTCCATTCCATACATATATATGGCGAGGTAGAAGCTCCAACTCGGTTTTACAGTGAAAACTGCAGGAACTTCAAACCGGCACTAGGAAACAGACTGAGAAATCAGAGAAAAAGTGTCCCCTGCAACCCGTTCCCTTGGTGCTAGATGAACGAACGTCTCTCCACTTGCTCAGTTCTGAGAGATAATTGTGTGTGAAAGCCGTCCTTCACCTAGCTTGTTGGGAACACAAAGATTCTTTTCAGTTGCAAACTCCATTCCATACATATATATGGGGAGTTACTAGCTCCAACTCGGTTTTACAGTGAAAACTGCAGGAACTTCAAACCGGCACTAGGAAACAGACTGAGAAAGCAGAGAAAAAGTGCCTCCTGCAACCCGTTCCCTTTGTGCTAGATGAACGAACGTCTCTCAACTTGCTCAGTTCTGAGAGATAAGTGTGTGTGAAAGCCGTCCTTCACCTAGCTTGTTGGGAACACAAAGTTTCTTTTCAGTTGCAAACTCCATTCCATACATATATATGGGGAGTTACTAGCTCCAACTCGGTTTTACAGTGAAAACTGCAGGAACTTCAAACCGGCACTAGGAAACAGACTGAGAAACCAGAGTAAAGTGTCTCCTGCAACCCGTTCCCTTGGTGCTAGATGAACGAACGTCTCTGTTCACGCTCAGTTCTGAGAGATAAGTGTGTGTGAAAGCCGTCCTTCACCTAGCTTGTTGGGAACACAAAGTTTCTTTTCAGTTGCAAACTCCATTCCATACATATATATGGGCAGTTACTAGCTCCAACTCGGTTTTACAGTGAAAACTGCAGGAACTTCAAACCGGCACTAGGAAACAGACTGAGGAAGCAGAGAAAAAGTGTCTCCTGCAACCCGTTCCCTTGGTGCTAGATGAA
Source organism: Camelus dromedarius (assembly GCF_036321535.1). Classification (NCBI taxonomy): domain Eukaryota; kingdom Metazoa; phylum Chordata; class Mammalia; order Artiodactyla; family Camelidae; genus Camelus; species Camelus dromedarius. The sequence goes on from NW_026989754.1 coordinate 568,485, forward strand.
CGAACGTCTCTCCACTTGCTCAGTTCTGAGAGATAAGTGTGTGTGAAAGCCGTCCTTCACCTAGCTTGTTGGGAACACAAAGTTTCTTTTCAGTTGCAAACTCCATTCCATACATATATATGGGGAGGTACTAGCTCCAAATCGGTTTGACAGTGAAAACTGCAGGAACTTCAAACCGGCACTAGGAAACAGACTGAGAAAGCAGAGAAAAAGTGTCTCCTGCAACCCGTTCCCTTTGTGCTAGATGAACGAACGTCTCTCAACTTGCTCAGTTCTGAGAGATATGTGTGTGTGAAATCCGTCCTTCACCTAGCTTCTTGGGAACACAAAGTTTCTTTTCAGTTTCAAACTCCATTCCATACATATATATGGGGAGTTACTAGCTCCAACTCGGTTTTACAGTGAAAACTGCAGGAACTTCAAACCGGCACTAGGAAACAGACTGAGAAACCAGAGTAAAGTGTCTCCTGCAACCCGTTCCCTTGGTGCTAGATGAACGAACGTCTCTGTACACGCTCAGTTCTGAGAGATAAGTGTGTGTGAAAGCCGTCCTTCACCTAGCTTGTTGGGAACACAAAGTTACTTTTCAGTTGCAAACTCCATTCCATACATATATATGGCGAGGTAGAAGCTCCAACTCGGTTTTACAGTGAAAACTGCAGGAACTTCAAACCGGCACTAGGAAACAGACTGAGAAAGCAGAGAAAAAGTGTCTCCTGCAACCCGTTCCCTTGGTGCTAGATGAACGAACGTCTCTCCACTTGCTCCGTTCAGAGAGATAAGTGTGTGTGAAAGCCGTACTTCACCTAGCTTGTTGGGAACACAAAGTTTCTTTTCAGTTGCAAACTCCATTCCATACATATATATGGGGAGGTACTAGCTCCAAATCGGTTTGACAGTGAAAACTGCAGGAACTTCAAACCGGCACTAGGAAACAGACTGAGAAAGCAGAGAAAAAGTGTCTCCTGCAACCCGTTCCCTTTGTGCTACATGAACGAACGTCTCTCCACTTGCTCAGTTCTGAGAGATAAGTGTGTGTGAAAGCCGTCCTTCACCTAGCTTGTTGGGAACACAAAGTTTCTTTTCAGTTGCAAACTCCATTCCATACATATATATGGGGAGGTACTAGCTCCAACTCGGTTTGACAGTGAAAACTGCAGGAACTTCAAACCGGCACTAGGAAACAGACTGAGAAAGCAGAGAAAAAGTGTCTCCTGCAACCCGTTCCCTTGGTGCTAGATGAACGAACGTCTCTCCACTTGCTCAGTTCTGAGAGATAAGTGTGTGTGAAAGCCGTCATTCACCTAGCTTGTTGGGAACACAAAGTTTCTTTTCAGTTGCAAACTCCATTCCATACATATATATGGGGAGGTACTAGCTCCAACTCGGTTTTACAGTGAAAACTGCAGGATCTTCAAACCGGCACTAGGAAACAGACTGAGAAAGCAGAGAAAAAGTGTCTCCTGCAAACCGTTCCCATGGTGCTAGATGAACGAACGTCTCTCCACTTGCTCAGTTCTGAGAGATAAGTGTGTGTGAAAGCCGTCCTTCACCTAGCTTGTTGGGAACACAAAGTTTCTTTTCAGTTGCAAACTCCATTCCATACATATATATGGGGAGGTAGAAGCTCCAACTCGGTTTTACAGTGAAAACTGCAGGAACTTCAAACCGGCACTAGGAAACAGACTGAGAAAGCAGAGAAAAAGTGTCCCCTGCAACCCGTTCCCTTGTTGCTACATGAACGAACGTCTCTCCACTTGCTCAGTTCTGAGAGATAAGTGTGTGTGAAAGCCGTCCTTCACCTAACTTGTTGGGAACACAAAGATTCTTTTCAGTTGCAAACTCCATTCCATACATATATATGGGGAGTTACTAGCTCCAACTCGGTTTTACAGTGAAAACTGCAGGAACTTCAAACCGGCACTAGGAAACAGACTGAGGAAGCAGAGAAAAAGTGTCTCCTGCAACCCGTTCCCTTGGTGCTAGATGAACGAACGTCTCTCCACTTGCTCAGTTCTGAGAGATAAGTGTGTGTGAAAGCCGTCCTTCACCTAGCTTGTTGGGAACACAAAGTTTCTTTTCAGTTGCAAACTCCATTTCATACATATATATGGGGAGGTACTAGCTCCAAATCGGTTTGACAGTGAAAACTGCAGGAACTTCTAACCGGCACTAGGAAACAGACTGAGAAAGCAGAGAAAAAGTGTCTCCTGCAACCCGTTCCCTTTGTGCTAGATGAACGAACGTCTCTCCACTTGCTCAGTTCTGAGATATATGTGTGTGTGAAATCCGTCCTTCACCTAGCTTGTTGGGAACACAAAGTTTCTTTTCAGTTGCAAACTCCATTCCATACATATATATGGGGAGTTACTAGCTCCAAATCGGTTTTACAGTGAAAACTGCAGGAACTTCAAACCGGCACTAGGAAACAGACTGAGAAACCAGAGTAAAGTGTCTCCTGCAACCCGTTCCCTTGGTGCTAGATGAACGAACGTCTCTCCACTTGCTCAGTTCAGAGAGATAAGTGTGTGTGAAAGCCGTACTTCACCTAGCTTGTTGGGAACACAAAGTTTCTTTTCAGTTGCAAACTCCATTCCATACATATATATGGGGAGGTACTAGCTCCAAATCGGTTTGACAGTGAAAACTGCAGGAACTTCAAAACGGCACTAGGAAACAGACTGAGAAAGCAGAGAAAAAGTGTCTCCTGCAACCCGTTCCCTTTGTGCTACATGAACGAACGTCTCTCCACTTGCTCAGTTCTGAGAGATAAGTGTGTGTGAAAGCCGTGCTTCACCTAGCTTGTTGGGAACACAAAGTTTCTTTTCAGTTGCAAACTCCATTCCATACATATATATGGGGAGGTACTAGCTCCAACTCGGTTTGACAGTGAAAACTGCAGGAACTTCAAACCGGCACTAGGAAACAGACTGAGAAAGCAGAGAAAAAGTGTCTCCTGCAACCCGTTCCCTTGGTGCTAGATGAACGAACGTCTCTCCACTTGCTCAGTTCTGAGAGATAAGTGTGTGTGAAAGCCGTCATTCACCTAGCTTGTTGGGAACACAAAGTTTCTTTTCAGTTGCAAACTCCATTCCATACATATATATGGGGAGGTACTAGCTCCAAATCGGTTTGACAGTGAAAACTGCAGGATCTTCAAACCGGCACTAGGAAACAGACTGAGAAAGCAGAGAAAAAGTGTCTCCTGCAAACCGTTCCCATGGTGCTAGATGAACGAACGTCTCTCCACTTGCTCAGTTCTGAGAGATAAGTGTGTGTGAAAGCCGTCCTTCACCTAGCTTGTTGGGAACACAAAGTTTCTTTTCAGTTGCAAACTCCATTCCATACATATATATGGGGAGGTAGAAGCTCCAACTCGGTTTTACAGTGAAAACTGCAGGAACTTCAAACCGGCACTAGGAAACAGACTGAGAAAGCAGAGAAAAAGTGTCCCCTGCAACCCGTTCCCTTGTTGCTACATGAACGAACGTCTCTCCACTTGCTCAGTTCTGAGAGATAAGTGTGTGTGAAAGCCGTCCTTCACCTAACTTGTTGGGAACACAAAGATTCTTTTCAGTTGCAAACTCCATTCCATACATATATATGGGGAGTTACTAGCTCCAACTCGGTTTTACAGTGAAAACTGCAGGAACTTCAAACCGGCACTAGGAAACAGACTGAGGAAGCAGAGAAAAAGTGTCTCCTGCAACCCGTTCCCTTGGTGCTAGATGAACGAACGTCTCTCCACTTGCTCAGTTCTGAGAGATAAGTGTGTGTGAAAGCCGTCCTTCACCTAGCTTGTTGGGAACACAAAGTTTCTTTTCAGTTGCAAACTCCATTTCATACATATATATGGGGAGGTACTAGCTCCAAATCGGTTTGACAGTGAAAACTGCAGGAACTTCTAACCGGCACTAGGAAACAGACTGAGAAAGCAGAGAAAAAGTGTCTCCTGCAACCCGTTCCCTTTGTGCTAGATGAACGAACGTCTCTCCACTTGCTCAGTTCTGAGATATATGTGTGTGTGAAATCCGTCCTTCACCTAGCTTGTTGGGAACACAAAGTTTCTTTTCAGTTGCAAACTCCATTCCATACATATATATGGGGAGGTACTAGCTCCAACTCGGTTTTACAGTGAAAACTGCAGGAACTTCAAACCGGCACTAGGAAACAGACTGAGAAACCAGAGTAAAGTGTCTCCTGCAACCCGTTCCCTTGGTGCTAGATGAACGAACGTCTCTCCACTTGCTCAGTTCTGAGAGATAAGTGTGTGTGAAAGCCGTGCTTCACCTAGCTTGTTGGGAACACAAAGTTTCTTTTCAGTTGCAAACTCCATTCCATACATATATATGGGGAGGTACTAGCTCCAACTCGGTTTGACAGTGAAAACTGCAGGAACTTCAAACCGGCACTAGGAAACAGACTGAGAAAGCAGAGAAAAATTGTCTCCTGTAACCCGTTCCCTTGGTGCTAGATGAACGAACGTCTCTCCACTTGCTCAGTTCTGAGAGATAAGTGTGTGTGAAAGCCGTCCTTCACCTAGTTTGTTGGGAACACAAAGTTTCTTTTCAGTTGCAAACTCCAATCCATACATATATATGGGGAGGTACTAGCTCCAACTCGGTTTTACAGTGAAAACTGCAGGATCTTCAAACCGGCACTAGGAAACAGACTGAGAAAGCAGAGAAATAGTCTCTCCTGCAAACCGTTCCCATGGTGCTAGATGAACGAACGTCTCTCCACTTGCTAAGTTCTGAGAGATAAGTGTGTGTGAAAGCCGTCCTTCACATAGCTTGTTGGGAACACAAAGTTTCTTTTCAGTTGCAAACTCCATTCCATACATATATATGGGGAGGTAGAAGCTCCAACTCGGTTTTACAGTGAAAACTGCAGGAACTTCAAACCGGCACAAGGAAACAGACTGAGAAAGCAGAGAAAAAGTGTCCTCTGCAACCCGTTCCCTTGTTGCTAGATGAACGAACGTCTCTCCACTTGCTCAGTTCTGAGAGATAAGTGTGTGTGAAAGCCGTCCTTCACCTAACTTGTTGGGAACACAAAGATTCTTTTCAGTTGCAAACTCCATTCCATACATATATATGGGGAGTTACTAGCTCCAACTCGGTTTTACAGTGAAAACGGCAGGAACTTCAAACCGGCACTAGGAAACAGACTGAGGAAGCAGAGAAAAAGTGTCTCCTGCAACCCGTTCCCTTGGTGCTAGATGAACGAACGTCTCTCCACTTGCTCAGTTCTGAGAGATAAGTGTGTGTGAAAGCCGTCCTTCACCTAGCTTGTTGGGAACACAAATTTTCTTTTCAGTTGCAAACTCCATTCCATACATATATATGGGGAGGTACTAGCTCCAAATCGGTTTGACAGTGAAAACTGCAGGAACTTCAAACCGGCACTAGGAAACAGACTGAGAAAGCAGAGAAAAAGTGTCTCCTGCAACCCGTTCCCTTTGTGCTAGATGAACGAACGTCTCTCCACTTGCTCAGTTCTGAGAGATATGTGTGTGTGAAATCCGTCCTTCACCTAGCTTGTTGGGAACACAAAGTTTCTTTTCAGTTGCAAACTCCATTCCATACATATATATGGGGAGGTACTAGCTCCAAATCGGTTTGACAGTGAAAACTGCAGGAACTTCAAACCGGCACTAGGAAACAGACTGAGAAAGCAGAGAAAAAGTGTCTCCTGCAACCCGTTCCCTTTGTGCTAGATGAACGAACGTCTCTCCACTTGCTCAGTTCTGAGAGATATGTGTGTGTGAAATCCGTACTTCACCTAGCTTGTTGGGAACACAAAGTTTCTTTTCAGTTGCAAACTCCATTCCATACATATATATGGGGAGGTACTAGCTCCAACTCGGTTTGACAGTGAAAACTGCAGGAACTTCAAACCGGCACTAGGAAACAGACTGAGAAAGCAGAGAAAAAGTGTCTTCTGCAACCCGTTCCCTTTCTGCTACATGAACGAACGTCTCTCCACTTGCTCAGTTCTGAGAGATAAGTGTGTGTGAAAGCCGTCCTTCACCTAGTTTGTTGGGAACACAAAGTTTCTTTTCAGTTGCAAACTCCAATCCATACATATATATGGGGAGGTACTAGCTCCAACTCGGTTTTACAGTGAAAACTGCAGGATCTTCAAACCGGCACTAGGAAACAGACTGAGAAAGCAGAGAAATAGTCTCTCCTGCAAACCGTTCCCATGGTGCTAGATGAACGAACGTCTCTCCACTTGCTAAGTTCTGAGAGATAAGTGTGTGTGAAAGCCGTCCTTCACATAGCTTGTTGGGAACACAAAGTTTCTTTTCAGTTGCAAACTCCATTCCATACATATATATGGGGAGGTAGAAGCTCCAACTCGGTTTTACAGTGAAAACTGCAGGAACTTCAAACCGGCACAAGGAAACAGACTGAGAAAGCAGAGAAAAAGTGTCCTCTGCAACCCGTTCCCTTGTTGCTAGATGAACGAACGTCTCTCCACTTGCTCAGTTCTGAGAGATAAGTGTGTGTGAAAGCCGTCCTTCACCTAACTTGTTGGGAACACAAAGATTCTTTTCAGTTGCAAACTCCATTCCATACATATATATGGGGAGTTACTAGCTCCAACTCGGTTTTACAGTGAAAACGGCAGGAACTTCAAACCGGCACTAGGAAACAGACTGAGGAAGCAGAGAAAAAGTGTCTCCTGCAACCCGTTCCCTTGGTGCTAGATGAACGAACGTCTCTCCACTTGCTCAGTTCTGAGAGATAAGTGTGTGTGAAAGCCGTCCTTCACCTAGCTTGTTGGGAACACAAATTTTCTTTTCAGTTGCAAACTCCATTCCATACATATATATGGGGAGGTACTAGCTCCAAATCGGTTTGACAGTGAAAACTGCAGGAACTTCAAACCGGCACTAGGAAACAGACTGAGAAAGCAGAGAAAAAGTGTCTCCTGCAACCCGTTCCCTTTGTGCTAGATGAACGAACGTCTCTCCACTTGCTCAGTTCTGAGAGATATGTGTGTGTGAAATCCGTCCTTCACCTAGCTTGTTGGGAACACAAAGTTTCTTTTCAGTTGCAAACTCCATTCCATACATATATATGGGGAGGTACTAGCTCCAAATCGGTTTGACAGTGAAAACTGCAGGAACTTCAAACCGGCACTAGGAAACAGACTGAGAAAGCAGAGAAAAAGTGTCTCCTGCAACCCGTTCCCTTTGTGCTAGATGAACGAACGTCTCTCCACTTGCTCAGTTCTGAGAGATATGTGTGTGTGAAATCCGTACTTCACCTAGCTTGTTGGGAACACAAAGTTTCTTTTCAGTTGCAAACTCCATTCCATACATATATATGGGGAGGTACTAGCTCCAACTCGGTTTGACAGTGAAAACTGCAGGAACTTCAAACCGGCACTAGGAAACAGACTGAGAAAGCAGAGAAAAAGTGTCTTCTGCAACCCGTTCCCTTTCTGCTACATGAACGAACGTCTCTCCACTTGCTCAGTTCTGAGAGATAAGTGTGTGTGAAAGCCGTGCTTCACCTAGCTTGTTGGGAACACAAAGTTTCTTTTCAGTTGCAAACTCCATTCCATACATATATATGGGGAGGTACTAGCTCCAACACGGTTTGACAGTGAAAACTGCAGGAACTTCAAACCGGCACTAGGAAACAGACTGAGAAAGCAGAGAAAAAGTGTCTCCTGTAACCCGTTCCCTTGGTGCTAGATGAACGAACGTCTCTCCACTTGCTCAGTTCTGAGAGATAAGTGTGTGTGAAAGCCGTCATTCACCTAGCTTGTTGGGAACACAAAGTTTCTTTTCAGTTGCAAACTCCATTCCATACATATATATGGGGAGGTACTAGCTCCAACTCGGTTTTACAGTGAAAACTGCAGGATCTTCAAACCGGCACTAGGAAACAGACTGAGAAAGCAGAGAAATAGTGTCTCCTGCAAACCGTTCCCATGGTGCTAGATGAACGAACGTCTCTCCACTTGCTCAGTTCTGAGAGATAAGTGTGTGTGAAAGCCGTCCTTCACCTAGCTTGTTGGGAACACAAAGTTTCTTTTCAGTTGCAAACTCCATTCCATACATATATATGGGGAGGTAGAAGCTCCAACTCGGTTTTACAGTGAAAACTGCAGGAACTTCAAACCGGCACTAGGAAACAGACTGAGAAAGCAGAGAAAAAGTGTCCCCTGCAACCCGTTCCCTTGTTGCTAGATGAACGAACGTCTCTCCACTTGCTCAGTTCTGAGAGATAAGTGTGTGTGAAAGCCGTCCTTCACCTAGCTTGTTGGGAACACAAAGTTTCTTTTCAGTTGCAAACTCCATTCCATACATATATATGGGGAGTTACTAGCTCCAACTCGGTTTTACAGTGAAAACTGCAGGAACTTCAAACCGGCACTAGGAAACAGACTGAGAAACCAGAGTAAAGTGTCTCCTGCAACCCGTTCCCTTGGTGCTAGATGAACGAACGTCTCTGTACACGCTCAGTTCTGAGAGATAAGTGTGTGTGAAAGCCGTCCTTCACCTAGCTTGTTGGGAACACAAAGTTTCTTTTCAGTTGCAAACTCCATTCCATACATATATATGGCGAGGTAGAAGCTCCAACTCGGTTTTACAGTGAAAACTGCAGGAACTTCAAACCGGCACTAGGAAACAGACTGAGAAATCAGAGAAAAAGTGTCCCCTGCAACCCGTTCCCTTGGTGCTAGATGAACGAACGTCTCTCCACTTGCTCAGTTCTGAGAGATAATTGTGTGTGAAAGCCGTCCTTCACCTAGCTTGTTGGGAACACAAAGATTCTTTTCAGTTGCAAACTCCATTCCATACATATATATGGGGAGTTACTAGCTCCAACTCGGTTTTACAGTGAAAACTGCAGGAACTTCAAACCGGCACTAGGAAACAGACTGAGAAAGCAGAGAAAAAGTGCCTCCTGCAACCCGTTCCCTTTGTGCTAGATGAACGAACGTCTCTCAACTTGCTCAGTTCTGAGAGATAAGTGTGTGTGAAAGCCGTCCTTCACCTAGCTTGTTGGGAACACAAAGTTTCTTTTCAGTTGCAAACTCCATTCCATACATATATATGGGGAGTTACTAGCTCCAACTCGGTTTTACAGTGAAAACTGCAGGAACTTCAAACCGGCACTAGGAAACAGACTGAGAAACCAGAGTAAAGTGTCTCCTGCAACCCGTTCCCTTGGTGCTAGATGAACGAACGTCTCTGTTCACGCTCAGTTCTGAGAGATAAGTGTGTGTGAAAGCCGTCCTTCACCTAGCTTGTTGGGAACACAAAGTTTCTTTTCAGTTGCAAACTCCATTCCATACATATATATGGGCAGTTACTAGCTCCAACTCGGTTTTACAGTGAAAACTGCAGGAACTTCAAACCGGCACTAGGAAACAGACTGAGGAAGCAGAGAAAAAGTGTCTCCTGCAACCCGTTCCCTTGGTGCTAGATGAACGAACGTCTCTCCACTTGCTCAGTTCTGAGAGATAAGTGTGTGTGAAAGCCGTCCTTCACCTAGCTTGTTGGGAACACAAAGTTTCTTTTCAGTTGCAAACTCCATTCCATACATATATATGGGGAGGTACTAGCTCCAAATCGGTTTGACAGTGAAAACTGCAGGAACTTCAAACCGGCACTAGGAAACAGACTGAGAAAGCAGAGAAAAAGTGTCTCCTGCAACCCGTTCCCTTTGTGCTAGATGAACGAACGTCTCTCAACTTGCTCAGTTCTGAGAGATATGTGTGTGTGAAATCCGTCCTTCACCTAGCTTCTTGGGAACACAAAGTTTCTTTTCAGTTTCAAACTCCATTCCATACATATATATGGGGAGTTACTAGCTCCAACTCGGTTTTACAGTGAAAACTGCAGGAACTTCAAACCGGCACTAGGAAACAGACTGAGAAACCAGAGTAAAGTGTCTCCTGCAACCCGTTCCCTTGGTGCTAGATGAACGAACGTCTCTGTACACGCTCAGTTCTGAGAGATAAGTGTGTGTGAAAGCCGTCCTTCACCTAGCTTGTTGGGAACACAAAGTTACTTTTCAGTTGCAAACTCCATTCCATACATATATATGGCGAGGTAGAAGCTCCAACTCGGTTTTACAGTGAAAACTGCAGGAACTTCAAACCGGCACTAGGAAACAGACTGAGAAAGCAGAGAAAAAGTGTCCCCTGCAACCCGTTCCCTTGGTGCTAGATGAACGAACGTCTCTCCACTTGCTCAGTTCTGAGAGATAAGTGTGTGTGAAAGCCGTCCTTCACCTAGCTTGTTGGGAACACAAAGATTCTTTTCAGTTGCAAACTCCATTCCATACTTATATATGGGGAGTTACTAGCTCCAACTCGGTTTTACAGTGAAAACTGCAGGAACTTCAAACCGGCACTAGGAAATAAACTGAGGAAGCAGAGAAAAAGTGTCTCCTGCAACCCGTTCCCTTGGTGCTAGATGAACGAACGTCTCTCCCCTTGCTCAGTTCTGAGAGATAAGTGTGTGTGAAAGCCGTCCTTCACCTAGCTTGTTGGGAACACAGTTTCTTTTCAGTTGCAAACTCCATTCGATACATATATATGGGGAGGTACTAGCTCCAAATCGGTTTGACAGTGAAAACTGCAGGAACTTCAAACCGGCACTAGGAAACAGACTGAGAAAGCAGAGAAAAAGTGCCTCCTGCAACCCGTTCCCTTTGTGCTAGATGAACGAACGTCTCTCAACTTGCTCAGTTCTGAGAGATAAGTGTGTGTGAAATCCGTCCTTCACCTAGCTTGTTGGGAACACAAAGTTTCTTTTCAGTTGCAAACTCCATTCCATACATATATATGGGGAGTTACTAGCTCCAACTCGGTTTTACAGTGAAAACTGCAGGAACTTCAAACCGGCACTAGGAAACAGACTGAGAAACCAGAGTAAAGTGTCTCCTGCAAACCGTTCCCTTGGTGCTAGATGAACGAACGTCTCTGTTCACGCTCAGTTCTGAGAGATAAGTGTGTGTGAAAGCCGTCCTTCACCTAGCTTGTTGGGAACACAAAGTTTCTTTTCAGTTGCAAACTCCATTCCATACATATATATGGGGAGGTACTAGCTCCAAATCGGTTTGACAGTGAAAACTGCAGGAACTTCAAACCGGCACTAGGAAACAGACTGAGAAAGCAGAGAAAAAGTGTCTCCTGCAACCCGTTCCCTTTGTGCTAGATGAACGAACGTCTCTCCACTTGCTCAGTTCTGAGAGATAAGTGTGTGTGAAAGCCGTCCTTCACCTAGCTTGTTGGGAACACAAAGTTTCTTTTCAGTTGCAAACTCCATTCCATACATATATATGGGGAGGTAGAAGCTCCAACTCGGTTTTACAGTGAAAACTGCAGGAACTTCAAACCGGCACTAGGAAACAGACTGAGAAAGCAGAGAAAAAGTGTCCCCTGCAACCCGTTCCCTTGGTGCTAGATGAACGAACGTCTCTCCACTTGCTCAGTTCTGAGAGATAAGTGTGTGTGAAAGCCGTCCTTCACCTAGCTTGTTGGGAACACAAAGTTTCTTTTCAGTTGCAAACTCCATTCCATACATATATATGGGGAGTTACTAGCTCCAACTCTGTTTTACAGTGAAAACTGCAGGAACTTCAAACCGGCACTAGGAAACAGACTGAGGAAGCAGAGAAAAAGTGTCTCCTGCAACCCGTTCCCTTGGTGCTAGATGAACGAACGTCTCTCCACTTGCTCAGTTCTGAGAGATAAGTGTGTGTTAAAGCCGTCCTTCACCTAGCTTGTTGGGAACACAAAGATTCTTTTCAGTTGCAAACTCCATTCCATACATATATATGGGGAGTTACTAGCTCCAACTCGGTTTTACAGTGAAAACTGCAGGAACTTCAAACCGTCACTAGGAAACAGACTGAGAAACCAGAGTAAAGTGTCTCCTGCAACCCGTTCCCTTGGTGCTAGATGAACGAACGTCTCTGTACACGCTCAGTTCTGAGAGATAAGTGTGTGTGAAAGCCGTCCTTCACCTAGCTTGTTGGGAACACAAAGTTTCTTTTCAGTTGCAAACTCCATTCCATACATATATATGGGGAGGTAGAAGCTCCAACTCGGTTTTACAGTGAAAACTGCAGGAACTTCAAACCGGCACTAGGAAACAGACTGAGAAAGCAGAGAAAAAGTGTCCCCTGCAACCCGTTCCCTTGGTGCTAGATGAACGAACGTCTCTCCACTTGCTCAGTTCTGAGAGATAAGTGTGTGTGAAAGCCGTCCTTCACCTAGCTTGTTGGGAACACAAAGATTCTTTTCAGTTGCAAACTCCATTCCATACTTATATATGGGGAGTTACTAGCTCCAACTCGGTTTTACAGTGAAAACTGCAGGAACTTCAAACCGGCACTAGGAAATAAACTGAGGAAGCAGAGAAAAAGTGTCTCCTGCAACCCGTTCCCTTGGTGCTAGATGAACGAACGTCTCTCCCCTTGCTCAGTTCTGAGAGATAAGTGTGTGTGAAAGCCGTCCTTCACCTAGCTTGTTGGGAACACAGTTTCTTTTCAGTTGCAAACTCCATTCGATACATATATATGGGGAGGTACTAGCTCCAAATCGGTTTGACAGTGAAAACTGCAGGAACTTCAAACCGGCACTAGGAAACAGACTGAGAAAGCAGAGAAAAAGTGCCTCCTGCAACCCGTTCCCTTTGTGCTAGATGAACGAACGTCTCTCAACTTGCTCAGTTCTGAGAGATAAGTGTGTGTGAAATCCGTCCTTCACCTAGCTTGTTGGGAACACAAAGTTTCTTTTCAGTTGCAAACTCCATTCCATACATATATATGGGGAGTTACTAGCTCCAACTCGGTTTTACAGTGAAAACTGCAGGAACTTCAAACCGGCACTAGGAAACAGACTGAGAAACCAGAGTAAAGTGTCTCCTGCAAACCGTTCCCTTGGTGCTAGATGAACGAACGTCTCTGTTCACGCTCAGTTCTGAGAGATAAGTGTGTGTGAAAGCCGTCCTTCACCTAGCTTGTTGGGAACACAAAGTTTCTTTTCAGTTGCAAACTCCATTCCATACATATATATGGGGAGGTACTAGCTCCAAATCGGTTTGACAGTGAAAACTGCAGGAACTTCAAACCGGCACTAGGAAACAGACTGAGAAAGCAGAGAAAAAGTGTCTCCTGCAACCCGTTCCCTTTGTGCTAGATGAACGAACGTCTCTCCACTTGCTCAGTTCTGAGAGATAAGTGTGTGTGAAAGCCGTCCTTCACCTAGCTTGTTGGGAACACAAAGTTTCTTTTCAGTTGCAAACTCCATTCCATACATATATATGGGGAGGTAGAAGCTCCAACTCGGTTTTACAGTGAAAACTGCAGGAACTTCAAACCGGCACTAGGAAACAGACTGAGAAAGCAGAGAAAAAGTGTCCCCTGCAACCCGTTCCCTTGGTGCTAGATGAACGAACGTCTCTCCACTTGCTCAGTTCTGAGAGATAAGTGTGTGTGAAAGCCGTCCTTCACCTAGCTTGTTGGGAACACAAAGTTTCTTTTCAGTTGCAAACTCCATTCCATACATATATATGGGGAGTTACTAGCTCCAACTCTGTTTTACAGTGAAAACTGCAGGAACTTCAAACCGGCACTAGGAAACAGACTGAGGAAGCAGAGAAAAAGTGTCTCCTGCAACCCGTTCCCTTGGTGCTAGATGAACGAACGTCTCTCCACTTGCTCAGTTCTGAGAGATAAGTGTGTGTTAAAGCCGTCCTTCACCTAGCTTGTTGGGAACACAAAGATTCTTTTCAGTTGCAAACTCCATTCCATACATATATATGGGGAGTTACTAGCTCCAACTCGGTTTTACAGTGAAAACTGCAGGAACTTCAAACCGTCACTAGGAAACAGACTGAGAAACCAGAGTAAAGTGTCTCCTGCAACCCGTTCCCTTGGTGCTAGATGAACGAACGTCTCTGTACACGCTCAGTTCTGAGAGATAAGTGTGTGTGAAAGCCGTCCTTCACCTAGCTTGTTGGGAACACAAAGTTTCTTTTCAGTTGCAAACTCCATTCCATACATATATATGGGGAGGTAGTATCTCCAACTCGGTTTTACAGTGAAAACTGCAGGAACTTCAAACCGGCACTAGGAATCAGACTGAGAAAGCAGAGAAAAAGTGTCTCCTGCAAACCGTTCCCTTGGAGCTAGATGAACGAATGTCTCTCCACTTGCTCAGTTCTGAGAGATAAGTGTGTGTGAAAGACTTCCTTCATATATCTTGTTGGGAACACATAGTTTCTTTTCAGTTGCAAACTCCATTCCATACATATAAATGGGGAGGTACTAGCTCCAACTCGGTTTTACAGTGAAAACTGCAGGAACTTCAAACCGGCACTAGGAAACAGACTGAGAAAGCAGAAAAAAAGTGTCTCCTGCAACCCGTTCCCTTGGTGCTAGATGAACGAACGTCTCTCCACTTGCTCAGTTCTGAGAGATAAGTGTGTGTGAAAGCCGACGTTCACCTTGCTTGTTGGGAACACAAAGTTTCTTTTCAGTTGCAAACTCCATTCCATACATATATATGGGGAGTTACTAGCTCCAACTCGGTTTTACAGTGAAAACTGCAGGAACTTCAAACCGGCACTAGGAAACAGACTGAGAAACCAGAGTAAAGTGTCTCCTGCAACCCGTTCCCTTGGTGCTAGATGAACGAACGTCTCTGTACACGCTCAGTTCTGAGAGATAAGTGTGTGTGAAAGCCGTCCTTCACCTAGCTTGTTGGGAACACAAAGTTTCTTTTCAGTTGCAAACTCCATTCCATACATATATATGGCGAGGTAGAAGCTCCAACTCGGTTTTACAGTGAAAACTGCAGGAACTTCAAACCGGCACTAGGAAACAGACTGAGAAATCAGAGAAAAAGTGTCCCCTGCAACCCGTTCCCTTGGTGCTAGATGAACGAACGTCTCTCCACTTGCTCAGTTCTGAGAGATAAGTGTGTGTGAAAGCCGTCCTTCACCTAGCTTGTTGGGAACACAAAGATTCTTTTCAGTTGCAAACTCCATTCCATACATATATATGGGGAGTTACTAGCTCCAACTCGGTTTTACAGTGAAAACTGCAGGAACTTCAAACCGGCACTAGGAAATAGACTGAGGAAGCAGAGAAAAAGTGTCTCCTGCAACCCGTTCCCTTGGTGCTAGATGAACGAACGTCTCTCCCCTTGCTCAGTTCTGAGAGATAAGTGTGTGTGAAAGCCGTCCTTCACCTAGCTTGTTGGGAACACAGTTTCTTTTCAGTTGCAAACTCCATTCGATACATATATATGGGGAGGTACTAGCTCCAAATCGGTTTGACAGTGAAAACTGCAGGAACTTCAAACCGGCACTAGGAAACAGACTGAGAAAGCAGAGAAAAAGTGCCTCCTGCAACCCGTTCCCTTTGTGCTAGATGAACGAACGTCTCTCAACTTGCTCAGTTCTGAGAGATAAGTGTGTGTGAAATCCGTCCTTCACCTAGCTTGTTGGGAACACAAAGTTTCTTTTCAGTTGCAAACTCCATTCCATACATATATATGGGGAGTTACTAGCTCCAACTCGGTTTTACAGTGAAAACTGCAGGAACTTCAAACCGGCACTAGGAAACAGACTGAGAAACCAGAGTAAAGTGTCTCCTGCAACCCGTTCCCTTGGTGCTAGATGAACGAACGTCTCTGTTCACGCTCAGTTCTGAGAGATAAGTGTGTGTGAAAGCCGTCCTTCACCTAGCTTGTTGGGAACACAAAGTTTCTTTTCAGTTGCAAACTCCATTCCATACATATATATGGGGAGGTACTAGCTCCAAATCGGTTTGACAGTGAAAACTGCAGGAACTTCAAACCGGCACTAGGAAACAGACTGAGAAAGCAGAGAAAAAGTGTCTCCTGCAACCCGTTCCCTTTGTGCTAGATGAACGAACGTCTCTCAACTTGCTCAGTTCTGAGAGATATGTGTGTGTGAAATCCGTCCTTCACCTAGCTTGTTGGGAACACAAAGTTTCTTTTCAGTTGCAAACTCCATTCGATACATATATATGGGGAGTTACTAGCTCCAACTCGGTTTTACAGTGAAAACTGCAGGAACTTCAAACCGGCACTAGGAAACAGACTGAGAAACCAGAGTAAAGTGTCTCCTGCAACCCGTTCCCTTGGTGCTAGATGAACGAACGTCTCTGTACACGCTCAGTTCTGAGAGATAAGTGTGTGTGAAAGCCGTCCTTCACCTAGCTTGTTGGGAACACAAAGTTACTTTTCAGTTGCAAACTCCATTCCATACATATATATGGCGAGGTAGAAGCTCCAACTCGGTTTTACAGTGAAAACTGCAGGAACTTCAAACCGGCACTAGGAAACAGACTGAGAAAGCAGAGAAAAAGTGTCCCCTGCAACCCGTTCCCTTGGTGCTAGATGAACGAACGTCTCTCCACTTGCTCAGTTCTGAGAGATAAGTGTGTGTGAAAGCCGTCCTTCACCTAGCTTGTTGGGAACACAAAGATTCTTTTCAGTTGCAAACTCCATTCCATACATATATATGGGGAGTTACTAGCTCCAACTCGGTTTTACAGTGAAAACTGCAGGAACTTCAAACCGGCACTAGGAAATAGACTGAGGAAGCAGAGAAAAAGTGTCTCCTGCAACCCGTTCCCTTGGTGCTAGATGAACGAACGTCTCTCCCCTTGCTCAGTTCTGAGAGATAAGTGTGTGTGAAAGCCGTCCTTCACCTAGCTTGTTGGGAACACAGTTTCTTTTCAGTTGCAAACTCCATTCGATACATATATATGGGGAGGTACTAGCTCCAAATCGGTTTGACAGTGAAAACTGCAGGAACTTCAAACCGGCACTAGGAAACAGACTGAGAAAGCAGAGAAAAAGTGCCTCCTGCAACCCGTTCCCTTTGTGCTAGATGAACGAACGTCTCTCAACTTGCTCAGTTCTGAGAGATAAGTGTGTGTGAAATCCGTCCTTCACCTAGCTTGTTGGGAACACAAAGTTTCTTTTCAGTTGCAAACTCCATTCCATACATATATATGGGGAGTTACTAGCTCCAACTCGGTTTTACAGTGAAAACTGCAGGAACTTCAAACCGGCACTAGGAAACAGACTGAGAAACCAGAGTAAAGTGTCTCCTGCAAACCGTTCCCTTGGTGCTAGATGAACGAACGTCTCTGTTCACGCTCAGTTCTGAGAGATAAGTGTGTGTGAAAGCCGTCCTTCACCTAGCTTGTTGGGAACACAAAGTTTCTTTTCAGTTGCAAACTCCATTCCATACATATATATGGGGAGGTACTAGCTCCAAATCGGTTTGACAGTGAAAACTGCAGGAACTTCAAACCGGCACTAGGAAACAGACTGAGAAAGCAGAGAAAAAGTGTCTCCTGCAACCCGTTCCCTTGGTGCTAGATGAACGAACGTCTCTCCACTTGCTCAGTTCTGAGAGATAAGTGTGTGTGAAAGCCGTCCTTCACCTAGCTTGTTGGGAACACAAAGTTTCTTTTCAGTTGCAAACTCCATTCCATACATATATATGGGGAGGTACTAGCTCCAACTCGGTTTTACAGTGAAAACTGCAGGATCTTCAAACCGGCACTAGGAAACAGACTGAGAAAACAGAGAAAAAGTGTCTCCTGAAAACCGTTCCCATGGTGCTAGATGAACGAACGTCTCTCCACTTGCTCAGTTCTGAGAGATAAGTGTGTGTGAAAGCCGTCCTTCACCTAGCTTGTTGGGAACACAAAGTTTCTTTTCAATTGCAAACTCCATTCCATACATATATATGGGGAGGTAGAAGCTCCAACTCGGTTTTACAGTGAAAACTGCAGGAACTTCAAACCGGCACTAGGAAACATACTGAGAAACCAGAGTAAAGTGTCTCCTGCAACCCGTTCCCTTGGTGCTAGATGAACGAACGTCTCTGTACACGCTCAGTTCTGAGAGATAAGTGTGTGTGAAAGCCGTCCTTCACCTAGCTTGTTGGGAACACAAAGTTTCTTTTCAGTTGCAAACTCCATTCCATACATATATATGGGGAGGTAGTATCTCCAACTCGGTTTTACAGTGAAAACTGCAGGAACTTCAAACCGGCACTAGGAATCAGACTGAGAAAGCAGAGAAAAAGTGTCTCCTGCAACCCGTTCCCTTGGAGCTAGATGAACGAATGTCTCTCCACTTGCTCAGTTCTGAGATATAAGTGTGTGTGAAAGCCGTCATTCACCTAGCTTGTTGGGAACACAAAGTTTCTTTTCAGTTGCAAACTCCATTCCATACATATATATGGGGAGGTACTAGCTCCAAATCGGTTTGACAGTGAAAACTGCAGGAACTTCAAACCGGCACTAGGAAACAGACTGAGAAAGCAGAGAAAAAGTGTCTCCTGCAACCCGTTCCCTTGGTGCTAGATGAACGAACGTCTCTCCACTTGCTCAGT
Organism: Camelus dromedarius; assembly: GCF_036321535.1. Taxonomy (NCBI): domain Eukaryota; kingdom Metazoa; phylum Chordata; class Mammalia; order Artiodactyla; family Camelidae; genus Camelus; species Camelus dromedarius. The sequence continues at coordinate 586,912 of NW_026989754.1, forward strand.
TCTGAGAGATAAGTGTGTGTGAAAGCCGTCCTTCACCTAGCTTGTTGGGAACACAAAGTTTCTTTTCAGTTGCAAACTCCATTCCATACATATATATGGGGAGGTACTAGCTCCAACTCGGTTTGACAGTGAAAACTGCAGGATCTTCAAACCGGCACTAGGAAACAGACTGAGAAAGCAGAGAAAAAGTGTCTCCTGAAAACCGTTCCCATGGTGCTAGATGAACGAACGTCTCTCCACTTGCTCAGTTCTGAGAGATAAGTGTGTGTGAAAGCCGTCCTTCACCTAGCTTGTTGGGAACACAAAGTTTCTTTTCAGTTGCAAACTCCATTCCATACATATATATGGGGAGGTAGAAGCTCCAACTCGGTTTTACAGTGAAATCTGCAGGAACTTCAAACCGGCACTAGGAAACAGACTGAGAAAGCAGAGAAAAAGTGTCCCCTGCAACCCGTTCCCTTGGTGCTAGATGAACGAACGTCTCTCCACTTGCTCAGTTCTGAGAGATAAGTGTGTGTGAAAGCCGTCCTTCACCTAGCTTGTTGGGAACACAAAGTTTCTTTTCAGTTGCAAACTCCATTCCATACATATATATGGGGAGTTACTAGCTCCAACTCTGTTTTACAGTGAAAACTGCAGGAACTTCAAACCGGCACTAGGAAACAGACTGAGGAAGCAGAGAAAAAGTGTCTCCTGCAACCCGTTCCCTTGGTGCTAGATGAACGAACGTCTCTCCACTTGCTCAGTTCTGAGAGATAAGTGTGTGTTAAAGCCGTCCTTCACCTAGCTTGTTGGGAACACAAAGATTCTTTTCAGTTGCAAACTCCATTCCATACATATATATGGGGAGTTACTAGCTCCAACTCGGTTTTACAGTGAAAACTGCAGGAACTTCAAACCGTCACTAGGAAACAGACTGAGAAACCAGAGTAAAGTGTCTCCTGCAACCCGTTCCCTTGGTGCTAGATGAACGAACGTCTCTGTACACGCTCAGTTCTGAGAGATAAGTGTGTGTGAAAGCCGTCCTTCACCTAGCTTGTTGGGAACACAAAGTTTCTTTTCAGTTGCAAACTCCATTCCATACATATATATGGGGAGGTAGTATCTCCAACTCGGTTTTACAGTGAAAACTGCAGGAACTTCAAACCGGCACTAGGAATCAGACTGAGAAAGCAGAGAAAAAGTGTCTCCTGCAAACCGTTCCCTTGGAGCTAGATGAACGAATGTCTCTCCACTTGCTCAGTTCTGAGAGATAAGTGTGTGTGAAAGACTTCCTTCATATATCTTGTTGGGAACACATAGTTTCTTTTCAGTTGCAAACTCCATTCCATACATATAAATGGGGAGGTACTAGCTCCAACTCGGTTTTACAGTGAAAACTGCAGGAACTTCAAACCGGCACTAGGAAACAGACTGAGAAAGCAGAAAAAAAGTGTCTCCTGCAACCCGTTCCCTTGGTGCTAGATGAACGAACGTCTCTCCACTTGCTCAGTTCTGAGAGATAAGTGTGTGTGAAAGCCGACGTTCACCTTGCTTGTTGGGAACACAAAGTTTCTTTTCAGTTGCAAACACCATTCTATACATATATATGGGGAGGTACTAGCTCTAACTCGGTTTTACAGAGAAAACTGCAGGAACTTCCAACCGGCACTAGGAAACAGACTGAGAAAGCAGAGAAAAAGTGTCTCCTGCAACCCGTTCCATTGGTGCTAGATGAACTAACGTCTCTCCACTTGCTCAGTTCCGAGAGATAAGTGTGTGTGAAAGCCGTCCTTCACCTAGCTTGTTGGGAACACAAAGTTTCTTTTCAGTTGCAAACTCCATTCCATACATATATATGGGGAGGTACTAGCTCCAACTCGGTTTGACAGTGAAAACTGCAGGAACTTCAAACCGGCACTAGGAAACAGACTGAGAAAGCAGAGAAAAAGTGTCTCCTGCAACCCGTTCACTTGGTGCTAGATGAACGAACGTCTCTCCACTTGCTCAGTTCCGAGAGATAAGTGTGTTTGAAAGCCGTCCTTCACCTAGCTTGTTGGGAACACAAAGTTTCTTTTCAGTTGCAAACTCCATTCCATACATATATATGGGGAGGTACTAGCTCCAAATCGGTTTGACAGTGAAAACTGCAGGAACTTCAAACCGGCACTAGGAAACAGACTGAGAAAGCAGAGAAAAAGTGTCTCCTGCAACCCGTTCCCTTGGTGCTAGATGAACGAACGTCTCTCCACTTGCTCAGTTCTGAGAGATAAGTGTGTGTGAAAGCCGTCCTTCACCTAGCTTGTTGGGAACACAAAGTTTCTTTTCAGTTGCAAACTCCATTCCATACATATATATGGGGAGGTACTAGCTCCAACTCGGTTTTACAGTGAAAACTGCAGGATCTTCAAACCGGCACTAGGAAACAGACTGAGAAAGCAGAGAAAAAGTGTCTCCTGAAAATCGTTCCCATGGTGCTAGATGAACGAACGTCTCTCCACTTGCTCAGTTCTGAGAGATAAGTGTGTGTGAAAGCCGTCCTTCACCTAGCTTGTTGGGAACACAAAGTTTCTTTTCAGTTGCAAACTCCATTCCATACATATATATGGGGAGGTAGAAGCTCCAACTCGGTTTTACAGTGAAAACTGCAGGAACTTCAAACCGGCACTAGGAAACAGACTGAGAAAGCAGAGAAAAAGTGTCCCCTGCAACCCGTTCCCTTGGTGCTAGATGAACGAACGTCTCTCCACTTGCTCAGTTCTGAGAGATAAGTGTGTGTGAAAGCCGTCCTTCACCTAGCTTGTTGGGAACACAAAGTTTCTTTTCAGTTGCAAACTCCATTCCATACATATATATGGGGAGTTACTAGCTCCAACTCTGTTTTACAGTGAAAACTGCAGGAACATCAAACCGGCACTAGGAAACAGACTGAGGAAGCAGAGAAAAAGTGTCTCCTGCAACCCGTTCCCTTGGTGCTAGATGAACGAACGTCTCTCCACTTGCTCAGTTCTGAGAGATAAGTGTGTGTTAAAGCCGTCCTTCACCTAGCTTGTTGGGAACACAAAGATTCTTTTCAGTTGCAAACTCCATTCCATACATATATATGGGGAGTTACTAGCTCCAACTCGGTTTTACAGTGAAAACTGCAGGAACTTCAAACCGTCACTAGGAAACAGACTGAGAAACCAGAGTAAAGTGTCTCCTGCAACCCGTTCCCTTGGTGCTAGATGAACGAACGTCTCTGTACACGCTCAGTTCTGAGAGATAAGTGTGTGTGAAAGCCGTCCTTCACCTAGCTTGTTGGGAACACAAAGTTTCTTTTCAGTTGCAAACTCCATTCCATACATATATATGGGGAGGTAGTATCTCCAACTCGGTTTTACAGTGAAAACTGCAGGAACTTCAAACCGGCACTAGGAATCAGACTGAGAAAGCAGAGAAAAAGTGTCTCCTGCAAACCGTTCCCTTGGAGCTAGATGAACGAATGTCTCTCCACTTGCTCAGTTCTGAGAGATAAGTGTGTGTGAAAGACTTCCTTCATATATCTTGTTGGGAACACATAGTTTCTTTTCAGTTGCAAACTCCATTCCATACATATAAATGGGGAGGTACTAGCTCCAACTCGGTTTTACAGTGAAAACTGCAGGAACTTCAAACCGGCACTAGGAAACAGACTGAGAAAGCAGAAAAAAAGTGTCTCCTGCAACCCGTTCCCTTGGTGCTAGATGAACGAACGTCTCTCCACTTGCTCAGTTCTGAGAGATAAGTGTGTGTGAAAGCCGACCTTCACCTTGCTTGTTGGGAACACAAAGTTTCTTTTCAGTTGCAAACACCATTCCATACATATATATGGGGAGGTACTAGCTCTAACTCGGTTTTACAGAGAAAACTGCAGGAAATTCTTAGCGGCACTAGGAAACAGACTGAGAAAGCAGAGAAAAAGTGTCCCCTGCAACCCGTTCCCTTGGTGCTAGATGAACGAACGTCTCTCCACTTGCTCAGTTCTGAGAGATAAGTGTGTGTGAAAGCCGTCCTTCACCTAGCTTGTTGGGAACACTAAGTTTCTTTTCAGTTGCAAACACCATTCTATACATATATATGGGGAGGTACTATCTCCAACTCGGTTTTACAGTGAAAACTGCAGGAACTTCCAACCGGCACTAGGAAACAGACTGAGAAAGCAGAGAAAAAGTGTCTCCTGCAACCCGTTCCATTGGTGCTAGATGAACTAACGTCTCTCCACTTGCTCAGTTCCGAGAGATAAGTGTGTGTGAAAGCCGTCCTTCACCTAGCTTGTTGGGAACACAAAGTTTCTTTTCAGTTGCAAACTCCATTCCATACATATATATGGGGAGGTACTAGCTCCAACTCGGTTTGACAGTGAAAACTGCAGGAACTTCAAACCGGCACTAGGAAACAGACTGAGAAAGCAGAGAAAAAGTGTCTCCTGCAACCCGTTCACTTGGTGCTAGATGAACGAACGTCTCTCCACTTGCTCAGTTCCGAGAGATAAGTGTGTTTGAAAGCCGTCCTTCACCTAGCTTGTTGGGAACACAAAGTTTCTTTTCAGTAGCAAACTCCACTCCATACATATATATGGGGAGGTACTAGCTCCAACTCGGTTTTACAGTGAAAACTGCAGGAACTTCAAACCGTCACTAGGAAACAGACTGAGAAAGTAGAGAAAAAGTGTCTCCCGCATCCCGTTCCCTTGGTGCTAGATGAACGAACGTCTCTCCACTTGCTCAGTTCTGAGAGATAAGTGTGTGTGAAAGCCGTCCTTCACCTAGCTTGTTGGGAACACAAAGTTTCTTTTCAGTTGTAACTCCACTCCATACATATATGTGGGGATCTACTAGCTCCAACTCGGTTTTACAGTGAAAACTGCAAGAACTTCCAACCAGCACTAGGAAACCGAATAAGAATCCATTATAAGTCTTTCTACTGAACCCACTCCCTTTTGTTAGTTGAACAAATGTCTCTCTATATGTTGAATATTGAGTGTTAAGTTTTTGGTAAGTCTTCAATGTTCTAAATTGTTTAGAACACATTTTTTTTCTGTTGTAATCTGCACTACATACATATATATGGTGATTACTAGCTCCAACTCAGCTTTACAGAAAAACTTCATGATATTTGCCCGGATCTAGGATAAGATACTGATAAACCAGAGTAATTTTTTCTACTACAGTCCATTCCATTTATACTGGATAATAGAACTTCTCTTCTCATTCTCAATTCTGACAGATAAATATTTGTGCATGGCATCAGAAAGCTTAATTGTTGGAAAAACCGTTTCTTTTCAGTGGGTAAATACACTACATGCATATATATGGGAAAGTACTAGCTCCAAGTCGATTTTACAGTGAAAACTGCGTGAACTTCAAAGTGTCACTCTGAATCATACTGTGAGTCCAGGGTATGTGATTCTATTTCAACCCTTTTCCTTTTTATATATGAACGAACTTCTCTCCACTTGCACAATTCTGAGTGTTAAGTGTGTGTGAAAGTCTTCAATTAAATTTCTTGGGAACACACAGTTTCTTATGAGTGTTATAATTCACTACATTTGTATAAATGTGGAGATACTAGTTACAACTCGTATTTACAATGAAAACTGCATGAACTTCAAACCAGCACTAGGAAGCATAGTCAGAATCCAGTGTAGGTGTTTCTCCTGCACACCATTCCCTTTATGCTAGACAAATGAATATCTCTCCACATTCTCAATATTCAAAACTGAATGAGTGTTGAAGCCATCCTTCATCTACCTTGTTGATAACCCAGAGTTTCAGTCCAATGGAAATTACTTTTCTTTCATATATATAGGAACTTTCTAGCATGGACTCGGTTTTATACTGTAAACTTCTTTTATTTGAAACCGGCTTTGAGAAACATGCTGACAACTCATAGAATCTGTTTCTGTATATCACTTAACCTTCAATGCTGGATGAAAAAACTCCTCTCCACAGGCTTACTTCTGACATCTGAATTTGTTTTGGAGACGACCTTCACTTAACTTGTTTGAAAACCAGAGGTTCTGTTGTAGGGGAACTAAGCTACTTACGTATCTAAGGGCAGGCGCTCACTCCAATGTGGTTTTCCACACTAAATCGCTTTTACATTGAAAACGGCGTTAGGAAACATGCTGAAATTTTAGAGAATGTGTGTCTGTAATACCTCTGCATTTTATTCTGCATGAAGGAACTCCTCTCAACATGCTCAATTTTCATAACTCTATGAGTTTGGAAGCTTTAATTCACCTAGCTTGTTGGAAACCCAGAGTTTCAGTCCAAGGCAAACTAAGCTGCTTCCATATATATCGGGACGTAATAGTACTAACTCAATTTTAAACTGCAAATCGCCTTTACTTGAAATCGGCTTTGAGAAACATGCTGAGAAATCAGAGTAATTATTTCTGTATGTCACTTAACCTTCAATGCTGGATGAAAGAACGTCTCTCCATAAGCTCAATTCTGATATCTGAGTTTGCGTTGGAGCCGTCCTTCAGCTAACTTGTTGGAAATCCATAGTTTCTGGTACAGGGGAACTACGCTACTTACATATCTAAGGGGAGACACTCGCTCCAACGTGGTTTTCCACACTAAATCGCTTTTACATTGAAAAAGGCGTTAGGAAACATGCTTACAAATCAGAGAATTTGTGTCTAGAATACCTCTGCCTTTTATGCTGCATGAAGGAACGCCTCTCAACATGCTCAATTATCAGATCTGTACGAGTGTGAAAGCCGTTCTTCACCTAAGTTTTTGGAAAACCAGTGTTTCAGCCCAAGGTAAACTACTCTGCTTTCCAATATATGGGGATGTACTAGCATGAACTCGATTTTTCACTGCAATCGGCTTTTACTTGAAACCGGCTTTGAGAAACATGCTGAGAAATCAGAGTACTTGTTTCTGTATGTAACTTAACCTTCAAGGCTGGATGAAAGAAGCCTCTCCACAAGCTCACTTTTGACATCTGAATTTCTCTTGGAGCCGTCCTTCACCTAACTTGTTGGAACCCCAGAGTTTCTTGTATAGGGTAACTACGCTACTTACATTTGTAAGGGGGGGCTTTCGCTCCAACTTCGTTTTCCAGATCAAACCGCTTTTACATTGAAACCGGCATAAGAAACACGGTCAGAAATCAGAGAATGTGTGTCTAGAAGTCCCTCTGCCTTTTATGCTGGATGAAGGAACGCCTCTCCACATGCTCAATTTTCAGGAATATAGGAGTGTGGAAGCCACCTTTCACCTAGCTTGTTGGAAACCCAGATTTTCAGTCCAAGGTAAACTTCGCTGCTTTCATATATATGGGGACGTACTAGCACGAACTCAGTTTTTCACTGCAAACCGCTTTTACTTGAAACCGGGTTTAAGAAATATACTGAGAAATCAGAGAACGTGTTTGTACATCTCACTCTGCCTTTTATGTTTACTGTGAAACGGTGGTTTGAAAGAAAAATCACTTTGCTTTGGTAAACTGCTTTGAATCGAGTTCCTCCGCTTTGATATGTAAATTGGGTAGTTCCCGTTTTCCAGAAGCTCTGGTTTTCCAACAGGTTAGGAGAAGGACATCTCCAACACAAATTCAAGTGTCAGAAGTGATCTTGTGGAAAGGTGTTCTTTCATCCAGCATTGAAGGTTAAGTGACATACAGAAATACTTACTCTGAATTCTCAGCATGTTTCCTAATGCCAGTTTCTAAGGAAGAGTGGTTTGCTGTGGAAAACCACTTTGGAGCGAGAGCCTCTGCTTAGATATGTAAGCAGCGTAGTTCCCCTAGACCAGAAACCCTTGTTTTCGAAGAAGTTATGTGAATGGCTCCAACTCACATTTAGATGTCAGAAGTGAGCATGTTGGGAGGCGTTCCTTCTTCCACCATTGAAGGTTAAGTGACATACTGAAACACTCACTCTGATTTCTTAGCATGTTTCTGAAATCCGTTTCAAGTAAAAACGTCTTGCAGTGGAAATGAGAGTTGGTGCTAGTTCGTTCACATATATATGAAAGCAGCGTTGTTTCCCTAGTCCAGAAACTGTTGGTTCCCAAAGAGCTAGGTGAAGGACGGCTTCCATACATATACAGGTTTGAAAATAGAGCATGTGTAGAGGCCTTATTTCACCCAGCATAAAAGGCAGAGTGACATATAGAAACACATTCTCTGATTTCTCAGCATGTTTACTAACGCCGATTTCAAAGTAAAAGTAGTTAGCTGTGGAAATCCACGTTGAAGCGAGTGCCTCCCCTTAGACATGTTAGTAGCGTAGTTCCCCTAGACCAGAAACAATGGGTTTACTGCAAGTTAGTTGAAGGACAGTTCCAACACACATTCAGCTGTCAGACGTGAGCATGTGGAGATGCGTTCTTTCATCCAGCATTGAAGGTAAAGTGACATACAGAAACATTTACTCTGATTTCTCAGAATGTTTCGCAAAGCCGGTTTCAAGTAAAAGCAGTTTGCATAGGAAAACCGAGTTGGTGTTAGTACATTGCCATATATATGAAAGCTGCGTAGTTTCCCTAGTCCAGAAATTCTGTGTTCCCAACAAGCTTGGTGAAGGACGGCCTCCACACTTATACAGATCTGAAAATAGAGCATGTGGAGTGATGTTCTTTCATCCAGCATAAAAGGCAGAGTGACATGCAGAAACACATTCTCTGATTTCTCAGCATGTTTACTAACGCCGATTTAAAAGTAAAAGCTGTTTGTGTGGAAAACTGCATTGGAGAGAGTGCCTCCCCTTAGATATGTAAGCAGCGTAGTACCCCTAGACCAGAAAATCTTGTTTTCCAACATTTTAAGTGAAGGACGTCTCCAACACTCATCCAGCTGTCATAAGTGAGCATGTGGAGAGGCGTTCTTTCATCCTGCATTGAAGGTTAAGTGACATACTGAAACACTATCTCTGATTTCTCAGCATGTTTCTCAAAGCCGGTTTCAAGTAAAGCGGTTTGCAGTGGAAATGAGGGTTGGTGCTAGGACGTCCCCAAATATAAGAAAGCAGCGTAGTTCCCCTAGTCCTGAAATTATGGTTCCCAACAAATAGGTGAAAGAAGGCTTCCATACATATACAGATTTGAAAATAGAGCATTTGGAGTGGCGTTCTTTCATCCATCATAAAAGGCAGAGTGACATGTAGAAACACATTCTCTGATTTCTCAGCGTGTTTACTAACGCTGGTTTCAAAGTAAAAGTGGTTTGCTTAGGAAAACCGCGTTGGAGCGACTGCCTCCGGTTACATTTGTAAGTAGCTTAGTTCCCCTAGACCAGAAACTCTGGGCTTCCAACAAGTAAGGTGAAGGACACCTCCAACACACATTCAAATGTCAGAAGTTATCATGTGGAGAGGCGTTCTTTCGTCCAGCATTGACGGTTAAGTGACATACAGAAACACTTACTCTGATTTCTCAGTGTTTTTTTCAGAGCCGGTTGCAAGTAAACATGGTTTGCAGTGAAAAACCGTTTTGGTACTAATGCATCCCCATAGATATGTATGTAGCGTAGTTTCCCTACCCCAGAAACTGTGGGTTCCCAATTAGCTAGTTGAAGGACAGCTTCCAAACTCATACATTATCTAAAAATTGAGCATGTGTTGTGGAGTTCTTTCATACAGCATAAAAGGTGGAGTGACATATAGAAACACTAACTCTGATTTCTCAGCATGATTCTGAAAGCTGGTTTCAAGTAAAAGCTCTTTGGAATGGAAAAGCCAACTGGAGCTTGTGCCTCACCTTATATAAGTAAGTACCGTAATTCCCCGAGACCAGAAACTGGGTTCTCAAAAACCTAGGTGAAAGTTGGCTTCCACTCACATATGTTTCCAAAATGGAACAAGTGTAGAAGAATTCCTTTGTCTCACCTAAACAGCAAGGCTAAATCTCAAGCACTTACCATGATTTCTCTGCATGTTTACTTGAGTAGATTTAAAGCTAAAAGCATTTTTCGCTCAGATACCTAGTTAGAGCTTATTCCTGCTGTTATATATATCGGTTCGGGCAGTGCCCCAACACCACAATTCTGTTTTCCAGCAGTGTTGGTGAAGGGTGGCTTCCACACATATTCAGTTTTCTCTCATCCTCATTCTTCTGCTTAGACATCAATGCAGGTTGTGTATTGTGGAAGCCAAGGAAATTTTTTTTCATTTAGGATCAGCCTCGGAGAAAACTGAGACCTGCTTCTGCTTCTTTTCCCTGCTAGATTTCCTCTTGGTGCATTACCAATCCTCAAGAGTGAGTTCCTTTAACCAAGTAATTATTTCAAAAAAATGAGCAGGTTTCCATAGGGCCATTACTTCTTTTATATTCTTGCTTTTTAATACCTCTCTTCCATCTCTTTATCTCCAGGTGTCTTATTTCTATGTCCTTTGGTTTGGGCTGATGGCTAATCAGCATTAGTGTAGAAATTGTTGCTTGATATTACTGATCTATATTCTTTCCATGGATATTTGATTTATCATTGGATTTTAGGGAAGATAGTTTCTTTAAAAAATCTCTGGTAAGTAACTTGCGGAGGACCCTGATTCTGTTGGTCTAGAACTATAATGCTTAATTTCTGAATAAGTGATACTTTCACAGAGCTCAAAATTCCAAAGGTTTGCGTGTCACCTCTGTCCCGAAGACTTTCAAACTTTTCTTTGGGGGCACTCAGAACTGAGTGTGTGTGTGTGTGTGTGTGTGTGTGTGTGTGTGTTTGTGTGTGTGTGTGTGTGTCCTTCTGGACTTAGTTTAGCCTGAAATGAGCAAAGGCAAGTACCCCCCATTTTACACAATCAATAGACGACTTTCACAATTTGATACCTTTTAAAAATATATGAACTGTAATGTTGTAGAATTTTACAAGAGGCAGTGACCTTCAGGACTGTCAGCAATGGAGGCAGAACAGTTGGAGGGACAGCAGGTGCTCGTGCTCAGTGGCTGAAGTCACACAACATCCACGGCCACCTCTGGTTAATCTTATAGAGTGGGTGCTGTCTGCAGGCTTTCAGGGCTGTGCCCCCTCCCCACCAAACATATATATTAGGAAAAGTGGTGAGCCTCAGTATGAGAAACAATAAAGAATTAGTAGGGGAAATTGAGTTTATTGTTTTTAAAAGAAAAATTAACATCCAGGTAGTTTAATTTCAGCTCCTAATAGACTGATGTGTTGACATTCACAAGGATGCGTAAACACCTGCAAGATCATGGGGCAGGACCGGAGACTCTGAAGCAGCAATCACCACACACAACTTCCACTGCTGTCCTTGATAGCCTTATAGAATTACTTGATTAAGAAAAGGCCATAGATTTTAAATATCATCATTTTGAGAAACCAGTACTTTTGAAATCTTATATACTAATGTAACTGAATTGGATAAAGAAATGTTAAATGTGTAATAAAGCATCCAAAGAGGTAATGATTACTGAAAACACCACAAATTGAAGAGGACCACAGCATAATGTGCATATATATTTTAATGATCTGGAAGAATCAGCTCAGCAGTCTATTCGAGACATCTAGAGATGATGTCAAAAGTGGGTGTCCTTGGATAGCTTTTTGTGAATGTTAGAGTGAAGTCAGGGTCAGGTACACAAAATTAGTTTAAAAACAAAAGGTGAACCAGATTTCTTTTCAAAAATCTATTGTGTCTTGTTAGAAATCATCAAATCCAGTGTCAAGGGAAGGAAAAAAAAAACCTAGTGACCACGTGACTGTTTCAGGAGCTGGTAGTAAAATGACAGTTGACAATTGTGTAAATTAGATATGATCTTGATGTCCAACTGACCCAAAGATTTTTAGTCCATGTGCCAATAATATATCAAGGAATAAATAGTGATATATGTTTTATCAGCTCTGTTATCCCCCCTTCAAGCCTGCATTTTGATTGGGAAACTAAGAACTTCTACTGCAGGGAGGGGGATTTTCAAAAATGAAGTGTCCCCCAACCGAGAAAATTAAGAAAATGTAGCCATACACTGTAGAGACACAGGGAGATCTGTTGAGCCAGATGACACTTGCTTTACTGTCAACTAGTGGAGGTGCAGCTTTTTGAAGTCTTGGGTACCACGTTGCTGCCTTTCTCAAGGTATTGCCGACGGCTCTTGAGAAGCGATGAAGTGAGGCCAAGGAATTAGCCTCCGAATGCCCTTTGCCATGGATGTTGTCTCTATTCGCCACTTTTAAGCTTTAGCTTAGACAAGTTGCCGTGTCTTGCCAAGTGAGCTAAATACAGTAAGTACATCTTGAAGCACACGACTCTTTCCTCCTCACTGCAGCAGAGGACCTCTGCATTGGAGCATCCTGAGATGTCATCAATTGTCATTTTTTATGTTCGGAATCAGTAAGGATGCTATGTCCACATGGATGAGGAGGGTAAGATTTCATTCTCTAAAGTGTCAATGATGGGTTGACCTTTTCACTTAAAGGGTCTCACATCAACAAATGCGTGTCTGTTCTGGACCAAGAAGAAACAAGTGTTTGAAAAAGAATAGCTTGAAAGGTCAGTGGGACATGTCAGGCATCTTCTTCATGTCCTCAATTTCGGGTATCCAACATGGTTTTCCTATCCTGAGTGATACTGACAATTTGCCGTGCTCTGTGCCACATGTATACCAAAGGCTTTCCTAAATAAAATATCTAGAAATGGTAACATTCTTGATATGTGTTAAACCGGGGGATGTGAAGGATTTAAAATTAGTCCCTAATGTGCATTGATTTTTTTAAAGACATCAATTTTATAGAAACTTTTGAAGAATTAAAGTGACAGAAAATTACAAAGCACCTTTTCCTTCTGGTAAGAAAGGGTTCTGTATTCCTTTATTGATGAATGTAACATAGAATCAGTACTAATATTGTTTGTATTGTACTTAGTGTTTACAGAGTGATTCACAGATATTCTCCTATTTCATCTGTGCAATGACCTCTGGAAGATAAGATTTCCTAGTTATGCTTTTTAATGTCTATTTTTAACTCTGTCTAAAAGCAGATTGAGCCCCATTTGCTCAATTTAGAAGGCTGGACTGATATTGTGTCAGAACATTCCATGAGGCAGAGGAAAGGAAGAGACTGCGGTTCTACATGATGGAAGCTGCTCCTGAAATGATTTGACCAGCAGTCTTATCCATTTTTCCCAAGGCTGGAAACAAAACATAACCCAAGACAAGGAAAACAAGGATCCCATGTGACTCCAGCCTTGGCACATAGAGTCACTGCTGTCTTTCTGTGCCTTGGAGAGGAGGATGCTTTGGGACTGTGTTCTACAAACTCTGTTTTGTTTATCTCCACAGTGTCTTGTTTTACTGGCATATGCTGTAACTTGATTTAAATTTCATAGCTTTAAAACAAAAATCAAGATCTCTTTATCATTTATTAACTATTTGGTAAAGAGTTTTTGGTGAATATTGAACTTTATTATTAGGTCTTACCATGGCAATGCACAACACCTAGTTCCCCAGATAACAGCAGTGGCTTAAACATGCTAAAATTGTATTTCCCTCTTACATAAAGAAGTCAAGCAATCGGTAGCCCAGGGCTGGTTTGCATGATGGCCCCTGGGTCAGAGAACAAGATGCCTGTTATCTTCAGCCCATCAACCTGATGGCCCAAAGTGGCTGCCTGAGGGTCAACCATAAGGTCCACATTCCAGGCAGCAGAGAGGAGGGAAGAAAGGTGCTTCAGTTCCCTTTTGGGATGGTTCTGTAAAGTCCCAGGTAGCTTTCCTGCTTTTATCTTGCTTTAGACAGAGGGCTGAGAGACAGCTTGCTATGAGGTAAGCTCAACTCAGGACCAGCCTTCTCCCTCGAGGGGAGGGGAGGGAGTGCGCGGGGAGGAACCGATCATCCTGCACATGGTGTAAGACACCACGATGAGCCGCCGGGGGCCTCTGCAGTCCGCCCATTGCTTTGGGCTGCACTGAGCGGTTGGTAACGGTTGAGATTTTCACGTAGAGGTGCGTGTATGCTTGAACAATTGCTCGGTTCATTTAAACTAGTGGCTACCAGAGCACGTTGGAGAACACATTTGTTCTCACCTTCTAGCCAGTGACCCTCCCGCCAGGTTGCTGTCCTGCTGTTCATTTCCACGTTATTTTCCAAGACTTCCAGAGGAAATGTAAGCAGCCTGATGCTCAAATGCTTTTCTGTGTGATTCCCCCCTTGTTCTTTGAAGGAAAAACAAATTGCCTAGAGAAGAGTGGACAAAATTCCAACCCTCCATTTCTTTAAAGCTCTGAGATTTGGTGTTAGGAAATAGAAGAAAATTCCAGAAACACCGTTAAGAAACATTATTTCTTTCAAATGTGATTTTTAACAGCAAAGGACAATATAATTTATAGAACAACTTTTAAGACAATTGAATTGGCAGTAAGTTCACATAATGAAACTTCCAACAAGTCTTTATATTTCTCCTGGAAATTCCTTGGCTATTGGTGTAAATTATTAATAATTAATATCAGCTTTCTATTCTTTCTCTTCCTGTAGTTGTAGAGTTACATGAAAATAGCTTGTTGTGTCACTGAGAAAGCCTCCTGGTCAGCCTTTTAGTTAAACAGCTTGTGTGCGTTTCGGTGGCAGGTGTGCTAAATAGTAGTTTTCAGGCACTTGGGGGATGCCCATCACACCAGCACTGTGGGAGCCTATTTCTCACCCACGACCAGGTGAGACCCTCCTTTCCTCCGCTGCCTCGCCCAGCCCCCCGCATTCTGGTTATTTCTCACCACCCAATTTCATCAGATTCAGCCCTGCACAAGCAGAACAAGTCTTGGTTTCTCAAAGACCAGGATCTTAGTTCTAGGTTTTCTGTTAAAGGACAGTGTATAAAATCAGGCAAATTTATGTGTCTATTGAGGCCTCGGGATCTCTGCAATTAAAACAAGAAGTTGAGTTACAATACTATTCTTTTCCACTTCTGAATTTCTATAACTCCACACAATAGCTTTTTTATTAATTAGCTAAAAATTTTTCCAGAATATATTTTCCTAAGATTCACAAATATCTGTTACTTTATATTTAAAGATGCTATATTTAAAAAATGGAATAATTATTTACTTTTAAAAAGTAATTTAAGTCAAGAAATGTTTGATACTGAAAGTTTACTATGAGTCCAAGTATGTAAGCTTAATTTTTGTGGTACTGTCGTTAAAACACACAACGTGAGAGTTGTGGGTTAAGTTTTATCTGGGGCAAAATGAGGACCAGAGCCCAGGTGTCAGCATCTCAGAGAGCTCGGAGGAACTGCTCTGAATTTGAGGGGGAGTTCAGCATTATATGAGATTTCATTGAATGCTGACGTGCAGTCAAGTATACGTTAAGTCAGAGGCTGCTGCTATTCGAGGAACAGGTGTCTCTGTTAATGATTTTAGTGCTTTTCTAGATAGGAGGAGATGCAAGAATTTGGGCTCATAAAATTTCCTGAAAATGTCTAACTATCTGAAAGATTTTCTGCCCATTTTCCCAGAGCACAGAGCGCCCCATTCCTGATCTCCACCCTGAACTACTTTCAGAGGGAGTTCAAGGTCAGCAGCTGCAGCGGCTCATGACTTAATCAAATCAGAGGCAGATGACAAGTGCCAATTTTTAGTTGACAATATGTATATATTGTAGGAAAAAATGTTACTTTCCAACCCTACCCCTGTTTTACTTTTAGTTAGAGGTCAACTGATAACTGTTAGATGACTTAAGTCAGATGAGGGGTGAAGGAGTCGTCTCGTGAGCCGGCCAGTGCTCTATGTCAGCCTCCTTGATCACATTCAATTTTCTTTCTGTTCAAACAGCATGCATCTGATTTTATGAAGTTTGGAGACTGTCCTGAGCACATGGGGTCTGGAAGTGGCCCTGTTCCTGTGGTCTTTGTTTATTCTGTGAATTATGGTGTGAATCTTTATGTGCCCAAGCTTCATCATAATTTCAAACTTTAAGGATTTAAATATGGGAGATGGATGCCAAGTTCTGGGAATAGATTTTCAGGATAACAGCCAGGATTGGTAAAAAGTAGGGAGAATGGATACAGCCTTTAAAAAAGAAAAGTTATTTTACAATTTCTGGCAGATAAATTAAAGTCCTTGTTGGGATTCTATCAGGAATGTTTAATTGGGAGACCTACCTCCCATTTTCATGAAATAAAATAATTTTATTATTTGTTTAGTGCCTACTGTCTAACAAATAAGTATCCCCTTTGCATATATTTTTATCATTTAATCTCTACAAAGATTCCCTGGAGAACACACGTGTCACAGGTGAGGGAACCAAGATCATCCAGGGTAAGTGGCTGGAAGGCAGATGGGTTGGAGGGCTTACCCTCCTTCAGGCTGAGACAGAGACACCAAGGTTTATTGACAAGCGTGTAGCTGAAGTGGTTTATTTAATACTTTGCTTCCTTGATGAATTGGATCTCTTGAAATTGTTTATGTCTGTCTTATCTTCCCCTCTCTCCTCTGCCTCAGGACTTCTCCTCGTAAGTAGTATGAATTCAGCCTGAGCTGATTCAGGAAAATCAGAAAATAAAAAATTAGCCCACACAAATGACTTCTTAGTCCTTGTAATTCAGTACTTCCTAAAATTCTCAGAAACGCAAGGAAGGTGTGTTACTTCGGGGACTGAGTGCATTTGAAGTGTGAGAAATGTTAAGTGTGATCTGGTAAAGGCGCAGGCTCTATAGACAAAGATCCGGGTTTGGATCCTGGTTCCATCAAGTACTGGAAACATGACCACCTACAGCCTCAGTTTCTTCATGTGTTAAATGGGCTGATGGAGCTCACCTCCAAGTGGTCAGGTCAAAATGAGATGGTACGAGTGACTCTCAGGCAGAATGCTTGGCAAAGTGCTAGTTGCTCTTGCTGGTTTATAATGTCCTCTTAGGTAATTCCGTTGTCCATTGGCTTGAGAATACCTCCTCATTTGATTTAAGAAAAATAGCATGCATTAAGAATTTTAAAAATAAGGAATGAAGATTTACTGATTAATGCTGGGTGTATTTTTATAGTTCATTTATTTAAAAAAAAAGTAGGAGTTCTCTAAAGAGAATTTATTCAGTGTGCCTAGAATATGATTCAGTTAAAAATGGTTTTCCTTTAAATACTTTTCAGAAATTTTCTGTGATATTTTTCTTGAAAAGTACTTGAAGATTTCTGAGGAGGTTTTACATTTAGAAAAGTTTATTCTTGTAACAATTGACACATTAAATAAATGATTCATATCCCTGGACAGCATAAAGCACTGGCTTTTTTTTTTTAATATATATAATTTTGGTGGTTAGTTCTATGACATTTTATTGGGTAGAACTATCTCCCATTTCCATTTTACAGGCAGAGAAGATGAGTCATACGATACTCACTATACAAGAGAAGCAGAGGCTGATTAATTTGGGCAGAAGTGTAAAAGGGTATGGAGAAAAAAATCGTTGACTCGCAAACTGGACGCATTCTGTGGTGCTGTGCAGCTGAAACGGATTTGATTTTGCTTCTGGGTTGTCCTAGGTTTTGGCACATGTGCCTGGAAATGTCTCTCGGGCAAAGATGCTTATTTAAGAAGGTTGTCATTGTAAATGTTCTTAAGAGTATTAAACAAATTCCACAGCAAATAAATGAACATGTTTGGAAGGTTTTCCACCCTAATGTAATTTCCAGAAAACAGACATGATTCACTTGCTAAACCAAACACACAGGTACAATAATGAGCCTGGCTCACATGACTGGACAGCACGGAGGGAGCCTCATCTATTGGCCTGGGTTATGCTGCAGTAACTGCACCTGAAATTTTAATTAGAATTTATTTACAGCGAGTGCTGCTTCCGCGTTTTTCTCCCCAAAGTAAGGAAGCGCCCTCAATGCCTGGCCATTAGTCTGCAGAGCCCCGCGGCTCACACACTCCCCTGCTCATCAGGAGGCTGATGGAGCCAGTTTGCTTAGACACACTTAGCTACACTCGCAGCGGGGATCATCAGTCTCTTCTGTGTGTTGATCTCCACGTGCAGGGGAGAAAATCGACTTTTGCTGCCGACAAACGCTAATTGACTACCAGTTGTTTCAGAGGGACTGTGATGTTGAAAACTGGTGTCCCATTCATTTTTATATGTTGGATGCTGACAAATTTCACGGCAACACCTTCACGGTAAGTACACCCACCAGGGAGGGTGTCGGAGTTTGAATCTGTGTGTTTTAGTATTCAGATCCTGGCACTGGTCAGTTTACAGTGTTCTCGCTGGGTTTGGGAGACTGTTTCTGGAGCGATTTCTTTGGCTTCCAATAAATTTGCAAAGCCGTCTCCTTCAGTCGATTTCTGATGAGTTGAGTTGGGAGGGGCATGTGAAATTGGGGCGGGCAGAGAGGTGCAATGAAAACTAGCCACCATCTGGTTACCTTTCATTTTTTGTGGGCCAAAAATGCTTGTCTTCTTTTCTTTTCTCCTCCATTCATCCCTTCAGGTCAGGGAGTCGTCTTCAAGAATTTCTTCCTAAAATGTAAAGTAATGATGAAGGCAGTGTGTTTCTGTGGTTGATTTCATTTGATTTGCTTTCATTGTTAAAGATTTTCTGGTGAGGTTCTTATAGCTCTTAAAAGCTGGAAGAGCAGCAATACCAAGGAGAGAAAGTCAGAGAAATGAGTCAGCGGCCCCTGTGAGGTCTGGGGGACGAGGGCAGGAGGTGGGGCGGAGGCAGCACCGTGGCCTCACCTGCAGCCCTGAGGGCAACGTGAGCATGTAAAGCCAGCGTCTCTTGTCACCATGTGTTCTAACAGGACTCCCACTAAAGGAATGCGAGGAGATTTGGGGAGGCCTTAACTTTTACCCTCTTGCCAAACATCTTTACTGCTGACTGTATTTATTCAAGATGACACAGAGATCACCTGCAGAGTGTGAGGAAGCGGTGCTTGCTTCCTGTCTTGCCCGCCCCAGGCTCACTCATCAGACACCTGATTCTTGCAGGCACTGCAGTTCCCGTGGGGGGAGCTCTGCTCCTCGGGGAGCTGGGCACGGCAGTGCGCACATTGAAGCCGGCCGCACCATCGCTGATCCCACTCCAAATGGTGAGATGAGCCCTTTGTGTAAGTAGTAGAGGTGGGATCCAGAGTCTTCCTGTGTTTGAGTTTTGCAGTAAAGCCAACTTGGAGGAAAGAAAGAAAATGCCTACTGTTCCATGACTGTGTCCTAAGGGTTTAAAGCTCACTGTGGAGCACACGTGAGATCTCATTCAGTAAATACTCTGGGGTCTTGATTCTGACTTGTCTTGAATTTGGCATTCTCATGTTATTTCTCTTAAAATATGTCTAAGCAATCATTTTTGTTTGATGGTTATGTGTGCATAAGGGTCCTGAAGAAACTGTTGTGGATGGAAGTGTGGGTACCAGAAGGGCTGGTGGCCCTGGGGTCTGCCCGAGCTCCACACCGTTTGTTACCAGCAGTCTTTCAGATTGCATCTTATTCCAGAGCTCATCGGGGCTCCCATCTCTCACTACGTGACTTTAGAGAATATTTGTTCAGAGGGGAGGGGACGGGGTGCTTCCAAGTTTGGGTTCTGGGGTTCCCTGTCTAAAGGTGGCACTGGAACAAATCATTTATTCATGGAGTAATGAAGCCCCCCAGTCTCGTGGCTAATTGGGACTCCCTGTCCTTCTTCATTTTAGGAGCTGGAGGGCTTGTGTTAGGCCCCCAAACCTGTTTTTTGGTGAGCTTTCAGTCCTATAACTCCACCTGGGTTGTCCCGTTTCAGTCACATGACTTTGATTTTTGCAGGTAGGTGTGAATCCTGGATAGTGCCTGGGACTTCCTGGTTTCCCCTACAGTAGGGACACTGAAGAAAGTTCACCCCATAAGGTGTGTTCGGGGGCCTCGAGGACAAGTAGGGACCCACAGACAGATGTCTGGATGGGTGGCGATCAGGCCCAAGTCTTGGAAGAACAGAGATTCCATTACTGTTTTAACAGTGAAATTGAAGGAGTAATTCTGGAAGGTCTGATGCAACTGAGATTAAAATTATTATATGGTTTTTATTGTTAGCAGGAGTGGTTTTTAATCCTTAGACCCAGTCCCCCCTATTGACAATAAATATTTTGTAACCTTTCTTTTCTGGTGCCCGGAAGTGAACGTCATAGAAAATGTAACCTAACTATAAATATGATAAACAAATAGACAGGTAGATGGAAAGATGTTTTGCCTAAATTCTTATATTATGGGGTATTTTATATTCTATGCTAATTAGTGACCACTCAGGACAAAAGGCACATACAAAGGGAGTCACTTCTAATAAACTATTTTTCCAACCCTTACCTAACTGGGAAACAAGTGGCTTCAGAATGTTAGAGCACCTCCCAAGTCCCTGGGGAAATCTCCTTGTCAGAATTACACTTGCTTATGGTGTCCTGTGCCAAGTGCAAGCAGATGCGGTTCGGAAGCTGCCCGGAGGCTGACTCCGGGGATTCCTTCTCCGTCGCAGCTGTGAGGGAGCCTTGTCTTTCCTGACCACAACCAAAGAGGCGATTTTGAATCTCTTAAAACTGCCATACCAGTGTATATCACAACCCTCACAAGATACGTTGAATAAAGTAGAAAACTTTAAGTGTCTCCTTTAGGATAGAAATAGGGTATAAAAGAAATAAATTAAAAAATTCTAGTGCCCGAATAAGTGCTACATTACACTGGCTGCATTATAAGGTTAGAAAACTTCATTACCGCTTTACATACCACATCTTGTATTTAGATTTTATTTATCTTTTTTTCCCTAAAGAAAAAACAATCATTTGATGAGTTCTTGTGTCAGAGGTGATGAGCAGAGAGCAAGTGTAAAACCGGGAACCGTGGTGCTGGTTAGTCTAAGACCATCTCCGTCACTGCGCAGATCATCTTTACTCATTTTACTGCACTTTTTGGAATCACCTTCTCACTTGGAAAAACTCCCGTGTCAGTTGGATTTGCTAGTAAAACAATTCTTTTTCTTACCTAGAACATCAGTGATGTTTTCAAGATGATAAAAAAAATTTGCCCATGGCATTTAAACAGTTGCTTGTTCTCGTAACTCATGGCTCACGGTCTCGTATTTGTCACAATTGGAACTGTGTTTTCTTTGTGCAAATTCTCATTGCTTTGGTGACGCAGGGACACTTGTCCTTACTGGATGGAATATGATAGTAGTTTTTTGCATTCTCTCCCTAAATCTGGAGTCCTGTGTTATGTTTCCTGTTAACTTAAAAAATAGGAATATTGTTATTTACCTAAATATCTAACCTCACACCAGTGGTGCATATCAAATTGGTCCAAATAAGAATTCCAATATTAAATGAAACAGTAATTTCACAACCCACTTTTCCAAAAATTTGGATTGATGGTTCAATTATACCAGGGACATTAGCTGTTTTAATTGAATCAATCATTGCTTTCTTCAATAAAATTTTCCATTCCATCTGCTCTTTTGGTTTATTGTTCTTCAGTGTTTCATTTGCTTTCTTTCCCAAAAATATATGATTTTGGCTTTTGTCATTGAAAACCTTACTGGTTTTGCTACCTCATGCTGGAGAGGAAGGCTTGTGACTGTTTTATAGTCACTGGTTTCATGGTTGTATGAGTGCTTAATGCCACGTTGCAGGGGTGTGGAGACCTAATGAATTGTGTACATAAAAGGCTTAGTCTACACTGAGTGCAGGGTTAGTGTTCACAGCCCATGTCATCAGTATCATAATTAATCCATTACAATCATCCTCTATTAATCAGTGTTTTCCTTCTAACGTCTCCAGGAGAGGAAATGTAGTAGTCTAAATGCAAATCTTTGCCAAACTTTCAGTCAATTCAAAACCTTTAAAGCTTTGCTGTCAATAGGACTGTGTGCCTTCTATCCCTAATTCTACTCCTCCTGACCCAGGACGCGGTCTCCACAGCTGATGATCCATGAGACACTGGATTCTTGGTCCCATGGCTCTGTGTGTTCTGGGACTTCTGGGGACTTCAGCACTGTTTTAGGGGCTTTGGGTCCCACCTCTTCATAGCATTGCTGAGATGAGATCTGTGGGTTCACCCTCATTCTTGACTGTATGGTGCATTTTTTCTAGAACCAACACACGCCACCGTGGCAGCACTACTTTGAACACGTGCTGGGGCAGCGTGTGCTTGTCAGTTCTTGGGTTTAAATTTTCTGTTCTAATTTCTATAATGGGGTATATTGACAGATACACTCCATTTAAACAGAAGCTCTGTGGGGTTTTCAGCAACTTCTAAGAACATAAATATTCCTGAAGCAGCTAATCTTCCTCCCAACAAGTGAGGAGCAAGCCGGCAAGTCCTGGGGGCCTGTGGCGGCCAAGCTGTGCAGCCCAGGCTGCTCACCGAGGAACAAGGAGAAAATCTTAAAAACCTACTTCCATGTTGTCTTTCACAGAATCTCAGAAATGAACGTTTTAATATCTAAAGAGGGGTGTTTTTTTAAAATAAATTTTTTATTTTTTTCCTTTTTCAGTTTTATCAGGTAGAATTTTTACAGTTCAACTTCACATACACATATTGCATGTAAATACATGTATAGAGCATACTGCATTTTTTAGTTTACATATATGTACTAATTATTGTTTCATAAGAACAGATTAGAGCTTTAGATTTTTAAAATTAGTTACCAGAGGAATAAGGACATCTACAAAAGAATAAACAGAATATGGTAATCCAATCACAAAGGACGGTCAGATGTGCTTGCATATATTCAAGAAATCAAAACAATATTTAGTTCATTTGTGGTCTTATTATTATTGCTATTAATTTTAGATTCCCCATAAATGAAGTCATATGGCATTTTTCTTTCTCTTTCCACCCCACTTCACTTAAAATGACAGTCTTCAGGTCCATCCATGTTGCTGCAAATGGCATCTTTTATGGCTGAGTAGTATTCCATTGTATATATGTATCACCTCGTCTTTATCCAGTCATGTGCTGATGGACATTTGTGTTGTTTACATGTTCCTTGTTCTATGTCCCTTCTGGCAACAATTACGGATTTTAAATATTTTCCACCTTAAAATCCTTCCTGAAGGAGATGTGGTAACTGGAATCAAAAACAGTTACAGCACAGGGTTGTTTGTGATGGCCTTGGGGGCTTGGTAGAAAGGTTGGCAGAAAGGATTTCAGATTCTGATCAAATGAGTCCTCCTCTTGTAGCCCTGCTGACCGCCTCTCTCACGGCCTGCCCTACAAGTCTGACCAGTCCCTTCTGTGAATCCTACTTTATTGTGCACAAATTTTGTCCAATTGGTGTCATCCAGTATGGACCTTAAGTGAGGCACCCAAGCTCCTGTGTTGGTTTCTTCCATCAGTCCTTACTTCCTTGGGAGCCAGGACTGTCTCATTGCCCCAAGGATCCCTAATGCCTAGTGAGATGCATGATAAAGCTGGTACTTAATGAGCACATGGGTCAAATGGAAAAACCTGATCAAAAAAAGGCCCTCATTTTTCAGACATGCCTACTTGAGCACATAGGGTAAAATGACATGTCTTCTTGGATTTGCTGTCAAATACTTCAACAAAGGACAAATAAAAGAACAAAGGTCTGAATAAAGGAAATATGGAAAAGTTTGTGAATTCCTTAATCTGGGTGATTGGCTTATTGTACTATACTTACTCATGTATACTTAAGTTAGTTTATAATTTTACTGTCATTAGCTGAATAGCAAGTATTAATGCGTATTAATTGAAATCCTTAGAACTGAACAAACTTACCCCACACAAAATCCTTAATATCCTAGTAGTTTGTCTTTCAGAAATCTTTTCCCACAAAGACAGGAAAAAAGGGAAAGGCAGATCCGTGCAGTATTTCCACGTTGTCAAAAGACCAAAGGCCGATACAAAAGAAGAGATTGTAAAAAAGATAAAGAGGCTGAAATCAATGTCCGGAAAACCTAGCTAACAATCCTAAATGGCCCAACTTAACTAACCTCAGCACTGCTGCATCAAGAATGGGGCAAATAGCACCTAGTGGATTTTTTTTTAATAAATAAATAATAATCCAGTTCCTACCACAGGCAATTATGATAAGACTGAGTATAATTTCTAACACCAACTAGTGTACAAATCATAATTTCTACTTGATTCAAACTGCTTCTTCTATAAAATTTGAATCTTTTTATTCTTAAGACAGATTTGTGGCCTATGACCTAGTGATAAAATTTTCAACTGGCTTGTATTAAAAAAGGTTCACCATAGTGAGAGTTTATTACATCAAGTATTCCTTTTTGGGAAACCCATGTGCCTTGTCATTCTCTTTCATAAGATTTCCTGTGGAAAATTCAATCCTTCATTCAGGAAAAGGCTGAGCAATATATCTCATGGGAAAACCTTCATAAACTGCAACACAAGAAAATGAAAATGACAGTGAGCAGCCCGTGAAGCCGGCAGACACACAGCGCACGGCTGTGTTCCCGCCTCGAATTTCTTTAACCAGCAGGGAAAATGTGCATTTCAAGAAATAGACATAAACAATTTTCAGGACCTGAGCACACAATTTCCCTTTCAGGGTTTAGTGGGCTTCCATTTAATTCTATGAGAAATGTTTAAAACAACAGAACAACAGCTGAGATAGGGTTTAAAGTAACTTTTATGTCTTAGTGAAAATAAAGCCAACTGATAGTTATCATTTTTACTTTATTTGATCTCACTCTCTTACTTTACCTCCCCAACTTCCTCCAGAAAATGATTGTGAACATCCCCTCCTGTGTCAGAAGGCTAAGTAGAAAGTACCAATCAAATGGAGGTGGGCTTTGTTGTTTTATTTTTCAAAACAAACAAGTTTAATTCATGTGATTTAATAATTTACATCAGAAACAAAGTCTACTCAATAAATGGTAGCCAACACATGTCATCATAGCTGCTCATCAGGTTTGGCCCCACGTTACACACTTTTACATGGACATGTGCCATGTGCTGTCATGGGAAATGGTGAGTGGGGACAGGGCCTCTGCTCTCACAGGGCACACAGCCTGGTGGGGAGGTGGTGTTCAATCATTGCCCTTTTTTTTAATATAATTACAAATTATGGGAAATGCTATTTAAAAAGAACAAAATGAGTCAATGAAAGTGAAAAATACAAGGACAGTATTTAGGCTGAGGGAAGACAGGGAACCTCTTTGAAGAGCTGACACTCCACTGAGACCCAAAGGACAACTCCGGTGCTGCAGGTGAAGGGCAGGGACACATTGATAAAGGGCTGATATCCAGAATATACCAACATCTCTTTAAACTCAACAAGAAGGATGAACAACCTGATTAAAAAATGAGCAAAATTCCTGACACAGATCTCATCAAAGAAAAAATCTAGATGCCAAAGAAGTCTATGGAAAGATGCTCCACAGCATCTGTCATCAAGGGGATGCAGACTGAAACAGCGAGGTACCACTGCACACCTGTCAGAACTGCCAAAACTCTGAACACTGACAGCACCAAATGCTGGTGAGGATGTGGAGCATAAGGAATTCTCATGCATTGCTGGTGGGAATGTAAAATGGCCCAGATACTTTGGAAGACGGTCTGGCAATTTTTTACAAAACTAAACGTACTCCTAACACATGATCCGGCAACTGTGCTCCTTGGTGTTTACTCGACGAAATGGAAACTTATGTCCACACACAAAACTGCATACAGATGTTAATAGCAGCTTTATTCATAATCACCAGAACTCAGAAGCAACTAAGCTGTTCTTCAGTAGGTGAATGGATTAACTGTGGTCCAGCCAGAAAATGGACTATTATTTGGTGCTAAAATGAAATGAGTTATCAAGGCATGGAAAGACATGGAGGAACCTTAAATGCATATTACTAAGTGAAAGAAGCCAATCTGGGAAGGTTCCGCAACTGTCTGATTCCAACTGTATGGTGTTCTGGGAAAGGGAAAACCACAGAGACTAAAAGATCAGTGGCTGTCAGAGGCTAGAGGGGAAGGAGCAATGAATGAGGTGCAGCACAGAGCATTTTAAGGTCACTAAGACAGACTACTCTGTATGATGCTGTGACGGTGGATACATGTCATTGCACATATGTCCAAACCCACAGAGTGCACACCACCAAGTGTAAATCCTAGTGTTAAGTCTGGGCTCTGGGTGATGATGACGTGTCAGTGCAGGTTCACCCATTGTCGCAAATGCATGCTCTGGTGCAGGCGTCAATAGTGAGGAGGCTGTGGGGACAAACTGCAGTTCATACACTGAATCCAGCCCCAGACACCGCTGTTAATAAAGCTCTGTGGGTGTGTGGAATGTCCGGATGCTCTGGCGTCTGAACAGCAGAGCTGAGCAGCTGCACCAGAGATCAGGAGGTTTGCAGACCCTGAAATATTTACTCCCAAGCTCTTGACAGAAAAAGTCTGCTGAGCCCTATTCTAAACGAATCAGAATTCACCCTGATGAGACAGGACAGCAGGGCCCAAACCAGGCATGGTTAATGGGACTGAAGCAATGTTTTAGTTCCAACACCTTTGCTGAAGTCCTGCAGATCCCGCGACAGACTGTAGCCAGGAAGCGTCTGCAGAAGGAGTCGGGAGAAGACCTTCCCGCCAGGCTCCGGGATGCCGGGGGCCGCGCGCTGCACGGGGGCCACCCGCTTGAAGAAGGCGGACTTGCGGTGGAAGCCGATCAACTCATAGAGCTCGGAGAGGATGCTGCACTGCTGAATTCTCTCCTAGGAATGCTGAAGCACAGGGAGAAAAGCAACAAGCATCTGAACGAAACATGTAATGGAAAAAAGACCCGTAAAAAATTTTCCCTTAAAACAGAGACCGAACGACACAGGAAGGAAGAGGAAGGCTGACTTCACGCACTGATGGGACCGGATGCAGAAATGCAGGGAAGCAGCGCTGTGCGGATGCTCCAGACCCACTCTGGGCCCCACCTTTCCGCGTTCCGCCTCTCCTTTTACTAGAAAGGTCCGAATTCCCTGAAACAGAGGAATCTGCTACCTAAACATGGGACACAGAGAAGGGAAAGAGGAAAAGGACGGGAAAGTAAAGGAACAACAGTTCATCTACACCCTAGGGTTTGGGCGGGACTTTCACCAAACACACAACCTCTCAAAGCACAGAGCACACAGTGAGAGGCTGACAGAGTGACTGCGACTTCTGCTCCTTAAACACCAGCTACCTGCCAGCACACGCTGTGCCCGTTACTGAATCATTACAATCATTTCAGAAACTATTACTACCCCAGCTCACAGGCAAGGAAATCTGAATCTCGGGGAGGATTTATTATCATCCTGGACAAATTCCCATGGCCCAGAAGTGTCAGAGCCTCCGGCAGACCCTGGACTAAAATGCTCCTCATCACCACGGGCCCTGAGCCTCAGGCTGAGGCCACGTTAGGTCTGCACCGGCCCAGAGCACGAGTCTGTGGGACAGGGAGTGGTCCCATTTGAAGTGCCAGGCCAAGGCCCTCAGGAACATATGTAATGAAACCAAATACCCAAACTCATTTCCAAGCACTTCCCTGTCCGGTAGGACTGCTCAGCACATCTGGCTTATCACCTGTGCACAGGCAGTGCAAGGGGCCCAGACAGTGACGTGACGTCCCCATGGAAGTGGCTCAGAGACCGCTTCATCACAGGACAGACTCTCCCGGCTTCCAACGTTAACTCTCCATTCCATTTCCAACTGGAAAGTAAGTTTAGACTTGTTTTCCTCTCCAGAAACAAAGACAGTGGTAACATCAGCGGGAAACTCAAGACTGAGGAAGAGTCTCCTGGACATTTGGAAGGATAGGCTGGGGAGGGAACAGAGATAGGGATCAGAAAGACCCGTGTTCCAGTCCAAAGTCTGCACATCACTCGCTTTGACAGTTTCCTTATTAATACAGGTGATAAAATCTAATTATGATTGTTTTGAAAACTAAAAGAAATAACGTATGCCACTAGCATAGGTGTAAAATCCTCCATGAGTGTTCCAGAAATGGACGTGACCATGGTTAGATACTGTCTGCCAAGTCTTGTGTGCTAAGCTCACATCAGCCAGCCAGAGATGTGCCAGAGAATGCCTCAACAGCCAGCAGCCTTCTCCAACTTGGAAACTCACAGTGTCTGAAGAACAGGCAGTGGTGGATGTTTTGGGACACTGTGGAGGTAGCACTCCAGTGATGACTTTAAAAAGCTGGGGAGAATTTAGGGGACCATACAGTTCAAATACAGTAAACTCATTCCATGTCTACAAATATTCATCTGTAGCCATGGTTATTCAGAGAGGAAGTACATATTCAAACGTACATCATTTTCCCACATAAGTGCATCAAAACAATTTGGAAAGAATGTAACTTTCTTCTCTAGATCACACAGTGGGGATTACAAGGTTTGTATTGACAGCACTACGTGTAAATCATCTGCAAACGTAACTGGGTCCATTATCAGTCATCATCATTTGAAGGGAAGGATGGAAAAGAACAAAGCCTAGCTAATACGCTCCGGTAATTTGTTGGGTTACGATGTCACAGAGGAGACGGACAGCTCAACAAGGAAGCACTCTGCCGTGATCACGGAGCCGGGGAACGGGATGGGCGGCAAGATGTATGGCGCAGCCGTAGCTGTGCCCGCCCTTCTAGGCAGGTACCCAGTCACTTTGACAAGGTGTCAAAAGTGTATGCCCACGTCCTCATCACCTGTCATGCATTAAAGAGAAATGGAAACCTATTAACGGCCAATAACCTCGGTGGGTACACCGTCCAAAGAGCAACGTCACAGTTTGACAACTGGCCATCCCGGTTCCCTGGGCTTCATTCTTGGAGAACCTTAAAAACCACTCCTCTGTCCTCAAGAACTGCTGCCTACTTGTCCTATCTTTGGCTCAGGGATACAGCACGTTCACGTTGACTTTAATGTCTGCACAGATTTGACTGTCTTTCTCCAGGTTCACTTGTCCATTCTGAAGAGGCCTGAGTTAAGTCCAAACTCCATAAGATCAATTCCCTCCAGTGACAACTCAACGAGCCTGCAATTACAAACCAACTGAACAGGACTGTCCTCAGCTAAAAATGTCACCCGCCCTTCACTGCTTTCTTAATCTCCTGTCCTGGCTAATTGCAACAGTCTAACACCACCCTCCACCAAGTTCCCCAACTATGTCAAATAGAAAGTAAGGTCCATAAAAGAGGTGACAACTCCATAGTCACATCTGAATTCCTAGCATATATTAATGTCAATAAATAGAACTATGATTATGGCTTCTTTCCTTTAAAACCTTTCTGGTTATTTAAATGAGACCATGGAAGGGAGGTGTTTGGGTCCAGTATCTTGATCCAGAAGACTCTGGAGACATTTTTCTAAATGGCTGCCCACTGATTCATTCAAAACACAACTTCTCTTTCCAGGAGGAGCTGTGATTTTCTGCCAGGAGTTTGTTGTCAGTCTCATGCCAGAACAGATTTAAACTAAATACTTACATTGGATATGTTATTTTTCCCCGCTTCCAAAAAAATTGACTTTCCTTACTTCCTTGCCTTGAGGAATGCTTTTTTACTTTTCTTTCTAATTCACCCTTTTATAAAGCAGGATTCTCAGGATGTGCTTGGCCTTACATAAGAACAGCCATCCAACTCCCAGTGTGAGAGGCCTGGGGCTCACCTCCTGCCCTCCTGTCAAGGCAACTGAAACTCAGTTCAGGAGCCAACTGGCCCCCAGGGCTTCTAAGGCTCGTGTATCTCCCAGAATCCCTGCTTTCTGGTTGACTTGGCTTCTGAGGATTTCCCCTCACTTTCTTGACAATTAGCTGTGCAGCTTGAAAGATGAGGAAGGAAGGTCTTATTTCTTAATCAGCATTTTAAGGAACTTATGTAATGAAGGTTTTCAAGAGTTTCTAGAACCCTCCATTGCCGAGACAGAAAACACACTAGATATATTCTAAATCTAGCTATCATGTGCATTTTTTATTTGCT
Source organism: Camelus dromedarius (assembly GCF_036321535.1). Classification (NCBI taxonomy): domain Eukaryota; kingdom Metazoa; phylum Chordata; class Mammalia; order Artiodactyla; family Camelidae; genus Camelus; species Camelus dromedarius. The sequence goes on from NW_026989754.1 coordinate 616,729, forward strand.
TTTGTTTTCTTAACTGCTAACAGACATTTTTGAATTAAAAAATAAAATAAGGCCCCAAATAGGATAGAACATTGAAGAGGAAACAAAATTAAAGGGCAAAGACAGAAAAATGATAAGTACTCTACAAAGTTAATAGAAAAAATACACTATGGATCAGATCAGCAGTTCTCAGTAACAGCTAATTGAAACCTGACCATGAGGTAAAATGTCTCTCCTGTCAGGAGACGGTCAACAGAAAACAGAATTAAATCAACAAACTAAAATTCTAAGTCTGGCGAAGTAGAGAAGTCTACCAGCTAAATGTGTTTTCTTCTGGAAAAGAGGGAGACTCACAAGATCTTTTCTGTGGAGCCTGAGCCCAGGTGAGGATGGTGAATTGAGCTCTGTAAGTACCCAATTAGCAAAGTGAGTGATGAATAAAGAGACGTGAGCTTTGATGACAGAGATGATACTACTATTCACTTGTCCTGTAAGTATGTCTTCACGTTCAATGATCAATACCTCGGCGTCCTCAGGGATTGAGATTATAGGAAAATGCACAGCCCGGGCCTAGACCTCCTCTGTGATTGTGGCACTGCACTTAGATGTTTCAAGGGCACCACCAACTCCACCCTCTGCCTCTCCCAGCTCAGTCCCATCACTCACAGATGTGACTGGACCCCTCCTTCAGGGCCCAATTTCCTCAGTCAATGAGTCACACCACCCACACCTCACCTACAAAGTTCTCACTGGCACTCCCTCAGCACTGACTGTGCGCTGGGGACCACGCTGCACATTGTGCACACGTTATCTCACTGGATCTCCACAGAAGTCCTGGGAAGTCGGTATATCACTGCTTCAAGTAATAAGATAAATTGTTTCACTTCCTTGAGTGCGTCATCCAAAGTGACACGGCTACTGAGCCACAAACCTGGGACTGAAAACCATTTGAAAATTGAACACTGCTACACCTCATAGCCACCCTACTCTGACTTATCACATCACCTCCTGCCGAGCCTTCTAAATGTTTCTAAGCATTCTACAAGACAAAAGTGATCTACGAGAGCACCCCTCTCCCCTACTTAAATTCTGACAATGACGTTCCACTTCCCTTAGGAGAAAGCCCCACCGGGCCTGAGCACAGCCCAACGGCCCGGCATCCGCGTTCCCTGCCCGGCCGCGCCGCCTCACCCACCACGCAGTGCTACACGTGCCGTGTCCAGGACAGGGATGCTGACTCCGTACAACCCGGGGCTCGTCTTACTCAAACAATGATCAACCTCTTCAGTGCTGACTCTCAGAAAAATGTTTTCTCTGGATGAATCAGTATCTTTTTCCTTACAACTTCCCATCATTGATAATGAGCTCCCCCCAAAAGAGAGAAAACCTAATACTCAGACTCCTTATCTGTAAAGTGTGAATAACAAGGAAATATGAGAGGTTTTAAGCGGAATAATATTCATGTGAGGCTGAGGGACAATTCCCAACATACAGTAAGCACTCAATATGTGCTTACTTAATATTAATAAAATAGATACCATTCCAGCAACCTTAAATCAATGCTTTATGGCTTTGTCCAAAAGACTACCGACAAACTATTGGACGAACCCCTTTGAGCAGATCCACCCAAGCGTACTGGGATAGGTAAGACTTGACTCCAGTTACAGCTGCAGCCAACCAGCACTACGGGGCGGGGGCAGTTTGCTCAAACTCTTACATGTTGTTTGAGCATTTAGTTGTAGTTATTGAATAAAGACAGGTATTATATAGTCAAAGCTCCTGAAACATAAATCTTCAAATTGATGCAAATTAGTTTCAAGTACAACACTCTCACTAGAAATTATTTGAAAATTATAGTCTTAGCTCCTCCACACATCGAAAGGGCATTTTCTTAATGTATCTGACTATATACACTGAAAGGATTGTTTAAAAGAAATTAAGATGAAGCCATAATGAATAAGCTTTCAGTATAATCTGCACAAAGCCCCACCCAAGGGTCTCACTTCTCACTTCCACATAAGTGTTCAGGTAGCTTAACCTGGGTCTTGGTTTCTTATGACACGGGGGTGGGAAGAATTGTGGATAGATTTATGTAGCAAATATAAATCTAGGGTATTTGCTGTGTAGGAATCCTAGAAATAAATAAATTGATATATAGTCCCACCCTTAGGAAGCTCAGCCTTTCCAACTACAACAGCATTAAAAATAAAATGAGAGATACATTTAAGAAAATTTTACAAGATTTGCACATTGAACATTTTGAAGTATCACCAAAAAAAAATTAAAACATCTACATATATGGAAGGCATCCCATGTTCATGGAATGGTAGACAATATTATTAAAAATGTTAAGACTCCCGAAAGTGATCTACAAATTTAATGGAATCCCTATCAAAATTCCAGCTGACTTCTTTGCAAAAATTGAAGAACTGATGCCAAAATTCATATGGAAGTGCAAGGGACCCAGGTCAGCCAAAACAATCTTGAAAAAGAAGAGCAAAGTTGGAGGACTCACTCAATGGTTACTACAAATCTATAGTACTCAAGTCATTATGGTACTGGCATAAGTTTGGATGCATAAATCTATGAGAAACAATAAAAAATCCAGGGGGGAAACTTACATTTACAGTCATTTTTCCAGAAATGTGCCAACAAAACTCCATTGAAAGAATAGTCTATTCAACAAATGGTGCAGAGACACCTGGGTATCTGAAGGCAAAAGAATGAATCTGGAATCTGGACCCCCCGTATTTTATATAACAAATAAAATATTAATTCAAAATGGATCACAGACAGAAACGTAAAAACTAAATGTATAAATTTTCTAAAAGAAGACATAGTTTAAATCTTTGTGGTCCTAGGATAGGCTATGGCTTCCTAGATACAATACCAAGAGCACAAGTGAAAAACAAGAAAGATAAAATGGACTTCATCAAAATTAAAACCATTTGTTACAAAGGACATCATCAAGAAAGTGAAATGAAAGGGGAAGGGGGTAGCTCAAGTGATAGAGTGCGTGCTTAGCAAGAAAAATAAAATGAATAAATCTAATTACCTCCCCTAGAAAGAAATTGTTTTAATGTTTAAAAAAAGTAAAGTGAAACGACAATCTGCTGAATAGGAGAAAAATTTTGCAAAGCATATATCTAATAAGAGACTAGTATCCAGGATATAAAACAAATGCTTACAACTGACCAATACAAAGAAAATCGACCCAATTTTTAAATATGCCAAGTATTTAAATAGATAAACAATTGGCCAATAAGCATATGAAAAGATGCTCAGCATCACTTGCGAAATCAAAATCAAAATGATATCTGATTTTACACTCACTAGGATGGTTATAATCAAAACATGGACAATAACAAGTGTCGGTCAGGAGGCAGAGAAATGGGAACCCTCAATATGCAGCGGTTGGAAAGGAGCAATGGTGCAGCTTCTTTGGAAAAGCCTGGTGTTTCCTCAAAAGGTTAGAAATATATGGCTCAGCAATTCCACTCCTACATATAGAGTCATCCCTCAGTATCCTCGGGGGGTTCGTTTCAGGAACCCCCCACCCTGGATACCATAATCCAAGGATGTTCAAGTCCCTTTACAACCAGCCATCTGGATCCTTGAAGTGGAAACTACAGATATGGAGGGCCAACTCTACAGCCAACAGAATGAAAACATATTCTCACAAAAACTTGCACATCAATATTCATGGCAGTCTCATTCAGAGTAGCCAAAGGTTACAAACAATATCCATCCATCAATGAATGGATAAACAAAATTACCAAGAATAGGCCCACAAACTTTTGGTCATTGAATCTTTGACAAAGGAGGTGAGAACATACAATGGAGTAAAGACAGCCTCTTCAGCAAATGATGTAGGGAAAACTGGACAGCTGCATGTAAATGAATGAAGTTAGACTACTCCCTCACAGCATACACAAAAATGAATTCAAAATGGCTTAAAGACTTAAACATGTAGTCAAGACACTATAAACCTCTTAGAAGAAAACATAGGCAAAACATCTGACATCCATCTCAACAATGTTTTCCTAGAGCAGTCTACTCAAGCAATAGAAATACAAGCAAAAATATACAAGTGGGATTTAATTAAACTTGCAAGCTTTAGCAAAGAAAAGGAAACAATAAGCAAAACAAAAAGACAATCTATGGAATGGGAGAAAATAGTTGCAATAAATGAGACTGACAAGGGCTTAATTCCCAGAATATGTAAACAGCTTTTACACTTCATAAGAAAGAAAAACAAACAATTCAATCCAAAAATGGTCAGAAGTCCTAAAGAAACATTTCTCCAATGAAGACATACAATTGACCAATAGGCACATGAAAAAATGCTCAATATCATTATCAGAGAAATGCAAATCAAAACTGCAATCAAGTATCAACTCTCACCAGTCAGAATAGCCATCATTCAGAAGTTCACAGACAGTAAATGCTGGAGAGGCTGCGGGGAATTGGGAACCCTCCTACACTGTGGTGGGAATGAAGTTTGGTGGAGCCATTGTGGAAAACAGTATAGAGGTTCCTCAAAAGACTAAAAATTGACCTCTCATATGACCCAGCAATCCCACTCCTGGGCGTATATCCAGAAGGATCCGTAATTCAAAAAGACACCTACACCCCAACATTCAGAGCAGCACTATTTACAATAGCAAGACATGGAAACAACCTAAATGTCCACTGACAGATGACTGGATAAAGAGTTTGTAGTGTATTTGTACAATAGATTACTATTCACCCATAAAAAAAAAATAAAATAATGCCATTTGCAGCAACATGAATGGACCTGGAGAATGTCATTCTAAGTGAAGTAAGCCCGAAAGAGAAAGAAAAATACCATATGAGATCGCTCACATGTGGAATCTAAAACAAACAAACAAACAAAAAAACAAAAAACAAAAAATAAAGCAAAGAAACAAAAAGATAAACTTATCTACAGAACAGAAACAGACACAGAGACATAGAAACCAAACTATGGTTACCAGAGAGGAGAGGGTGTGTGAAGGAATATATTGGGAGTTCAAGATTTGCAGATACAGAGTATGTATAGAATAAACAGCAAGTTTATACTGTATAGCACAGGAGAATATATTTATTATCTTATAGTAACTTATGTTTAAAAAGAATATGAAAATGAATACAGGTATGTTCTTCTTTAACTGAAGTGTTGTGCTGTGCAAAAGAAACTGACACATTATAAACTGACTAGACTTCAATGAAAATGTTTTTAAATAGACCAAAAACGAAAAAAAAGAAAAAGGATATTATCAAACTAAAAGAATAAAGTACTGATTCAGGCTACAACATGGATTAACCTTCAAACTTTATGCTAAAATAAGCCAGACACAAAAGGCCAAATAGTGCCCTTTAAGGTGAACTGTATCTGAGTGTTTATTGTACTATTTCTGTAAATTTTCCGGAGGTTTGAAGTCTATCAATATCAAAAAAAAGTTTTATTCATTAAAATCATAAAACGCTTCCTCACAGGAGGGCTTTAATTATTAAATGCAAAAATGCATGTAAAGCTCTTGAAACAACACTTTGCACGTCCACACACAGTCACTGCTTTCACTGCCACTCAGACGTTGGTACCAGCGCTGATGAGAGCTACCTCCACTCGCTCTCCTGCATACAGGAGTGAGGGCCTGAGCTCTGACAGGCAGGGTGAGCGTGAACCTGGGTCAGACACAGCCACATTCCAGACTCTGCATTACCCAACTTTCTTATACAAACTGCAACATATAATGTAAACATGCTACAGGGATGTATCTTACAACGCAGGGAATACAGCCAATGTTTTACAGTAACTATAAATGGAGCATCTATTGTACACCTGAAATATATCATATTTTAAATCAGCTATATCTTTGTAAAAAATTAAAAAATAATTTAAAAATGTTATCACTTTAATATTCAATTCAGTTTTTAAGTAACTACTAAACAGCTTAGAATGTATAAAAGCATTTAAGTGTGCTGTTTGTTTACATATTTATTTACTTTTAGCCTCCTGCTAAAAGAGAAATTAAACAATTTTTTTAAACACAGCTTAACAACCATAACAACAAAAAGGCAAAACTGAGAGTGAAGAGAAAATGGAGATTCAATACTTAAATGAAACCAGTGGGAGGTAAAGTCATAAAAATGGATTCCATGAAGTCAGGGCAAGTGTTAAAGGCCGACTAGAAATTCAGGTGTAAGATTCTTGACAGATAAAGCAAAAAGAAAAAGATGATGGGGAGGGCGGTACAGCGTGTGCTTAGCGTGCACAGGGTCCTGGGTTCGAACACCAGGGCCTCCACTAACAGATAAATACACCTAATTACCTACCCCCACAAAGAGCCCCAAAGAAAAGAAAAAGAGAAATTTCTTTCCCAAAGAATCCTGATATTAAATTTGGATTAAATACTTAAAAAAAAAAAAAGAAAAACAGAAAAGATGAGTGACACTGTGAAGGAAAAGCCCAGCTGGGCTAACAAGCTAAGTCACAAATCTAAGTGTGATAAGTGTCCGTTTACTGATCTAAGTTTTGCTGGGCTAACTCGTAAATCCGATGTCAACAATTGTCAGTAATGTGATCTGTTCCAAATTGATAAGCTTCAGTGTACTGATTCCTTGCTTTTTGTTGTTGGAGCCTTATTGGCTGATAGCCCCATACTTGTAATTAAACCTATAAAACCTCACGTGCAGGTCTTGGAGGTGCTCAGAGCTTCGGAACAGAAGCCCCTCTGAGCCCGCCGGGGTAATAAATCTCAGTACTCCAACCCTCTGTGTGGTGCTTGTTTCTTGGCTGGCCTGTTGTTTCCATAACAACACAAGCGACGATGCCCGTGAGATAGTTCTGCAGTGGCTGCTGGCAGGTCCCCATGTCTCACGTGGGAAAATCTGAAACATCCTTCTCACCACTCAGAGTCATCATAAGCCCACACCTCACCTCCCTCTGTTAAATGCAGGAGCACAGGCAGGGCCCGGCCTTTGTTCTCTCTGTGTCATCACAGTGAGATAGGATGGAAGGGGGCAGAGCACATTCATTCAAGGAAGGCCACAACAATTAACATCATAATGGTGAAGGATTCAACCCCCAATAGGCCTTGAGGCACAGGATGAAGAGATTTAACTTCTAGCAGATCTTGAGCTTCATTATGCACCCACTGTAATAGTAACATGGTGAACAACATGCCCCAGGCACCATGGCAGTCCCAAGGCTAGCCACAAAATGTCAAAGGGTGGGAAATGGTCAACTCTCTGGGAATACAAGCCCCTTGCCCTAAGGCTGATCCTTCTACTTATTAGCATATGAAACCACCAAGCCCAAGAAAAAAGAGCAACACAACACCACCTCGGGGTCACCACTCTCTCTCCCTCTTCAGAGAAGGCCCACACTATGTGGAGTGTGTACCTACTTTTAATCTGAGCATCAAACCCCCACAACTCGTGAAGTTTCTCTTGCCTTTCAATGTATCTCTCTGAATAAATATACCTTTACTCAACACTGGCTTGCTCTTGAATTCTTTACTGCATGAAGCCAAGGAACAAAATCTGGTGGGGCACATCCCAGGGGCTCATCCAAAGCCTGAGACACAGCCCTTCTCATGCGTCACGTTTTTTTTTCTTGTATCAACAGGACTGGGTTGTGAACGGAGCTCTGAGGCCCCAGCTAAGGGACAGAAGCAGCCCCCAGGGCTCGAATTGGCGGGCAGCCTCTTCCCCAGCAAGGGCCCTGGGGTCTGCCCAGTTCTCTGTGTTTCCCTGTTGTGCTGACTCCCCAGCCAGAGAGCGTTCTCCCTAGGCCTGTCCCCACAAAACCCTTCTCTCCAAAATACAAGCACATCATGTCACAGTCCTCTTGTTCAACCAGGAAATGTTCAACCCACTGTTTCCCTCCCCAGTAAAGTACCTAACTGTCCTCCCTCCCATCCCACCACTTCTTTCTTTGTGACAACTCTGCACTCCCCACCCACCATCCTGAACGCAGGTGCCTTGCTGGCTGGGACCGAGATGTTTCAGTCTCACACATCCTGCGCCCATTCACTTTCCCCTTGTTACCTTAAAAAAGCCTTTCCTGAGTCACCCACAAATCTGATACTGAACATCACAAAGTGCTGAGTTTGCAGTCACTGTGTGCATACCTCCCAGGTTTTGACTAGGTTTCCTTCACAAGATCTTCATTAAGGAGCTGCATCAAGAAGTTTAAAGAGTCTTTTCTTACATCTGAGCGGAGGAGCCTGCAAAAAATTTAAATGGCTTTGAAGAGAGGGTTAACCAGGGACAGAGGGTTAGCAGGTCCTATTCAACAGTGTCATGAGGCAAAATGTTCTTCAAAGGCTCAGAGTGGCTTCTGAACGTGGAGTCAGCAAGGAGGAGGTGACAGGCAGTGAGTAGGGTGGGTGACACTGGGTGCGCTTCCCCAGCTGGGGAAGAATTGGATTTTGTTCTAGTTTTCCAAACAATTTCTTACTACCTTTTTCACCTATTGTCACATACCATTTCCTACGAATTAAGAATATCAATGTCAGTCATTTGGGCCACTTGGGAGAAGCAACACGATGCCATTCACAGGGCTGGGACATGACAGCCACACCAGTCTAGGTTGATATACCAGTGGGGGTATTTCCAAGGTGATCACGGGCATGCAGCAAACTCCCCAGCTTCAATGACCTCATCTCAAAGGTGGGGCCAATAAAACTACCAAGAAAAGTGCGTGATGATTATTGCCGACAACTGTTTACTAGGTAATTGCCCGTGACAGCTGCAGCTTAATGGGGAATGAGTATGATAACAAGGCCCTGTCTACCTGGCCACACGCTCCCTGCCTTCCTGCCTTGGTGCAGCAGCAGAGTTTGTTTAGCCGATATGAACGCCCCCAGAGCAGCACTGATGGGAAAGCTCGCAGCTCTGCACTGCGAGGTGTGTTCCTTTCCTTCTCAGAGCTGATCACAGTTTGCTGTCATCTGTTTTTATGTTTATCCCTTTTATAACAGCCTCCCCCCGGAGTTTTTGCTCAAGCAGCGCAGGGCCAGTGTGTCTTGCGGCCTGCCAGATATTCTGGGCTGGGAAACAGCTGACCCCACATCTGGCTCTGGTGCTGAACGGAGAGGGCAGAAGGCCCTGGGGCACATGCTGAACCGAGGCCACTGCACCCAGAATTATGATCTGACTTTGGGCAAATTACAGTCTTCTTTACCCTGAGATTCCTCATCTGTCCATGAAAATAAATGCCCATGGCACACAGAGTTACAAGGATTAAAGGAAATCACCAAATTCATAACCTAGCCAAGGGGCTACCAGTGCGTCCTCAACAGACAAATGCTGCCTTTACGGATCTGACACACGCGAAGCGGGGCGGCCGCACACAGTGAACACTGCTAAATGCCAGTGTGTTAAGTGCTTCATGGGTGCTACAATACTCTTCAGAACTTACAACAATCCCAGGAAGAAAAGAATAATATCATGCCCATTTCACAGATTCACCAACAGGTTAAGAGAGCTTACATTCTAGTCCAAGGCCCTATGGTGAAGAAATGGCGATTTAAACCGGATTCTGGGCCCAGGCCTTGTCTCCAACTCTCTCCCAGCCACCTGATCACTTGCCTATGAATTCCACCTGTCCAATACCTAAGTGTGCAGTCGGCCAGCTCTTAAATGCAATGTGTGCCACCGTTTGTCAATGTTGGTTAATTACCATAAACTGTTCTCAGAAACCACTACAGAAAAGAATGGTGGACTTAAGGAATTCTGCATTGTGTTCTCCTGTAATGTGCAGAAACCCTTCACTACACCACCAAATCCAAATGTATGCTTCCTCCATGTTTATGTTTGCACACGGCTTATTAAAGTAGAAGGTACCTGCAGTAATTCCATCTCGGCTGCTTTCCAAGGTTGCAGATTATCCATAATCAGTCCATGAACGAAAATACTACAATTTGAATGAAAATACTGCAACCATGTCAGTAAACAAAGAATGCTGAAACCAAGTCAACAGCGGCTGCCGCCACCACCCAGCGAGGACAGGCCTGCAGCCCAGCCTCTGCAGCCACTCAAAATGGTGCCCTCTGAGGGGACTCAGTATAAGAAAGGACAGGATACTGGCCCTAGATAGCTAGGTGCTTGTCTAAAGAATGAATTCAGTGAGTCCAAAATGTTTTCTTCCTCCCATATATAGAAAAGCACTAAATTATTGAACTTGAGATACCTGGCTTTCTTTAGATAACAAGCAATCTTTTATTGTTCCAACAAGCTTGTCTTTGTTGTAAAGCTCCTATATATCCTAGCTCATCCCAAACCTCTTGGGAGCAGTCCCTCAGAGAGATCTGAGAGGCTGTCATCCCGGCTCGAGTCCTCCCGCAAATAAAACATAACTCTTAAATTTTAGGTGGCACATGTATTTCAGTCAACTGTTTTGGACACCATGAAGGGACCCAGAGCAGACTTTCTCCACCTGAACTCTCCGAGTAACTGGGGCCTTTGTACCAGCAGTGGCCCTTTGTGACCATCCGCCTCCTCGGGGAGTCCAGATGAATTTGGGTGAGTCTCTCCTGGTTCTCGGATCTCATATATTGGTTGATAATCCTGAGTTTTATTTGGCGGTGTTTCCAGGTACCTGGCCCTCCAGTTGAAGGAGACTGGGGGGAATTACCCACCCAGTGGAGACATACTGGGTGGGACCTCGTTGAAAGGTAACGGGAAATACCCACATTGAAGAGACGTCAGAAGTGGGCTGGTGGAAACCTATTAGGAAAATACTCACCCAGTGGAGACGTCCTGAGTGGGTCCAAGTTGAAAACACTGGGTTCAGGACTGAGTGCTTAGGTAAGAGGCTGGTCTAATGTTTTCCTCAATTTGGTTACATCCATTGAATTTTTCAGGATAAAAGTAAAACTCTTATGAGGAACCTTTCAACTCCAAAAATGGGACCATCCTCCTGGCTGGTAACAGCTTTCTCGGGTGACAGAGAATCTTGCAGGAGTGGTAGAGACAAAGACTTCATGCCATAGAGTTGTCCCTGCGGGAAATCTTAATAGCAAATTTATTCTGAGAACCCGACCTTACAATGGGGAATAGAACTTTCAAAAAAAATAAAAAAAAGAAAAGAAAAGAAAAAGAAATGACAGATTGCCAGCCTCCAATTAATACCCCAGCCAGGTTTATGTACATACAAAACTTACAACATTAATTGGGAATTATAAAAGAAAATCTCAATCTGAAAGTAAATAATCAGGCCTGATAGAAACATTTTTTGGAATTCTGAACTTATAAAAACAAAATCCACTTTAGGGGGAACTTGGATTTCTCTTCCTGTGTCCTTGAAATGTAAACGTTTTATCTTTCTCTGGGTCTTTTAAGTGTGTTTATGTATGTATATGTATGTTTACTTTCTTTTTAAAGGAAACCTTGGACTCTGCCATACAAAAGGTACAAGTATTGCGTACATATGGTGGCCACGTAAATAAATTGGATTCTAAGCAATTCTTTGTTTGTACCAATTTTCAGATATTTTGCCATTTTAAACTTTGTTGCATCAGCCTGGACCACAAAGGCCTTTAGCTTTTGGAGAGTAAAGCTTTGAATTTTATTTAGGCAACACCCCCACTCTCATGTGGAAAAGCCTCTTCATCTTATTCATTTAAAATCACTATATATATATATATATAAATTGATGGCCATATGATGGATCCTTTAATTTGGAAAAACTTTTAAATTTGTGAAAGTTGAAAGAGATCTCATTATAAACAGCTGTTTAATTGGTACCTATTAAAATCAAGTTTAAAGATAGAAAAATATATCTAATTGTTAACCTAAGAACTTAGTTAAAAAAAAAAACTGTTTTGAAAAGCTACATTTGTGTTTTTCCTTTCCAATAAATGGTTCTAGAGATGTTAATAAAAACTTAGAATAATTATTGGTAATTAAATTGAATAACTGGAAAAAGGATTGTAAAAATTTCGGAAAAAAAAAAGATAAGGGCTTATCCCAAATGGATAAATATTTTTATATGGTTATTTTGAATGAGATAAATAAAATGGACATTTTTGGAATAGATACAAGGTTTTGATACTACACTAGTAAAGTTAAAAAAAAGGGCCAAAGAGATCACCTACTGTCCCCCAACATTAAAGTTCAAACAAGTCCATTTTATTTGCCACAGTTTAAAATATATGTATATATAGACTGATATACTTGATTAATGATTGGGACAACAGACCAATTAATCAAATTAAAAATTGAGTAGGACCTAAGCACTTTGGCTGAAACTTGGGCATCCTAGAGATTTTTCTATAAAATTAGATACAATGAACAACAACAACAAAAAAGTTTCTGGCAATCCTTCTAGAAATAAAAATTATTGATTAAACCTAATAAATATAGAAATTAAAGGTATAAGATTTAAAAAATTTGAGATAAATGTTTATAAAATTGGTATATTTAAATGGTCTTTATATAAACCTTTTGCTTAATTATGTTGTGGGATAGATCTGTTTCAATGGAAAAAAGCTTCCCCTTCTTGGTATTATAAGGCTGGGCACATATCTGTCCCTCAGAAAATATTAATTGAACAAAGTAAAGGAAACCAATAGAGTTACATGAGCCATCCAATATAACGTAGAACTAAAAACTAATATACAGTGGCTAATAAAAAAAATATAATAAGAGGTTTACCCTGGGTTTAACTTATAACTCAAGGAAAAAAGACATCACTAAATACCTTATGCAAGCTTTGGAAGACATGATAAAGTAAACCTTAAAGTTTTAAAACATTGAATTCTTTGTTTACAGCTCTCCTGATTGATAAAAAAATGCCAATTAAGGAGATACAATTGGTTCTGGGTGACAGAGCAGTTCTCTGTGGAACTGGAAGCGTGTGTCTTTGTCTTGCAGACCAGAAATGTAAATACAGAAACAGTGACCTAGGACTGAGCCTAATTAGCTCAATGAGATAAAACTTAGGGCCAAGAAATTTTTGGCATTTTAGAACTCAGAACTCTGACGGGTCCTTCAGACTTTGTCAAGAAATCTTAAATATCTGTTTCATAAATAGTAAGCCTTAGTGATTTGAGCAAGCAAATTCAGCTTACTAGAACTATTATTATACCTATCTTATAAGTAACTTTTAAAGTGAAGCTATGAGATCTCTAGCTTTTGTCTGTTTATAAACCTGCGTACACATTACAGATGTGAGATATTTATACAGCTAAAAAAAAAAAATCAAAGTCAAAGAGCTCTGCTTAATTGACGTAAAAAATAAGAGCTTACAAATTAAGTATTTTTAAAATAAAAACTGAACAAATTGACTTTCAGCATCACGTGAACTGGAAAAATTCAATATTAAGATAATATTTGATATTGTTTAGTTTAAGTATGTTCTAATTAATATAGACATCTTTAAAGTCATCAATATTAAGTATAATACCTTTACTGTACCTAGGTTTAATGAAAGTCAAATAAGATTCTGTTATATCTGGTGAAGATTTGTCAAGAAAAAAATAACAGTAATGTGGTGTGGTAAAATTTTAAGTAAATTAAATGCAAATGAGATGAGAGCTTTGGGTAAATTTTTAAAATATATTTTTAAAATGTATGCTTAACATAATCTCTAAATGTTTGGTATCTTTAAATTCTAGAGTTGTGCTAAATTAAGTTAAATGATAGGATTTTATTTAATAGCTATGCCATTTTCAGATAAAATAAGATTGAAATATGAATTACTTAACATTTAACTTACTCTTACAGAGAAACTAAAGGTGTTTAGATATATTAATAAATGGTTGGTGCCACCCTGAAATAGACTCTATTTTTAAGGGAATGATCTAAGTATCCTAGGAAAGTAAGATAAATGTGTAAAGGAAGATATAAGAATGGAATTATATTTTGTTAATGAAAAATGGTGACTTTGTCCTGAAGCTGGTTATTTCTGAATGGAACAGAAAATAAGGGACACACTAATATGAGAATAGAAAGCTGTGGAAGGCTTGTGGAAGAGGTACCCTAAGGAAAGAGTTTCGTACGTTGTCAGAATTGGCTAAATTTAGAATCAACTTGGGCAAAGTAAATGAATCTTAGAAGTAAGTTGGTACAAGACTAGATTTGGTTTTCTCGCTGTTAAGAGGAAACATGTTTTTTGAAATGTTAATCCACCTTCAGCAACAGATTGTAAACCTTCTTATACCACTTAACTGATCTGTTCTGCCTTTACCTTTGACGTATTTCCTTGTTAATGAATAAGTACTGCTTTACAGTGACCTATATGTTTATCTGACCAAGTGTTCTGAAATCTTTTAAAAAGATCCCCAGATATCAATTTCTAATTAAAGTTCTTTTAATCTCCAGTTAAGTTTGGGAAGTTACAGATGGCCCCTGAAACATCCCAAAGAGAGATTTTAAAACAGTAAGTTTCAATTGGCATGTTAAATAACATGATATTGTCAAATGAATAATAAATCTTCTAAGGTTATATTGTATGAGAAAATATTATTAATATAGATATTCTAATAATTATATGGTCTCCCTAAAATTCTGGTATATCTGAAATGTTACCAGTGATAATTCTGGGTATAGTGACCAGGTTTCTTTATCGATTATACTATAACGGTGTTTAAGCATGCTTTTAAATCTTTGTCTTTTATAGACTTTTAATTGTTTTCATCTAATGATTTTGAAAATGCTTTCTCTTCAAGGAGATTTACTGATTTCTAATAAATGTCAAACTATAGCACTGAACTAAACTGGGTAAGAAATTTTAAATATCTAATGAAAACTCTGATTAAAAGAATTAGTTATGTGGGACTAAGTAAACTGATGAATATGGTTATAATTTTTGATGTTGTTTGAACTACTACTGGCTTTTAACCTGTTTCCCAGACATAAACTCTTCCTTTTAAGCTAGTTATAAATCACAGAAATTTGATAAATTATACCTATGTAAGCAGACTTGATACAGTTATCTTTTCTCCCTATCTGATCCTTCAAGAGACTAAAAACTCTTAGGTCCCCAATGGCTCAATCAGACAAATGAGGAAGATCATCTCCTAACAGATATAAGAATCTAAAGGTATTTTAAGAATTTTAAAGAGAAAAGAAATTACCTAAATCTGTAAGGCAGAAATCAATGACAAGCCATTGACGTGGCTTTCCAGGCCTTAGCAAATCTTATTAACATTCTACCCTGAGACTCCTTATTAAAAGTTCCAACACAGCCAATTTAAAAAAGCCTATATGATCAAATAATCAGACTTGACTTGTAAAGAAATTAATCTTGATTTGGCTTTATTTGAGAAAAATGAGGGTAATTTTAGAGAGAAAAAATATTATATTTTACTGGATATTAAGTTCTAGTTTTGTTAATTGAGGTCTATATTTACTAAGACACTTCCCAGATCATTCCTTGCTTTTATGTCATATTGCTGTACAGTTTAATTTAATTATGAAAAGGATACTCTAGGTTTGTTTCCGAAGCTCAGTAATCTATCCTTGTGTAAATTTCCAATGCTCCATGACCTAAGCCAGGGGATTATACATACTGGAACATGCATGACTTAAAGAACTGTCTCCAACCTGAATGGAAAGACCTTTTATCAAGTACTCTTAACTAGACCATACACACAAAAGCTGAAGGAAACGGAATTTCGGATTCATTTCCTATCAGAAACAGCCCCTTCAGTTCACTGGCCTATAGAGCACTTGCTCACCTGAAAACAATGCCAAAATGGTGAAAAAGCTACCAGGCCAGGATGAGAAGAAGACGACATCTGAGCTCGACAGCTGACCCAAGACAACGGACCAGGCTTGTATACCAATTACTTTGACAATTTCTCCTACCTTTGATTATGAACTACTCCAAGTGTTAAGTTTATGGTAAATTACCTATGTCTAGTACTTCTGTGTTACCTTGGTGGGTTTCCCTACTCCAAGGCTCTAACTAGATAGCCCTCAGAAACGTTATTCTAAAAATAATTTATAGTTCTGTTTAGGCCACTGTTGATCTTACAACGTGGGAGAACTCACCTGGCCAATTAATACCTGCTCGGAGCCTGACCATAAATATGAACTTTCTCATAAGATCACTCAAACTCAATCAGAAATACAAGCAAAATTTTAACCCAAATATACAACTTCTCTACTATTAAATTCTTACTCGTGACTTTAAAACGTTACTAGCTATATTAGTTATATGATCTCTATTTTATTAAATTGTTGTCTGTTACATTTCCCAACGTGTAACTAGGCCTACAAGATTGATGATGGCTAAACATCCTGAAGAAATAGATAAAATTTTTAACCCTGCATAAAATAAATGTAATAGTGTGATTCTAGGTATGGTAATGAGCAACGAAGGGCAAACATTTCCTGGATCATAATAGACTAGTAAGACAGGCGATCCAGAAAACTTTTAGTATCAACAGGCCCTGAAAAAAAACCTAACACCTTGAATGGCAGCTCAGAAAATTCTTCACCTGAAATAGGAATGAGCCATCCTAGCACCGTGGGACAAAATTGGTCATGAAATGTCTCTCAAAATATAGGTCGAATTTAGGACCAAGAGGGAGCACTGTGAATGAAAATACTACAATGTGAGTGAAAATACTGCAACCATGTCAGTAAACAAAGAATGCTGAGACCAAGCCCTCAGCAGCTGCTGCCACACCCCAGCGAGGATATGCCTGAAACCCAGCCTTTCAGCCACTCACAGTGGTGCCCTCTGAGCAGACTCAGAATAAGAAAGGACAGGATACTGTCCCTAGATAGCTAGGTGCTTGCCAAAGGAATGAATTCAATAACCCATATATTTGCTTCATCCCATACATAGAAAAGCACTAAATACTTGAACTTGAGATATCTGGCTTTCTTTAGATAACAAGCAATCTTTTATTGTTCCAAGTACCTGGTCTTTGTTGTAAAGCTCCTATTTATCCAAGCTCCTCCCCTACCTCTTGGGAGCAGTCCCTCAGAGATCTGAGAGGCTGTCATCCAGGCTCGAGCCCTCCCGCCAAATAAAACATAACTCTTAAATTTTAGGCTGAACGATTATTTCAATGAAGTCCCAGAATAGACACAACTCATCAATTCTGTAATGGAACACACTGAATCAGGAACCAAAAGCATGTTCTAGTCCCGAAAAACTACGGTTTCCTCTTTCTTCCTGTCATTATACAATCCCACCAGAACTCATTAATTTGCTGTCTGCACGCTTGGCAACCAAACTCAGAGAAGATTCAACTTAACAGAGCTCCATGCTGGGGAGAAACCCCCGCAGAAGTACAGCGGTCGGCCTGCCCTCCCGCACGCTCTGCTGACCCCTAGTGTCCTCCGTGGAGACCAGGCCAACAGAACTGCTCCAAACAGCTACAAAGTCCCACAGATTAAATAAAAGCATTTTATTTTATACTATATGTTATGTATATACTCATCTCTGAAAACAGCTTTGCCAGAAGCCCAAATCTTCAACATTAATCTGCAAAGGCAAATCCGGTCCCCAAGGGAAAACAAGTTTTAAGATGATGCTATGGCCTCCAAAGTCCTCTCCAGGACCATCAACCAAACTGCCTGCAGGCCTGCAGCTGCAGGCGGCTACATGTCTGCTTTTAAAGCAACCCCTTCCTGCCCTTGGGCACTACAATGTCCCTCTACGCCCTCCCTTCTCAGGGTAAGAGCAGCTGCTGCAGAACCTTGCAGGGCAGCACTGACAGGACTGGACAAAAGGATCAGAGCTAAACTAAGCCTTCTGATGACACGAGCTGTGTCACTTTACAGATGAAGATATATATAGAGAGGGGTGGGGTGATATTGCTCAAAGTCACACAGCTAATAAGTGGCAAAGTCCATACCTCTGCTCCTCCCTCTGGCGTGATGCCCCAGCTGGGACGCCCACAGGGTTATCTCGTGCCTGCCTGACCAGTCCTTTACTGTCACTCATAACCCACAACACGGTCTGACCCTAGCCTGCCTTTTCAGCATCTTTTCCTTCCAATCTCGCAGGAACAAGGCTGCTTGGGCCACTTTATGACTTCCGGCTTCCCAAAACCTCCATGCTCAGGCTGGTCTTGCCTGTGCATCCTTCCCCATGCTCAGAGGCACTTCTTCCCCTGCAGGAGGACTTTTCCACTCTCCGCAGGGACACCCCCTCAGGGGAGCCCTCTTCTTGCCCTCAGAATGGCAGGTGTCCCAGGCCACATCCTGAGCTACCCCATTAGGTCTGCGGGTGCTCAGGTCTGCTAGTCAGACCAGCAGCCTCAGAGCCAGGAATTATGCCCGGGTCACCCTGCAAACCTACTGCCCACCTCACAGCCCCCAGCCAGCAGGCCACCTGGAAGTCACAGCAAGTGCCCCACCCAATCCAGAAGTCTCTTCATTTGCCGGCACCGCTGATGACTTGTCTCCAACCTTTGGTCAGTTTTGCAAAAAAGAGCACCTTCCACAGTGAACAGTGGGTTTTCGCTTCAGCTCCCATCCTTACTGCAAACGTCAAGGGAAACCAAAAGGCCTTTTCTCAACACTTTTCTGATGACACCCTTCCACCCACTATACTCATATGCTCAAGAAAATTGGGTCCACGTGATTTTGTTTCCCTTACGCTAAGTGGCTCAACACACTGTGTGATTTTTTTTTCCTTTTTTGAGGGTATTTGTACTCAGTTTCTCGGCTTTAATCTGTTTTTGTCTCTCTCTTCAGTATCCCAAGCAGTTACCACTTCTTAGCCACTTCAGCAGCCTCCCTCCCAACATCTAGTCTAGGAAATGAGCTGTGATGAGGGGTCTGGAGGCAGTCACAGAAGAAGCAACTAAGGGACAGAGAGGGGACATAGTTTGCCCAAGGTGATCAGCCTCAACCCCCAACAGTGTGTTTCACGTCCCTCTGTTTAACTCTTATGCTAAACAAGCTAACTTTTTGTAGATTATGGTTATAAACAGATGAGGTATCAAAATACATACAAGGACACACATCAACTCTAAGATGTTCATTAACTTCACTATTTTGTTTCTATTTTTTTTATTTCTATTAAAAAATAATTAAGAACCTCTGCAGTCAATATAGAAAAATGTTACTGGGTTTTAATCCAGAATATAGAGGTGTTGTGTGTCATTACTCATACTTATTTGTATGTTCACAAGACAAAATGATTTGAAGGTCTCTCTCCCCTCCTCCTACTCAGTACCTGCTCTCACCAGATCTCCCAGTCCACACATCTAACAGCCTTTCACTTCACCCACAGCTGAATTCATCAGTTTTCCCCCAGAGCTCCCTCTGCAGCTTTCCCTCCTCAGAGCACAGCAGGACCATCACTTACCTCATTAATCCACCCAGAAACCTGGGCCTTCCTCCATCCTACCTTCACAGACAGCATTCATCCTTTCATTTTTACCATCTAAACATGCCTTCAATCTGTTCGCTTTTACCCACTGACCGTCCCACCGCTCAAGTGGAAGCCACCAACACTGCACACCTGGACTCACGAGTCTCCCAAGTGTCCCCACAGCCGCTCTCACGTACTTGAGACAAAAGGGATTGTGTCACTCCCGCGGTTTTAGGACTCTTTTCAAACCCACTCTTCTTAGAAGAAACTCCCAGTTCTTCACCTGGTAAAGATCTTTGCCATCAAATTGTCAGCTCAGGGAGGGCAGGACACGCCCTCTCCCCTCGGCCCCTCCCTCTGGCAGAGCATCAGCTTGGGAGGACCTGCTGAGCTACACCAGCCTGTATTCTAACCCTGGTCTTGAGTTCTTAGCAAACTGCTTCACTTATCCATACAAACCCAAGGTAGATTAGAAAGATTTTAGATGTTGAGCTAGACTATTGATTTGGGGATTTTGCACTAGCAACCTGCAAGTACATGTTCTAATGATTCTGTCTTCTTAAAACCACACCCAGATTTAAGGAGTATTTGTGGAATGTCTTCGGAGTAAAAGGGACTGTACTTTAACAGACTATATGTTTTATAACATGAACAACCCTGACAGGGTCACAAATGGAACCACCTCACAAGTGACAGAAGACAGGTGAGAGGCACAAAGCAACAGGTCACAGAGATGGTAAGAGCAAAGTTGTTTCTCCAACCCCCCAAAAATTTTTTGAAAGAACCGAAAACTCTGAATTTTGAAAGTAAAACACTATCATATAAAGAAATAAAATAAATAATCCTCTTCATCAGTGTTTCAAGATCTGACTGCAGAATTTTTAGCATGCCATACTGAATCCTAGCACAGAAAAATCAGATGGACTAGTGGTGAGTAAGTTCCAGGGAAACGGCAGCAATTCCTCCACTTGTAAGAGGACACACACTCAATTGTCGAAGGTGATTTTAAACCACATTCTGGAGAAATTCAGAAGATTCAGGCACCGATTCTAGATGGTGATGACACGGAAGGACGGGTTGGATGCATGCTTCTAACTGAGTCACCGGCATTCTTACACTGCAGGGGGAAATGGAGGCTCTCAGTTATGAGCAGAGATGTTCCTGTCATTTCTCCCAGGCCGTGCCTCGGGGACTCAGTGTCCTGCAGCAGCCTGGCCCCAGGCGAGGACCCGCAGCGTGGCCCACTCAACCAGGAGGGGCACTGTGCTTGAGAAAGCCCATCCCCGATGGGAGAAAGAGGGGCTGGTGGGGTTGTGTGTACCTATAAATGATCATAGAAATACACCTGCATACATTCATTTGATACAATTAATATTAGCAGGCTATTTAACAAAATTTCAATTGTCAGTGTTAATTTTACCATTCCTTTCCTCTTGTCCCCTGCACTCTGAGACAGGCTTAGGCTCTCTCACACCTGCAGCTCTGATGCAATAGTTGTGAAGTCATTTTACTTTGCTGCAAGTGTCCTCGCTCCCCGTGTCGCTGTGACTGTCGTCTCTTAACAGAGTCAGATGTCTTCCTGGATCTCTCCCTGAGTTCCTTGCTCCTGCTTCTCAGATCCTGAGATAAAGAACAGGTGAAGACACATGACTAGAAAAGGCACTGTGGACTTGACCAAAGTCCTCAGTGACCCCCTAGGTGAGTGCTGCCCACCCCTTACCTTCAATTCTCAACGTTCTGCCCAGGGTGACATCCAGACAGGAAAGAGTCTTGGGCCCAATTAAAAGCTGTGAGGCTTGGGTGCAGGGAAAGGTGCAGGAGCTAGTTCTGGAGCCGGGCCCCTCCCCACCTCTGCTACTCTCTCCCCCGAGGCCCCGCCCCCAAGCCCCCAGGCTCCCTGATCTTCTGTCCTTCTCTTCTACACTACTCCAAGCCCTTTTCCCCTTCCTTTAGTCCCTGATTATCCCCAGCTGGAGTGATTTTTTCATCACAGCATCTAAAAAAATTTCCTACAGCTGAAAAAGAAGTCTCCAGAGGTCAATGCCCACATGGTGGTTCCTGAAGAGAGCCCCTGGTTAGGGGGACTCTCACCAACACTCACAGGGCATCAGACATGTTGCAGGGTCGACCACCCCCAACAAGAATTTGCTGTGACCCCTATGCCCGCACAGCATCCCTGTTCACAAAACTTTAGTTGGGCCACTTATCCGTTATTAAGAAGCAAAAGTAAAAAAATTGCTCATGTTTCTTACTAAAATTATCTATGAGGTGGAAAAAGAAATTGTAATAGAAAAGAACAAATTTGACTCCATGTTAGATGTGTTCGTTTGTCTTTAAGCCTGTACCCTGTTTTCTAGGCTAAGACTTGTTATCTCTGCACCTTTTGTAAAAGAAAGTTGCCTTTAGCCTGAAATATCCAGGAGGGCCTATTCTGCGGGCTCTGATCTTTAAGGATGTTAGCTCTTCTACACTTATGTAGAGATGGCAAGTTGCAAAATAAAGAATAAACTTTGTTTTTTTGAGGTTTTACAGGGGTGCCATGATTTGACCCACATGGACAGCTGCAAGAACAAAGGATTCCAAGGAAATCAATTCGTACAGCAAGAAGTTTGCAACAACCAACCACACCCCCACCACTTTTTAGTATAAAAGGAGACTGAATTCTGACTTGGGGAAGAGAGTTCTCCTGGATATCAGTATGCCATCTTCTGAGTCTGCCAGCTTTTCAAATAAAGTCACTATTCCTTACTCCAAAAGCTCATCTCCCGATTTATTGGCCTGTCATGCAGCAAGCAGAACGAGTTTGGACTTGGTAAATAAATGACTGCATTAGAGGTAGTATGTCTCCACTGTTTCCTCATTTCCAGTATGTCACAACCAATCAATTTTATATGCTGTTTAACAACACGACCAAAAAACCTATTATACGGAATTGATTCCATGGAAATAAAATTATTTCTTCTCCTTCAAAACTTTGTTCTTTTCTATTTTATTTTGTTTTGATTATTGAAAAGAAAATAAAAGTCAAATCATTTTATTTCACCTATTTTTTATAGCTACATATTGTAAATACTACAAAGATATTTAAATTGCAATAAAAATTGTTCATATATTAGTATAAAGATATATACACAATCAAAGCAGAGTAGGAAAGGAGTGGATATTTACTAAAAATCCACTGCACATCCAGTCTTTTACAAGCATATTCTGGAATATAAGCTCTATTATCCAGGGGTCCACCACCCCCATTCTCACTGCCGAGTCCCAGAGTAATCAACCTCCAAGGCACCAGCATAGAACCACGCGATCACTATTTTAGGTATAAATGAGGGAATTAGCTCTTTCAATTCTAAAACAGAAACCTTAAAATAAATACTGAACTTATTTACAAAGAAAATTGGACACAAAAAAGTACAGTTTCTCCCCCAAGTCACAAAGATAATTACTGGTAAAGGCAATATTTGAACTCATCTGCCTGATTCTAAAAACTAAGGTGGAAATCCCCTTCGACTGTGGAGGTCCAGCAGCACAGCCTATCACCCTATCTTTGTTCAGATCTAGCTTTAGACAGCCTGAGACAGCACCCCATTCCTATGGAACTCGAGGGCAAACGATAACAATAAGGATTTTATATTCAGTAGTTTCTTAGATCTCATTTATATAAAGTGTCAGCAGGTCAGCAGAAAACTCTGGGAAATATGAGTGGGTCCAGAGCTTTTTGCTGATAAGAAACAATCTATCAGGACAGAGTGACCTTCCCATGAGAGGCCTCCTGGACATAAACTAAAGGCAGCTGAGCAATGAAAACTAGCAAGACCATGGAACTCAAGCAAGAAAGATCCCTGCCATCCCCCACCCAGTTGCCTCTTCACCCACATGGACAAGATGGCAGAAGACCCAGGTTCTTGTCCAAGTTACACCATCATGGATTCTCACCCATAAAAATTTATGACTCTATGCTGTCTTAAGCCATTTCCAACTCAAATATGATGACACCAATATCTCAGCAGAATGTCTATGTCTTCACTTTCTCTCTTCTATTAGGATACTATATCTATGGCCAAAAAGCAGAAATCCAATTAAAAACAACATGCACGAAGGCTGGTGAAAGTCTGCCTAAGAGACTTTGTTCTCACGCTCAGTGAATGAAAACTCAGAAAAAGTGTTCCTTCTCCCTCTGAAAGTGGGAGGTAGCCTGATTGTGTGTGTGTTTGTGTGCACGTGTGTGTGTGTGTGTAAATCAAATACAATGCATTCTGGGATGTGTACAGATTTTTTTTATGTTACTGTCATTTCATGAGGATGAGCCAACCTTTAAAGTAACTTGAATCTAGTGTTCTGAGAGAGTCCCAGGATCTTTTGATGGAGGAGGGGAAAGGGGAAAGGAAAGGAGGAAAGAAGTAAATGAAGCAAAGGAGTAAGAATACTACTAGGGAAAGGCAAGACTTTAATTTTGTTCCTACTTGCATCACACACAAATTAGGGACTGACTTTCCCCTATGTCTCGTCAAGCACTGAGTTGCAGAAGAAGAGGCGACAGCCCATTTCTCACTGAGATTGTGACTGTACATGGCATCTTATAGACACAAATTATTTACCCTGATCAAACACTCTAGCAGCAGGCCGTAATTCTCCTGTTTTGAGAGACAAGAAAACAGGAGTTCAAAGAGGATGTATAACTTGAGAAAAGTCAGAGGACCAGTAAACTAAAGAGGATGAATTCAAACTCAGATCTGAATGGAGAGTCTGATCTTCCCACTCCCAGGGCTGGAAAATCCTTAACAGACAGGCTTCCCAGCTCCCTGCATTGTTCCTGGCACCAAGCATTTCCCATGGCGATGGTCTCCTGTTCTCACAGACACAGTGCTCTGTGCAGCCAATAACCTCCATTCGACCTTGATCATATACCTGCCTCACTCACCAGGCTTCTCCATACAGACAGGAAAGCTGGCTTTCAAGTGCGTACAAAGCCACCCCTGGACTTACCTGGGCTCTTCAGTGGCTTTTCCAGCATAAAGGCAGCCATGAAAGTGCTCACAGTTTGTACATGAGCCACACTACCTCTCTCCATCTGTCTCCCCACCTATACTACTTAGCTATGACCATTTTGAGAATCTTGGAAACAAATTTTTAAAAACAGAAAAGAAAGTATTCTGTAACAAGTACTTAATACCTACAATTTTAAATGACAAGTTACAAAGTGATTATTTACAAATTGAATCTGCCTTCCTAGGTGTCAGTTTTAACAGTTAAAATATATAATAGCAAAAATTCTCACTTACAAAATTAACAAAAACATCAACAATAATCTGGAATAAACTCAAAAACAATGCCCATGTTGTACATGGAGAAACACAGGACTGTACTGAGGGGTAAAGTAAGAAGTGTGAATGCAGAGACATCAACATATTGTATGGAGGAAAGCAGTTTTGTAAAGATGAACGTTCTCTTAAAGATAATTCAAAACTTACTTAAAAATCCCATGACAGCTCTTATCTGTTTTTTTTTTAACTTGAGCAAAATATTTTGGAACTCTTCAGGAATAATAAAGTCATAATACTAGACAAGGAAATTGGGGATGGAAAAAAGAATAAAAAAATCGCACTGTCATATATTAAATAAATTTTTACAATATGTAAGATATAGCACTGGAGTAAGAAAGTAAGACTGACAGAAATAAACCATGAGCTCAAAAAGAGACTCTAGTGTACATAAATATTTTTACAGGTGGGATTTCAAATCAAAGAGCAAAGTATGAATTCAATAATTGTCTTGGGACAATCAGAGAATCACCTGGAAAAACCAAATTCTATTCCAGTCATAATGACCACAAGAAAAATTACAGATAGTGATGTAAATATTAGAAAGTACTAATAACAGCAAATACAACTCTTTGCTCATAGTACTTCAACTTCTCCTCACTATAACAAGTAGTATTATCATCTCCATCATAGAGATTAAAAAATCCTACAGAGGAGATATATACCATTATAAGAAAGTATTTCTAAGAATACTATCAAGGATAAAACCCAAAAAGAAGACATTTACTGTCTTAAGATTATTTTCGGCCACAACAAAAATAAACCTACTGAACAAAATGAAAGGCAAGAAATGACAAGAAAAAGCTCTGTGATACATGTTAATGAAGACAAGGGGTTAATGTTCATAACATACAAAGAGCTGTCACAAAGCAACAAGAAGCTCCCTCACTTAAATGTGTGCAAAGGACAAAAGGGATCATTCACCTTTTAAAAGTCAGATGGCTAATGAGTGAAAAATGCTCAATACCTCACTAGTCATCAAGTGCAAACTAAAACAATGAAAAAGCAATTTTGCTCATCATATTGGCAAATGTTTTTAAAAAATATTCTAGGTAGTGTCCATCTTTGAGAGAACAAACTGAGCGATCTTTTTGGAGGACGACGTGTCAATGGATATGTAAACTCTGAAAAATGTGTGTACACACAGACTGAACTCCATTTTAGGAATCGTTTCGTTTAGAAAAAAAATCAGTTCAAAAAGATGTACTCATCAGAGCATTTACACAGCACTTTTTACAATGGTGGGAAGAAAAGCTGAAGTGAAATCATATCCAGCGATAGAGAATTGGTTACATAAGTTATTCTACATCTTTTCATTCCCCGCAGGAGAAGGAATTTCTAGAGTCACTTGAAAGGAGCCTGTGATGTATGTAATTGTCACATCCAGGGACTAAATTTCCAGAAACCTTAACTAAAGGAATACTCATACAAGATCACAGGAATATTTGTACAAGAAGGACGCCAGTCAAACACCCTTTCTGACAGTGGAAAATGGAGAAAAATTAAGTATCCACCATCAAGACAATGATGAGGTAAATCAAGGCGAGCTGTGGGCACTAAGGGGCAGGCGTTTTGGTGTGGTCCAAGGCCTTGTCCACAGTACTCTCCCACCAAAGGTGTCCTTACACAAGAGACCAAATCTACTGCACATCAGGAGACCCCTCTACTCTATCTGAAAGGACCGGGTGAGTCTGGAGTGGGAGGACGTCTATGATATACACCTCAGTGAATAAACCGAGCTGCACAAAACATATAGTATGGCCTTATTTTTCAATAAAGCATATATACACACACATATACATAGATTTCTCATATACATGTATGTATGTGTATATATATATGACAGGCATAAAGGTCATGAAATATATACACCACATTGTCAGCAGTTTTTACTCTCAGGAAAAAAAGGGGAAGGGATGTAGGGGTCTTTCGGTACCACCACAGATCTCTTTTCAGTATTTCAGTTAAATATACTTGGAATTTAAAAGTTTATTTAAGTCCGAAGTAAAATGGACGATGCCTCCACAAGACAGAATGCTATACTGGTCATTAAAAATCATGCCAGGGGAGAGAGAATACTGTAGAAAAACATGTAATAAGCCGAATGGAAAATGGAGGTCTCCACACAGTAAACAGGCACAGAGTGCTCGCTGGTTTTTATGACAGACGTAATACACACTGATGAAAAGAACAGAAAATAGATGTTAAAGTGTTAATTATTATCTCTGAGTAGTGGGACCAGGATAGACACTTTTGTCCCATTTTTCAGACTTATTATATTAAATACACATTATTTTTCATCTGAAAAAAGCATTTTTAGATGTCTAGTACCACACATTGAAAAAATTACACTAGTACTTACAGAAATAACTAGGAGACACGGCAGCAGCGTCACACAGTGTAGAATGGGCGATCCTGATTAACATCGTGCAGTTACATAAGGACCCACAAAGTGAGAGCACCTGCTGTCATAGGGCGTAGCCCCCTTCTATTTGTCAGTTGTGTCTTCAGGGCTGAGGCAGTTCTGAGCACGGCCAGTGTCAGTGCTGGTGTCTGAATGGATGCCACTGGAGGTGAGGGCACCTGCAAGCCGAGAGGAAGAACAGAAATCATCCTCTGCTTTTTCTGTCTTGTTACTTTGTTACTTTTGAAGAGAGGTGTAAATAAGATAAACTAAATCTTCCCTACTAAAATTTCAGTAATGAAACCGTTTTTAAAGTGTTCACAACTTATATTCTGCCTATAACTGTCTTTTCAACAAAGCATCATATTTCTTAAATGTTAATTAACTCAGTTAATTAACTACCTGTTGAAACCTATTAAAGAACATGAAATGCACTATGTAAAATCACCACGCCTGCAGTGACTGGCACAGCTGTCTTGATAGCAGTGCAGTCAGCCCCCACCATCCCGTGGCCCTGAGCTCCTGATGCTGCTAAGAGAGCACGCTGCCACCTCAGATGGAGAGAAACGGTGAAAGCGTTTTCTGAAATCTACAGCACTGACAAAACATAACTGACATATCCCAGGCTCCTTTGAGGCTGTCATTTTCTGTTTCTGGCCTACACCCGTCAATGAGCAGAACCACCCCATTCCCGAGCCATGGGACTCACGTGGGAAGCAGTTTTGGAGAAATTTCCAGGTATAGAATGTAACCAACTATACATAGAACTCTGAAAAAAGAAAAGATGCAATACTCTGATTTTGGAAGAAACTCAACATATTCTCCTAAGCCTTAGTAGCTGGAAAGGCTGGGCATCTCCTAAGCCACTTATTTATTTCACAGCCAGTGAGCATCTCCCACAAACCCTGTTTCCCTGTGTCTGCTGGGAGCCTCAGGCACACTGTTGCTGTCGATCTTAGAAGTCACAGGGCTGAGGCGCGTGTCTCACGCCTGCAACTCTCACACAGGCTCGCCTCCTAGCCTCACTGTCTGAACTTGGCCCCATTTTCTCACCTGTTAATTTGGTATCTGTTCTTCTGTAAGCTGCCTGAAATGCTTTTTGGAACAAGTCAGAAGAATCAGTGGGTAGAGTAATGGACAGATGGACAGGTGAGAGTTGGGGAGACAGAGTGACTCCAAGAAAAGGGGAACAAAGAAAATTTCCTATGCAGAACCCTCTTCTAGTCAGGGAAGAAAACCACCACGGAGAAGTGTGAAGAGGCAGGTGGCTTAGGACTGTTTCCTGGATTCCATGAAAAGTCACACCAAGAGATGAGAGGGTAGAACTATAAATAATAAAAGAAAAAAGCATGCATGCTTGAAAAATATATCTACAATATGTACTTTCTAAAGAATAGATTCAAATCAGCACGGCCCAATAACACAATCCTTGGGTATTTACAGAAGTGAGAATCCCATCTCCAAACCACAAGGCATCCCTTCGGAGCACTAAGAGTCTACACGGGACGGTCATAAAGCTGTCACCGCAAAAGCGATGCTATCCTGCCCTTACGAGGAATGAGCAGCTGTGCTCGGGCTGCCGACGCGCGCCATTTACACCCCACAGCACCTCTACGGGAGAGGGCCGCCTAGCGAGCCCCATCTCTGCAGGACAGAAAACAAGTCCGGGAGAGGCTAAGCCGACCTAACAGTTCTCCATCTCACAGGACTGGTCACTCCAGAGCAGGACTCGAACTCGGACCCACGTTTGTAACCGCAGTACTACCGTGATTTGTGTGCTTTTTGTGTGTATAATACATTTGTTTCCGGCATGAAAGGATATTTAACAAATGTTCGGTTGTCTTGTCTATCTCATTAGCTCACAATCTTTATATTTTTGAATTGTACTCTTTTCCCCTGGAGAAAGGAACGGAAAGAGCGGGGGTCAGAATGAGATGGGGCTCCATTCTTTATCTGTTACCTCATCTCATCCAGTCCCCAACCAGGGAGAAGGAGCAAATGTTCTCTTCATCTTTAAAGAGAGAGCTCCACTGATGGTGACTTACTCAACTCCAAAACCAAGTCTGGGAGAAGGGCACAGACAGCAACCAGAGAAGTATCACCCGTAGGAAGGAGAAAAGAGCTCAGGGGAGGGCTCAGGGGGTCAGCCTGATTTAATTTCAATGGATAATATAATACCACAGACTAAAAATACATGCAGTGAATTTGCTATTTCTTGACATCTAGCAAGTTTTCATAGCCCGCATGAAACATTATCGTGAACTAGTTAAAGGAAGAGTACACACTCAGGGAAAATCAATGCCACAGGCAGGCTGAAACCCAGGCTGGAGGAAAGGAAGACAAAAGGCATAGTTAAGAAGAGGGGAAAGTCTGGGAAAAAGACATCATCACAAGGACTCTCCAGCATCATCCAGCTATCATATAATCATTCATTCAAGAGAGAGTTACTTAGGTCCTATTTTGTGCAAGATTTTACACAGGGCAAAGCAAGAGTGCAGCGTCCATGGTGGCAGCAAGTGGCGGGGCTATAATACAATTCTGATCCTGGTACCTTGCACACTTGTACTCAGTATAAAGGCAAAAAAATAAGGTAAAATAATACTATGTAAACTCTACGCATTGTTGAAAAAAATTAAAGAAGACCTAAATACCTGTACAGACACACCAAGCACATTCCTGGATCACATGACAACGCTCTTGGGATGGCAGTGCTCCCCAGAGCGATCTGTATACTCAACGTGGTCTCGATCACAATCCCAGCGGGCTCCTCTGCAGTAACTGACTAGCTGCTGCTACTATTCATATGGGAATTCGAGGGACTCAGTAACCAAAACGTACTTGAAAAAAAGAAAAAAATGAGAGGACTTGTAATTCTCAATTTCAAACCTTACAACTGTATCTCCAGGTGAGATTAGAGGCCATTTTTAAGTTATTACTGGGTTTATCCTTATTTTCAAAATTTTCTACAATGAATATACCTGTTAGAATAAGAAAAATAAAAAGTAAGGTATCTTGTAAAACATGCACAGTGATTCATTCATTGGGAAAAAAATTATTTTAACTATAAAGAGGTAAATATCTAGTGAAAAAGGACTACTTAAAAACAAGTGTGCATTTACAATTTTCATAAATTGAAAACTGAAAAGCACAAAAACATCAAGTTTCTAGGGAGACTAGTGAAACATATTAATAGTTATTTTCAAAAATTCTAATTGAACAATGAAAACTCAAGAAAGGGAAAATTGTGATTGACACCCAAGGGCAAACACATGGAGAGCAAACGCCTAGAAATCACAGTTCCTTTAAATCTGCTTCTAACTCAATAGGAGAGGAAATTCCTCACTTAGGGGACAGTGGAATCCCATACATAAGACAGGATACACAGTACAAACTGCAGTAGTATCGGGAGTGAATTTCTTAGAATTCTAATGTTACAACATTGCTGAAAAACTATAAAAACACTGACAGACAGATTAAAACACACAGTCATATATATTATATAGAAACATATGAAGTCTGCTCCCATGTTGCATAGAAATACAAACATATTTGTTCATTTATAGGCACTGATTACTTTATCCCAGATAGAATATTTCAACTAAAACAAAAAATCAATAATACACTCCTCTTGTCAAATCTACTTGATAAGTTACTCTGCTATGTAACCATAATGTGTTTAAGATAGATCTAAAATTAGTGAAAAATCTTTGTATGGTTTCTTGAATTGTTCTCAAAATTCCAAGCTTAATTTTAAAATAGATCTGAGCAGTATTTCTATATTATCTTTTCCCTTGTGAAATGAACAACACAGTCTGTTGTCAAAATTCTGTCCTTACAATGATTCACGAGCACCGTTTCCTAACAAAACTGCTGAACAGCAAGGCACTATCCAGACACTGTGACCAAATAAATGAAACACAAGGAAGACAGTGACCCTATCCTGGAGGGCTTATAATCTGTGTCAACAGCGGGTTTTTATTTGATTGGTTTGATTGGGTAGCAAAATAAAATCAATCAAGTACTTTCTGCTTTTAGCATTCTGTAAGTCATGACTGTTTTTAGTGTCATGAGAAGGAAAGAATTAAGCATGACTTGATTAGGTCAACTAGCAACATTCATCACTGGAGAGTGAGTAATAAAGAAGTTAACTGATAGAAATGCTTCTGCCTACATGAGACCTAAAATAAATCTACACTGATATCCGAAAGGAAAATGAGGAGATGAGGTCCCCAATGAGAAAGCAAACTAACAAGGAATCAAAAAAGGAAAGACGTTTTCATTAACGATTCCAGGCAGTAGTGGAGCATGGTGGTGAGGATCACAGATGTTTGGGACAAACATGAGTGTCTGAACTCCCACAGCACTGGGTAGCTGTGAAACTGATATTTCAGAGAAATTTTCTGCATCTCAGTCTTCTATCCATACACTGGGGACAACAACCGCACCCATCTCCTAGAACGGTCCTACGAATTAAGTTATTTTATATATAAAATTTTAAATAAAATACCTCAGATTTTAAATAATACCACAAAAGCACAAGGAACAAAGAAAACAGAGATAAATTGGAGTTCATCAAAATTTAAAACTTTGCTTCAAAGGGCACTATCCAGAAAGTGGAAAAACAACACACAGGAGAAATTTTTTTCAAATCATTTATCTGATAAGGAATTTGTATCTATAAAAAAAAAAAAGGACCTCCTACAACTCAACAATAAAAAGGCAACTCAATTAAAAGTTGAATAAAGTATCTGAAATGGTATTTTTCAAGGAAAATATACAAATGGCCAATAAGCACAAAGAAACGATGTTCAATATCTTTAGCTGTAAGGGAAATCAAGTCAAAATCACTAGGAGAAACCGCTTCACACTCACAACAATAGGTTATAATAAAAAAAAAGGGTAAAAAGCACTAATAAGGACACAGAGGAAGCGGAGCACGCAGCCCTTGCTGGTGAGGACGTAACACAGCGTGGCCACTTTGGAAAACAGCCTGGCAGGTCCTCAGAGAGTTGAACATTTGGTTTCTGAATGACCCAGCAACTCTGCTGTCTGGGCACAGACGTAAGAGAACTGAAAACAAATGTCCACATAAAAACTCCTACAGGAATATTCATGGCGACACTACTCATCACAGCCAAAAAGCAGAAACAACCCAATTGCCTATCACCTGATGAATGGGTAAACAGTGGGGCCCAGCCATACAGTGGAATATTATTCAGCAATAGCAAAGCATAGAGTACTGACCCAGGCCACAACGTGGACAAACTTTGATAACGTTACTCAGTGTGAAATAAGTCAGTCACAATAGACGGTTCCACTTACATGAAGTGACTCGATTTAAATGAAATGTCCAGCACAGGCAAATCCACAGAGAGAGAAGAGTGGCTCCTTGGGGCTGGGGGAGGATGGGGAAGATGGGAATGACTGCTTATGCATACGGGGCTTCCTCTTGGGGGAATGAAAATATTCTAAGATTAAATGGGATGCACAATTCTGGGCATAGAGTAAAAACGACTGTATATTTAAATGGGTGAATTGTATTAAAACTGGTAAGAAAAAAAGCACCTCGGGCCAGTACCTTCCCTAGTAAATGCAAATTGCTAACTTTTATTAGAGGAAGAAGAAACTGCCCTCAGCATGAAAGTAGGAGATCAGCAAATGTGAGTTAACCGAAATTGGACAAGAGCATTTCACTTGAAACAGTTGCTGAGTGTACACGAAATATTCAGAAATAGGAAAATCTGTTTCACATCAGGAAGAAGCATTCTGCTTCAAATGCAGATCAAGGATTCGGCAAGCCCAGCTGCTACAAATGACCAGAGAAGAAACCTGGTTCTTAAAACAAGCACCAGAGCCAACAAGGAAATGGTAGTGAGGAAAGCAGGCGGCCGACTATCTGGAACAGTTTGCTACAAATAATTTCTCCACTGAAAATTT
Source organism: Camelus dromedarius (assembly GCF_036321535.1). NCBI lineage: Eukaryota > Metazoa > Chordata > Mammalia > Artiodactyla > Camelidae > Camelus > Camelus dromedarius. Next base: position 649,664 of record NW_026989754.1, read on the forward strand.
AAAAATAAAATGAAAGTGATAAAATGCTCTGTTGACCTCACGTGAATGGGCTTCCTTCGGTGCTCGACTGTTCTGTAACCCCGATTGAGAGACTCAGGAGAATCAGCATGTCTCCTGGGAGTCCGCAAAGGACTGCCCACCAGCACGCTGACCACCATCACATCTGCCAGGGTTGAATTGCAGAGAAGAGACCAACTTCTTAAAGGCACAGGAAATGTTGACAAGGGAAGAAAAAGCTGCAGTCAGTCCTGGGACAGAGGCCCTCTGAGCAGAGGCCAGAAGGCTGCAGGTGAACTGCAGTGGCCGTGGGACAGGAAGGGACCATGGGGAGCATATCTCAATTCTCTCCTCTCTCTCCATCGGGTAGGAGAGATAAACCTGCATCCTTCTCACCTGGAACTGTGGGTTGGCTGGCAGATGTCTTACCGACATGGAATGATTATTCAAGTCTCTGTGGAAAAAGTCAATAAATCGAGAGGGAGTAGGGAGCCAACTCCACGAGCCTCTCAATTGCACCCTTATTTATTGTGTATAATCAAAGGAAAAATTCATTAACAGTTGTGTGATAGTAATAGGAACTTCGGGAAAGACAGTATGAAGCAGAGATTGTAGAATACACAATGAGTACAAAGGATTAGTGTATCTTTAGGGAAGTCATGGGGTGAGGGGAGCAAGATACATTTTCAGACATGTGAATTACAAAGCAGACCACCAGACCAGCCAGGTCCTTGTTCTGTGGATCATAGACTATCTAACAGCACACAAGCTCAGCGTTTATAGCTGAGGGCCTCGGTCCTTGCTTTGCAACCAGCAGAGTGCTATCTAAAAGCTCAACTATGCAAGCAAAGCATTGTCTCTGCTTTTTAAGGCAAGGAGACTGGAGTGAGGATGTACAGGCACTTGCTTGCAAAGCAGTTTTTAAGCATATATTTTTCTTCTTAAAGTTCACAGGAGGCTGGTGTGTGTTACAATTTGTTAAACCAATCATGGGGTCCCACATGGAACCATTATGGAGGACACCCTAGGATGACAAATCCTGCCTCTGGGTCTTTTCCTGCCATCTTCAGCCACTCTAGCAGGGTCTAGGCACATCCGTGAATAACGATCCTACAGAACTACCCACACTCTTAACTCCTGGTGCTTGAAACTTAATTTTAGCTCTACACAACTTACCGTAGAAAAGTTTCAGAAATAAAAGATATAATATTCCTTTTATATCTCATCATATTACTGATTTTTCTGATTGCTCTAAGTTGCTTCTACTTGGTAAAGCACATAATTCTGCAGGTGAATTCAGTAATTTCCATTGGGCATATCTAGCCATTTTGGGCTCTCTAACTTCTATTGGTCAAATACCGATACACTTAATTGATTTCTTTGTTTATCAATTTCAGCCGGGAGGAGAGGGAGTGTCACTCTTTTCCTCAGCCCACCCTCAACCCTTTTCTCATCAACTCAGGCCTCCTGAAAACAAAACAAAGGATTTGTTTCCCTTCTACTCTTTCCACAAAACCAACAGGAAACATCAGCCTGGAGAAAGAATTCAACACAAATGTTAAAACAAAAATCTATAAACCTGGAGCAACTCCATCTCCGAATCATGATACACAATGACATGAGAGTAAGTGTGTCAGGCACAAAGCAGGTGTGAGCCTGACCACCTCATTTCTATTCTTCAAAGGAAGGAAGGTTTTCATATTTTTTATTATCATACTTTGTCATTGTTTCTGATTATGCCAAAAAATAGTTTATGAAAGAATTATGCACTGCAATAACAGATTACTATTGTATCAATTATAGAAGGCATTCAGAGGGGATAGGAAAAGCCACCTCTGTAAAAAATGCAAAATTTCTTCCCCTGTTAAGAACACGTATACAAAATGCAACAGAGAATTCAAATTCTTGTGGAGAGGAGCAAAAGCCATAGAACCAAAGCAAAGTCAATAGAATGAGTTAATTCAGAATTCACTGGACAAACATGCTCAATGCATTCAAATAATTTTAAAGGCACACTGCAAACCATTCACTTAATGATCTGCAGGCTAGAGGAAGCATTTCCCGCTTTAACAGACAACAGAAATCAATAGGGTGCCCCAACAAACAAGGACCAAATAACAATCAGGTTTTTAACAGCTCTGATAAATCAGCATGTTCTAAAGATCAAAATCCAGAAATTTTAAACATTCATTCACACCACAATGAAACAAGCACTTAAAAAAAAAAAAACAAAGGAACTAAGCACATAGATCATGTGCATAGATCAATGAGGACTTCATGTACCGCTGGAAGAACACGCTATAGCCTTTTACTTGAAAAATAAAACTACTTTTAATGATAACTGCTAAAACACATTTCATCATTCATGTTGCCTTGAAAAATCTGAGGCACTTGTATCTGATCAGAAAAGCAATTCTGGGTAATAGTAGGTTACAATTCAGTTCCAGTTTGCTTTAGAAGAAAAGAGAAAAAAAAGCTACTGTTTCTCATATCCTGCACAAAGTGTGAAGTGCCTCCCTGCCTCTTTCTCCTCCCGTTTTCTGAGCTCATGCTCCCCAACCCTTCTGAAACAAGTATGAGAAACTCTTATTCCCACAAATATGCAAAATGACAAAAGAATATCAATTTATTTGTGTAAATATATGCCTATACCTTGAACTGTAGGAGAAAGGTATCAGAAGTCCATATGAAACTTATTTCTAGATTCCTGAAATCACACACACAAACGTTCACTCAGACACAGACACATACCCCCTGGATTACTGGGCACTTCACAAGTTTAGGAATTCCAACTTCTACAAGATAACTTTGTAGTTAGTTTAAAATACAAATCTGTCAGCTTTTGAAAGCCTTGATCATCTGCTAAACCATCCAAATATCAAAGAGATCCAATTAGCTTTCTCTGTAGAATGTAATTTCACTTGATGGCAAAACAGACCCTAAGAAGTACTGGATCAAAGATTCGTGTTTATCACTACCTATGATCGTTTTTAAGCACATTAACAGATTCAGAAATGTATGTCTCAACAACATTTATTCTTATTGAAAAAGCATACGTGTTCAACTCTCTATACAGTGACTAGGTCCCATGATGGTGTTTAAGAGCTATTTTGTGTATTGAAATATTTATTTTCAAGTGCAGACAAGGAGGGTGTGTATTACTCAGTTGTAGAGCACCTGCTTAGCATGAACAATGTCCTGGATTCAGTCCCCAGTACCTCCAAAAAAATAAATAAAAATAAGTGCATATTTAAAAATAAGAATAAAGTTATATAAAAAAAGCAGACTAAAAAGCACTGCAATCTATGTGCTACAATTATACTAAAAAAAAGTGTTTCTTTCAAATATTGACTATATGCCAATCACAGAGACAATCACAAATCACACCTGAACCATCACGTGTGATTCTCAACAACCCTAAGTAGACACGGATGAGAAACCCGGCACTGAGGATGAGGAGACGGAGCTCGGAAGATCCGGGGACTCTGACCGTCCTGCTCCCCGTGACACCACGTCAACCCAGGGCAAGCTCTGACAGACATGCTCTGAGGGGACACCCAGCTGCATGGAACCTTGGGGCATTGGGGAGTCCCAGAAAACACTAAAAATTGTTCAGTGAAAAACCAGCTCAAATATATTACACTTTGCCACATCCTTTAAAAAGGGAAAATGACTGAGACCTTTTTGATACCTCCGTGTCCTTTCTGCCATCATCAATTATTTGCCCTCTCAGGGTGACCAGTGATGAACTGGACCCCATATGAAATGCACTCAGATGGAAGAGCTTTTAAAGTTATTTTAAGAAGTTTGTAAGACCCTGTCAATGCCTCACACAGGTGGTCATCCATCACTTCTCACCTGAAATCACTCCTTTTCTGCTTTTTAAAATCCCTTCATCTAATCCAGGCTTTTCAACAGCAAAGAAGCACCTCAACCACAGACACTGGACAGCTTTTCACCAAACGGGCTCGAACAGCCCATTGGACTACCTGGAAACCCTTTTCTTCTATTAAAACCACTTCCAGGTACTTCATCATTTTCTGATTGGTGGACTTGGCCTCTGACTGGCCTACTCAGAGAGCTCCCAGCCTCACATGCGGGGGTGGGAGAGGACCCTGCTGTTGGGGGAAATCAGTGAGGAAGGCGGACATACTCCCGCCAGGTCTGCAAGGGTAGAAGTGCCACAACGTGCTCAGAAATTATACCGTCATCACCCCTGGGCTCCCATGGACTTGTTTCACATTAACCAAACTCATGACACACTGATGAAAGAAAACCAGAAACTTAACTTATTAATGTAACAGAAGACGTGAAACTATGAACCAGACTGAAATATCAGAGTTCAACCATGAGTACATTTTCTCAATGGCCTAATCACAGGGAGGCAGTCACATGGCAAGCATGGACAGAAACAGAGCAGGAAGGGTTTCTAGATTAACTCAATGGGCTAAATTTCTGTTATAAGAACTGATCTACTGCCTGGAAAACAAATAACGCCAATCACGATGCACTCTCTGTGGACAGTGGCCAAGACATGACTATGAGCATCTGTGTAACTCTCCTTTCCCTGTCCTTTCTGGGCTAACATATGCACAGAGGTACAAAGATTCAGGGATGCAGATAACTCTAAACACCCAAAGCCCATCTCTGGGAGCCTCAAACCAGTAAGCCAGGGTTTAAATACCAGCTCTGCCACTTACTATTTCTGTGATTTTGGCCAACTTACCCTCTGTGTGCCTCAATTTCCACACTGTGAAACTGGGATAACAATCAAACCTTCCTTACTCGCTTGTTGAGAAGATTGAAGGATTCATTTCTGTAAAACTCTCAGAAAAGAATATAGCACATTTTGGGTGTTCAACAAATGTCAACTTAATATCAAAGTGATTTACAAGTCTCCCTTCTAATCATCTTATGTGTTTCCTGGCTAGTCTAAGTCCCAAAGAAAATCCTTATTTCTCCTTTTATAAACTCTTGGGGAGGACCCTTCTCTTCCATCCCACCACCTGTTTAAACCGAGGGAGGGAATGCCTCCTAACCACTCCTCTGGGCCATGGAGAGTGCTTCTCCATTCACACCCCTGGCCCCTGGCCAACAGCTAGCCCTCCTCACACTAACAGAGTGAGGTGTGAGTCCAGGGAGACAAGCAGGGCATTTGAAACCCTTCCTTTCTCTCCAGTGTTGATCACCATTGGGAAGCACTTGGGATGCTCGGCTCCATGGCAGGACAGCCTTGTGCATGAACGGGCAGGTCCTCTCAAGAGAAGGCTCGCTGTGTCACAGAGCTACATGGGACAGGGTGAGTCTCTAATTCTGGGACACAGTATCATGACACGCATTTTCCCACAGCCCTGAAGTTCATGGAGAACGTGGCTTCATCAGTAACAAATAAGACATTTATCGCCTGCCTACTCTTTTGTGTCATCTCTCAGTTGGCTGCTGGAGACAACATGTGTATAAGTATTGGATCCCTTTAAGCCCCAAAATATATGAAGTAACAAAGAATTCTGTGGCTTAACGTTGGTTCAGGGCGACAGTGTAACAGTTCTGACTCTGCTGATGCTTAATTATGGGTATAGGAACTAAGGAACCTCCTCAAATATCTTTCAGCATAAAACCAGCTTTTCTTATTTTCCTGTTTCTTAGTAATTGCCAAAGACTCTCAAATGATGGCTTCACACAAAAAAGCAGCTAAAGTTTATGAGCCCTCTTGACATACCCACTGTGGTAAACACTTTACATAATTTCTAATTCTCACAATTCGACAAAGCAGATATGAATGTCCCCATCTCACAGACGAGGGAAAAACTCAGAGCAAACTGACTCAGGCTCACGTGGCTCAGTGGCAGCACGTGCACGCAAACCCAACTCAAAAATCTACACCCCTTCGTATATGTACCAAACCTCCTACCACCAATTAACACACAGCGGCGGAGTCAATACTCAGGAACTCAATACACTTTTCAGCTTTAAGGTGCTCCAGAGGCCGCTTCTAGCTGTTTTATAAAATCCCGGCTCACTGACTTCTAACACTGGAAGAAAAGACCGATTTTGCCATTGTTTGCACAGCAAGTCTGAAATGTTCACAGCGAGATGACAGAATAAGTCTAAGACATAAGCAGAATAATTTTTCCAGGTAGACAGACATAATGGACATTGTGCTATTCTGAAGCACTAAGCAACGGAATCAAAACAAAATAACATTTGTTAAGCCTTCTTTTGCAAAAGGAATATTAAGACTGTTAGAAGGTGCAACAGCGCCACCTATGGCTAAAATGACCTTCCAGGTTGCCGGGAAAGATGCAACACAAAAATTGCCTGTAGGATCAGAAAAGAGAATCAGATAACTAAAAGCTTATGTAGCACATACTGCACTTTGCTTCGGGGGAAGGGAAGGGTATTCAGTATTTAATCTGATATTGCTAATACTCCTGAATATAAACAAAAGACATAGGTTCATGGAAACTCATCTTAGAAGAGGAAAGAATCCAGTCCAGCCACTTCATTTTACAGGAGGGGAAACTGAGACATGGGTTCTGTCCTGCAATCGGCAGCAAAGCTCTCCCAGGCCTCATGTCTTGCACTGTAGCATAAACCAACAGATCTGTACTAGGCCTATATTCATAACAGTCACGTTTATATTTTTCCAACAGTAGGTTATCTAAGTATCTTGCAAAATAATTCTCAAAGAGCCAGGATATCATACAAGATTGATGAAATACAAAAATATTTATTTACATAATAAAACAGCATGAGCTTTATTCTATTAAAAAAGTGACTTGTTAAATCAATGTTTTGATATTTTAAACCTGTTAAGAGTGCAGGAAAAAAAATCAAAATTTTGCTTAATCACAAAACAGAGAAGCTTATTCCCTGAAAATGATCAATGTGGATTTTACTAAACTTAATGAATCTGGTCAGAATCCCACGAATTTAAATGTCTGTGTGGATGGTTACACGGCAACATGAATTCTGAGTTGTAACAATAAATATTCTGTGTAAGTAATATTCAAGGTCGTCTGATTAAGGCAATTTAACTAGTCCCTGTCTCACTAGTATGATACAGATTTCATTAAAACTTCATACTACACTAAAAAAAAAAAAATGAATCCTTGTTACTTTAAACCATATTCAAATATATCATATATATAAATATTATAAATATTAAATATGCATCAGAAATAAGCGACACTTTTTAGTATTCAGAGTTGATACTTCTAAAATATCTGTCATTCTGACAGCACATTTTTATTAAGCACCTCTTGGGTTCTTTGTATACAAGGCGTCTAACTCTCACAGTCAGACAAGTTAAACGATATTACTCAAATTTCACAAATGAGGAAATGTACTTAAGCCATGAAAACAACTTACATATTCACCATCAGGAAAGAAAAGAGTAAAGATTTTACTTATAATATTCACTGACAATCTTTTCTTCCATATTAAGACTACATAAAACCAATTCAGTCTTTGTAAGTATTTCTGTCAATAAGGGCCACTAGAGAAAAACAAGTAACATCATTAACAGTGGTCGGACTTTCAAAGCCCACTTCTCTTTGGCACTATAATTGCTTTTAATGTTTTGTTTTTTGTGCTAACAGACCACTAAATTAAAAAAATTAACTTTTTAAGTAATTACCTGAGAATTAAACATTTGTGAAAATGTACAATTTTAATTTGACACTCTGTCTCACATTCTCACTGGTGTCTCTCCTTTGAAGGCCTCATAAGGCTGAGATCACTAAAATCGGCCATTTATGGAGTCACAGCAGTTCGGGTAACCACTCAACGGGAGGCTGATTAGAGGAGCAATTAAGAATGCATCCTGTGCAGCCTGGGTTCCAGCACCGAGCTAGCCACCGCCAGCTGCGTGTGATTTGGGACAAGCTGCTCCATCTCTCAATCCCTCAGCTGCAAAAAAGGAGACACTGATACCTACCCTCAAACACCTGCTATGAAGTAAAACATGAGGAAAGCATTTTAGTGTTAGGTAGGTGTCCACTCAGAGCGAGTTTGGTCATTATGATGATGAGGATGGCTGTTAATAAATTAAGCTAGACCAAAAGGGAGAAATCACCTTAAAGGAGAAACATTTTAATTCAATCAGCATTTCCTTTTGGATGGATTGCAGAATGTTCTATTGATGTTTTTAATAAACCAAGTTTTGTCCATTAATTATAGATTTACAGGTTCATGGACAAGTCTCCAGAAAAAGAATTAGAGGCCTCTAACCTCTGAATACTAAGAAAGTAAATTAAAAAAAAATCATTTGGGAGATTATACCTCATTTGGGAGAGTATGTGCTTAGCATGCATGAGGCCCTCAGTTCAGTCCCCATAAACTCCATTTAAAAACTTTCTTTTTTAAGAAATGGAGAATTAAAGCAAAAAGATGGAGGAATACAGAATTTTTTAGAGACTCATCTCAGATTTAAGACGGGGAGAAAACATCCATTTCTCAGAGGAAATCTTCAGAACTATGTAAACAGGATCTGAGATGTCTAGTCTTCTAACATTATTCATGAATTCATATTACCAAGTCTTAAAACTACCTGATAACCCACAGAGGTGATACTGATCATAACACCTGCCAACACGGATCGAGCTCCCGCTAGGACTGCTCTGTTCTGACATCTCTGCTCCTGAGGCCTGACCAGGCTGAGAGCACTAAATTCGGTCATTCATGAGCATCTCGTGTAAGTCCTCCATGTGTGCTTCTAACTCTCCCCTCACCAGCCCCTCTGAGGGAAGCACTGTTATCATCATCCCCACCCGCAGATAAGGCCACTGAGGCACAGAGTCTAAACCCTTTCCAGGTCACATTGGCATTAAAGGACGTCTGTATTTCTGCTGTTTTGCTTTTGACAAAGTAATCTGAGATATCAATTCAAGGGAGACTGTTAAATAGTCAAGTCTGTCAGGTCTTCACCTCAAAGAGCAGATACTATAAATTCCTGATGTAGGATGAGGCTGCCGCCACAAACTGACTCAGCTTGAAATTAATATCCAAGATGAAGCAGCGGATTCACGTAAATATTCACGACTGTCAACTCCGCTCTCGGGTCTGGGCCCTTCACTGCCTGAACGGGGGTGAAATCCCCACCCGTGTCAGGGAAGGACGCGCAGCTCTTCCGGGACTCACCCAGGATTCACGGGCTGTTTCCCCCCACAGGCTGTCCTCAATGATTAAAAAGCTCTCAAGATTTTTACACCATGCAAAACTAAAAGACATTTCTGCAGATGGAGCACTTTCTCAGGCTTAAACCTTTTTTGCCTACACTCAGCAAGGGGCAAAAAAAAAAGAAACATGACTCTACAAAGTCTCTGACCCTCACCACTCACGGGAGTAGAACGGCCACAGCAGCAGATGAGTCTTCTCATTGCACGATGAGAACAAAATAAAGCCGCCCCAACCACAGGCACTCCCAGAGACAGAGCTCAGCAGTCTTCTGCACACTCACAGTTGTGCAGCCCTCACCACCATCTATTTCCTGAACACTTCATCACCCCAGAAGAAACCCCCTGTCACTATCAGTCATTCCCTAATCCCCCTCCACCCAGCCCCTTTCAACCATCACCTGCTCTCTGCCTCTGCATGTGCCTTTTCTGGGCATTTCAGATCACTGAAATCAACAATATGTGGCCGTTTGTGTCTGCTTCCTTTCACTTAAAATGCTGTTTTCAAGGCTTGTCCATTTTGAAGTGGTATCAGCATCTCTCTCTCTCTTTTTTTTTTTTTTTTGAAAACGTTAAAGTTTATTAGAAGGTAGTAAGTACTATCAAAAAGAGTACGGTGGAGCATAAGTGATTGGGTTTCAAAGGGAAAAGTGCGGGTTGAACAGTCAGGGAGGAGTTCCCAGAACAGGTGGCCTTTTTCATTTTCCTCTTTATTTGTTTTTTCTTTTTTATTCACTCTTACATGTGAATAATGTTCCACTACATGGAGATACTACATTCTGTTCTTCCATTCAGCAGCTATTTATGAATGAAGTCCAGTAGAATGAGTGTAAGAAGTGACTACCATGGATGGCATTTAAGCAAAGGGCAAGACGTGCTTTCAAAAAACAAGCCAACAAACAGAGGCACAAGGAAATTCAGTGCGTTTCTGAGCAAAGAGCATGCTTGCTTCGGCAGGACTACCGTGCAGGGCTGGGGCGGATACTGGCAAGTATCACGGTGAAGGAGTCACCTGATAAGACTCCCCACTGCAAGCAGCTCAGCCAATTCTCCCTCACACTGTATTGTTAGAGCCATGTTTCTAGGTTACTCTTATTTCAAGTAATAGTAATTTAACTACACATCTGATCATCTGCCTCAGACCACATTACCTAGAAGCCACAGAAAATCATTCACTGACCGGAGCAGCTCCAGGACATAACGGTGATGGATCAGGGAGTCCAGCAGCATTCCAGCCTGCAGGCACAAACCCCACATGTGCCCTGGTGATGTCTGGAAAATAAAATGCATGGAAATATCTCATTGCTGGTACACGACATCTGCCCTCAAATTGCCCCAAAATCATGCTGGCAAAGCACTACTCAAACTTTTCACTCCAAAAAAAAAAAAAAATGCTAAGAAGGCAAATTTAGGCCCTTCCATTAAAAGCCAGCAACCATCACTGCCAGTATCTGAGCTGGAATTCTCCTGACTTCAAAAACCACCGCGCAGTTACATTTCAAAAGTGAAAGTCATATATGTATTCCACGTAGATGATATTACAGTAGGATTTTTCTTTTCAAAATTTCCAGTTGCAACATTAGCACAAGAAAGTTTATGTTTCAGCTTTAAAAAAATCAATTATCCTCCACTTTCTTAATTTTGAACATATTATTATTTTATAAAGGGAGCTATGCTGCATATTATAAACCAACTGTTTGGTTTCTGCAAATAAGACCTTTATGACCTCACTATTTCAGAGCAAACTTTAATGATGTTTTGAGAGGTGGGGCCTGGGGCGCTCACAAACAGCTCTTTAAATACTGACAAGTATGTGCTCTTAAGTAATGCAAAGGCTCTAACTCCACACTAGCTCAGAAAGCAAAGAAACTGCACCAAAGACTTACTTTAACATTTTAATATATTCCTATTGTTTTGAATATTAAAGTTCTTAAAAGATATGATTTTTTTTGAGAAAGCCAACAGCTGTATTAAATTTCCTCTCACCAAGAAAGCAATCTTTATCAAGAATAAAAACCCCTATAGAAATCGAAATGACGGGACGTTTCTAGCTAAGTGAACATGCAGATCTGAACACAAACCTAAATCCTATCAGATCTCACTCGAACGAGCTCAACAAAGTCCTGGGCTACCCTGGAACTTAGCTCTTCTTTTCCAAAAGTTGGCTGAGCTAAGATCATCACACAAGGCAGGGAAGGAGAGAAGAGGAAAGTCCACCTGGCAGCCTCCATCTGTTTTCTTCCAGCCAAAAGTCGCCTCTAGGGTCGCCCTGCTAACAAGCCCTCCCCATAAGGAAATCCGGCATCCACACTGCCCCTGCCGTCCCCAAGCAGTCCCGACGCCTCTCTCCCAGCCTGTGAATGTTCTTCTAATGACACCCCCTCTTGGTGGCACCCTTCCCCTCTTCCCTGCTACACACACACACACACAGAGCCACAGCAGTCTTCCCAAATCACAAATTTGATTACATCACCCCCACTTCAAACCCTTCAGAGGCTCCCTGGTGGAATTCTAGCCCCACCCCAGACACTGCTTGCCCAGCCTCACCTCAGTACACAGGTCCCCAGTGACCTCAGGGGCCCCCTGACTTGCTCCTACTTCCCACTTGTCTCCAGGCTCATTTTGACTGTTTCCCAAGGAAGCCTTCCCTCCTTCCAACTACCACAATTTGTTCCTCTATTCCTAGAACATTCTAGGCTAAGTCAACTTCTGACAATGCTAAGCTCACAAGAAGCAAATACATTTTGCTTACTAATGTGGCTCCACCCTCTCTCCCCTAGACACACAGAAGTGCACGTGTTATGAATAAATGATTGACGGGGTGGGTCTCAAAGAGACAGATATACCTACTCTCACACGTCCCGACCCTTGTGTCTGTAGAATATCAGAAGAAAAACCAGAATTACCTTTCCTGAGGGTCACTTTCTGATGACACCCTTCACTGACTACTGTGTCAGTTCTAGTAAAACCCAAGCTCTTCCAAAGCCCTCCATCCCAGACTCTCTCCAGTGTCCTCACCAGCAGGGGCACCTTCCACCCTGGACCACACAGGGCACTCTCCCCGTTTCCCCAAGCCAAAAGCCTCCAGGCATCTGCCCGGGCTGCACCTGCCACCTGAGCCACATTCTTGACTACTTCTCCTGGCTGACACTCTGTCCTCACAAATGAATGTAGAGTCCATTTCTTCCAGGAAGTCCTCTCTGATAATGTCCTTTAGGTCTTGGTTGGGCTTCATCTATAGCAGCAGTACATGGTGACCAACTGGGTGTTTGCCCGCTCCTTTGAGACCACGAACTCTTGGGGGCCACGTGGGAAGGAGTGAGAGATTACAAGAGGGGTGCGGGAAGCAAAAAGCAAAAATCACAGCCCAAGTCCCAAATTCAAGGATACTTTCTCAGGAAAAATATAAACAATTTCACACGTGTGCAATTTGGCTACTGTTTTTGTGGCTTGTGGACAGCAAGAACTTGGTGTTCTAGTCCAAAACCCAGATTACATGCAAAGAAATGTATATATTCATATCCAAAGGAAACCAGAGCTGCTCAACAACAGTTTGCAGTTAGAATTGAAAGGAACTTTGATAAAGGCAATCTCTCTCTCTCTCTTCCTTCTTTTCTGGCATCATATAATTTTAGAAGTATTTGCGTGACCAAGAGATGGCTACAGCCCGTGATTCTTCACTGGAGTGTTTGGGGCTGAGGAAGATCAGATTACATTCACTGCGTAAATGCAATCACACCAACACACTGATAGGTGCCGTGGTGGTGGAGATGATGTTCCAAAACAGGCAACACTATTCTGTAAGAGAACTCTAAATAGAAAGTAAGAAATGCAATGTTCTGTAGTCAATTTCATTTGCTATATGGGTCATTAATTGATAGTATATCTTGTCTAATGAAACCCAAAAATAAACTGTCAACGTCGATTTTCTTCATCTGACCATTTTATGCTAACTTTGGATATTAAACCCTCACTCCATAAGTAAAACTCAGGCCTACACTGCAGCACAGTTACATCCCGTGGAAGAAAGCCGATCAAGGGAGAACTGGAGAGTTTCCCTTCAGAAGCTGCTAAGTCTGGTTTTGCACCTGTACGTGATTTGCAACCACGTCATCGAGAATGGAGAATACCTAACAACTGTGGGGCGAAAAGCACTGCGGTGCTTCAGAAAAATCAAAGAACGCTGAGCTTTGTGAAACAGTCCTGAGGCACTTAAATCGTACTTTTTCTGAAAGGCTCCAAAACTGACCCAATTCATCATTCCAGGTTCAACAGGGAGGTACCGGAATTAGTAGAGAAAACATGCCCTTGAAGTCTGACAAGGCCTTGCTTGAATTCTGCTGCAGCATTTACTAGCCACTAAACGGACCAATTCCTTAACCCTCTGAGAAGGCTTCCCGATCTGCAAAAGGGGGCTGCCACCGCCCACCTGGGAGGCATGGATGTGAATTCAACACGCAAGTAGGGCGGCCGACTGGTACCTGACACGGGGCCTGGCTAGTTTCCCTCCACTGCCCTTCTCCCCCTTTAAACTTGCACTGTTCCCTCGGTAAGGATCAAGACCACGGAACAGAATGCCCGATTTTTCTGTGTATCCCCGGATACATGACTTACCCTTAGGAGGCCAGAAAAACTGCTTCCTCCCCAGTCACTATCAACGTTCTTAAGATTCTGGGTATTTTTAACGCTATTTTCCAGGGAGACTATTCCAGAACTTTCCAAGCACCATTCTCCAGGTTGGCTCCCCTCCCAGCACCCATCCTTTCTCACTTCAGATACTCTGTATGATTGCCTTCTGTTCATGGGAAAGCGAGTCCGGTAGGGTGGGGACTCCCAAGGACTCCCCCCTCCCTCACAGGTGAGTGTGACTACCTTCTGCCCACTCCTCACTCCAACTCCAGCTTCTAAGAAGTCTACCCTCCAGGACCCTGCAGACTCTGCATCTTCCCAAGACACACACGTGGCCACGACCCTCCCTTCAGATTTCTTCCTGGCTGGCCCTGCACACCCCCCGGCCCCTTAAAGATAAATGGCATTAGGCTGAAAATCGCAAATGCCGCTGACTGACACACCAAAGCTGCATGGTCTGGGCTTTCCTCCAACCCAGGCAGGGCCCTGCCCCCCCTCAGCCTCAGTCTGCAGCTCTCGAGATGATCTAATTCACATGCAAGGCTATGAACACCAGCTAAGAATGACGACTCCCAACGTGTATCTATAGTCCGGCTCCTTCACCTGAGCCACAATCTCATAGACACGAGTGCCTCTTTGAAGTCCTAACTTGGATGACAAATGGCATCTTAAAAATGCCTCATGTTCACCATTTACTCTGGAATTCGATTCCTGGCAGGTACCTCCCAGACTCCCCATTTTAGTAACAGCCCCAGCACCCAACTATGTGTTTGAGGTCACATTCAATTTCCAATGTTCCCTCCCCTAATCCCTGGCCTGGAATCAGTCCTATTATTTCCGTCGCTAAGCCCATCTCAAATGTGGTTCTACAGGGACCATGGCCGTAACCCCCCAAGTTCACAGCATGGTACACTGACTAACAGTCCTCCGTAGGGTGCTCCCTGGAGGGGGAGGCATCTCCTGCCACTGGTCACCTCAGAAGGCACTGTATTCTCACAAAGGAGGCCCAGGAGAAGGGACTCAAGGTTCTCCCGTGGTCTGAGCTTTGAAGGGCCCGAGGTCTGGGGGAGCTCCTAATTAGCAGACACACTTGCCAGTGAGCAGATGAGGATGGAGGAACCCAGGCAAGGCTGTTCTCACTCCAACCCCTGGGCTCTCGGGAGCCACGGGAAAGGCCTGTGTCCAGGGCACAGCCCGGCCATCACAGATCCCAGCCAGCATTAGCCAACACGGACAGCCTAGACTCCATCTAATTGTGACACTTACTTCTGTTCTGTTCCCCATCCAGAATGTGATGGACTCATTCAGATATTATGGCCTGTCTCAAGCGATACAAATTCAGTGATAAATGAAGTGTCCACATTTGGACCAGAGCATGAAAGGAGAAACAAGGCCTCATGTTCAGCATGATGGTGGTGGCCAAACCCTTCCACCGAGTGAGATGAACCATGATGGGGGTGAGAATCCAAGGTCCTAGGTCGGCCAAAACTTCTTCCTTCAAGGTTGGCTGGGGTGTTGCAGACTCCCTACCGCAAACTAACTACACGGCCGTCAGTGGTGGACATCAGCTGCAACAGACACGGAGTCAGCTATTTATGCCAACATGGGTTAAAACTAAAGGCCGGGGCAGGGAGGCCTGCACGGCTGCTGAGGCAAAGCACAGACCCGGCTCTGAATGCCCACTGGCTGGAGAAGAGAGGAAGCTACGGTCCCCTTTAGCGGTCGCTGTGTCAACAAGATCCAGGTGAGCCAGCTACTTAGGAGAAGGCCATGTTTTCCTGATACTCAGAAAAACCAGCCTCGTAAAGGGAACACAAGAGTGGCATGGATTTTAGACCCCCCTAAGCCACTTTATGAAGGCAAAGTAAAGTAAATGGCACAGGGATGTTGAATGCAAAAAAAAAAAAAAATTAAATAAGTAAACGGTGACTGCTTCCTCCAACAGCGTCCCCTGCAGCTGCACACCCATGAGCCTGCCACTTTCTCACCAGTGACCGCTGGCCAGGAAGTGCCATCACGCACGTCACACTGTGACAGCCAGGAACCGCGTGAAGAGCACGTTTGTGTAAAAGCAGGAATCGAGCAAGATGCTGCAGAATTTGACTTGACAAGATTAAATACTCCATGAAAAGAATCCCTCAGCAGCCGCCTAAATCAATTCGCATCTCACTTCTTCAAAACAATCAAACAAATTGAATAAGGGCGCATTTGTCACCAAATATAAGGAGGACCAAACAGGTTCCTCAAAGCAAGGATTTTAACAGGTATCAAACACCAGTGGGTGATGTGCTAACAAAGCAAATATTCCAAAAAATTAGAAAATAAAAAATGACTAGGATAATACATGGATCAAGGTAACTGTTAAGTTTTTGCTCTTTAAAGCGATGGAGAGAGTACGGAGGGCAATCTGGATATTTCCAATGCAGGGTGTGCACAGCCCACATTTTCAGACGCAACAACATGCTCACTGGGCAGTACAAGAGAAAAAGAATAAAGAAAAAGGAAAAGAGGAACAAGAGAAAATTAGAAACACACAAGAACAAAAATGATTTTGACAGCATGTACAAGAATTTATGTGAGTGTGTGAGGCCCGGGATGCTGGGACGGTGAGACCCACACTCACCTCCTGCTCCAGGGAAGGCAGGGGCCTGAGGGGAGCGGCGCTGCTGGGGGACCCCAACGTGATCAGCGCCCCTAACCAAAACTCCACCTATATGCGTCTAGGCAGCTTTTGAGCTACAAATTGTGGTCGCATTTCAGGCTGGACAGTTTTACTCACTTCCACCAAGAGTAGCAGGAGAGAATTAGACTGTTCCTGTACCAAAGCATTGTTTAAAAAATTAATGACTGTGGAATAGTAAAAGCAAAAATTGAGTAAAAGTGACTGGAGGAGAATGTGGTTGACCCGAGCTCACTTGCCACGTTATCTCACTGACGTTAAGATGCTGGCTGAGCCCTTATGGTACCAAAACAGACAGACCCACCAGGAGGGAGGTTTAATGCGCTGCTGTATTTTGATGCTGGGAGCCATGCCTGGTACACGAGGTTCTGGGTAAACAATGGTGACAGTGTCAACCACTATGGGCTAAGCACACATCCAGCTACTCCGCCAAATCCCAAGGGCAGACTTCAAAAGGCAAAAACAAGTTGGCATTCTCTGGTGGGTCTGCAGAGTCAGAGCCAAGCAGTTGCTGAGCACAAATGTCACCAGTGCCTCCTATGACAAAAGAGGAGGCACTGGCCTGGGGCTGGGGCAGGGCTCTAGGCTTCCACTGCTCACCAACCAATCTGTCCAGGGGGAGAACGTGGTCTCTGCGTATGTTGCACCTATGCACCTACCTTGACTGACGCCTGGGGGCTCAGCAGGAGGTGACATGTGAGGTGAACGGAGCCAGCCTCGGTGTAGCACAGTGCTGGCAGCTATGCCCTCAGCAGTGCCCAGGCTCCTAAACCTGACACCTCATCTCCAAGGAGCAGAAGGGGAGTGCGGGCATGAAGATCACAGGGCCCTGTGAGGACAAGTACAGGCCATGACATGCCTTGCCTCTTCCTTAAGCCATAGAGTTATGTCCGGGAGGAACAGAAAATTCATCCAGAGGCCGCTAGGCACCTCACACACGTGGGGGACTCGGGTCACCTCTGCCTATCACTCACAGGGCTGGTCTGGACATTCTTTTTATCAATTCTCTGGCATCTTCTCCTCCAACTTACCAACAACCAGAAAGTAGAATCTGATCTTAGTTAATTTCAAGAATCACAGAGCACCGCCTCCACAGTGGGCCCGGCAGCCGTGCCAGGTCCTCCGACCGTCACCTGTCAGACCGCCATGAGTTCTCTCCAGACTCAAGGCCTGAGGCCGTAGGCCGTGGGCACACAGCTTCCCTCACTCTCCCCAGCAAAGGGGGACCACCTCTCGGCAAAGGCATGTCACCCTCTTCTGCACGAAGGACAGCACTATAGATACACGGGGAAACAGAGCAGATGGTGGGGGGGGTAGGCAGCCCAGAAGAGCTCGTCTGTAATTCCGAGACAAAGTGGGGCCGTTGACTTAATCACAGGGACAAAGTGAGGATGAACATTTCCCTGTTCTTTCCCATACTCCGTGATACGCCTTTCCCTGCATAAGGAGTTCATTCGGAGGTCCCTGGCGGTGATTCTGATGTCCCAACATGGCATGCTGGCTGTCGGGCAGGAAGAGAGGGCCTGAGCCGAACAGGTGCTGGGCCTGGGAGGCAGGAGACACCGGCTCCAGCCCCAACTCAACCAGCGCCTCGTTCTGCCTCTCGGGATTCAGCATCTCATCTACAAGCAAAGGGATGAGACTATCTTAAGACAGGCTGCCCAACATAAATGAAATGAGAGCCATGTAAAGAAAGTTTCCCAGTTGCCACATTTAAAACGGTAAACAAAGAAACAAACCAACAAACAAAAAACAAATACTAGAAAATGATTTTAAGAACAAATCTTAACCTACTGTATGTAAAATACTATCATTTTGACATGTAATCAATATAGGAAGTGATAAGATAGTTTACATTCTTTTTACTAGACAAGTCTCAGCGTCTGATGTTCATTTGACCTACAGCAAATCTCAGCTCAGAGCAGCCTCCTCCCCAGCTCTCCTAGCATCAGTGGCTGTGGATACTCTATTGGACAGCAACTCCAGGGGTCCCACCAGGGTCCTGGCTGAAAAGCTGGAGTAAGTGCCCACAATAACCCTAAAAGGATCTCTCTGAAACAAAGGCAGATTCACTTTTAAATGTCTGTAAACCGGCGGGCTGCACCTCCCTCCACCCTTGGCTACAAGAGAGTCCTCTTCCTTGCTGATCCCTTTCTGGATGTAGGGAAGAAACCCGGCACACAGCCAGGGTGGACTGGCCTCCAGGTAAACTTACCTGCTTTCTGTGTCCAGTCCCATGATGTCCTCCTTCTCAAATGGGATGCAGAGAAGGAGGATCTTGTCCCCAGAATTGTCGGATGCACCGTCCAGCCACTTGGACTTGGGCAAGATGAAGAGTGACTCAGTGAAGTCGTCGATCCTCTTCTCCACCTCCCTGCAGTCCTAGTAAATTGAAGGCCACTTCGGTGCGCGGCTGCTCGGCCACCTCCCCATGCAGCAGAAAGTCAAAGAGCTGAGAGTCATAGAGCGTGGTGCCATACAGCTCCTCTGCACGTGGAGCTTTTCGAAGCCTTGGCCGAGAGGCAGTCAGTAATGATGACAAGGCCCAAGACCTTGCGGTGGGTCTGGAAGTCGCTCCACCCATTCTTGGGCGCATAGTGGTGACTGTAGTGGATACAGTTTGCCCACTGGGAGCTGCACGGACTGATCTGACTCACCAAGGTGATTCACTTATAGATGCAAAAGAAATTCTCCTCTGAGATGATCCCCACGTGTTCGACCACCACGGGGAAAGTCTGGTGGTCCTCAGCACACTGCACGTAGTCAGGGATGCTCATGTTGCAGGCCCTGACGAGAGGGGAGAGGAGATCGAAGTACATACTGTACTGTGGGCTGCAGGCCCATCTGGGTTGCGGTGACCTGGTGTGTACCAACCAGAAGGCAAGGGAAGCTCAAGTAAATCCGGGGGTACAGTTTGTCCTCAGAGTCTTCAAATGGCTACCGTAGCTCGGATCACATTACCCAGCTTTTGGTCTAGGCTTCCTGCCCTGCAGAGAAGGGTCATTTCTTGTTTTCTGTTTCCAAGCACCTACCAAGGCCCTGATGCAAAGTCACTGCTGAAAAATGCTGAATAAGGAAATGAACAAAGGAAGTGCTTTCCCCATCCTCCTTCAGCAGAATATAAAGAAAAGTACTACAGTGGGATCAAAAGATCTGGTTTTCTATCCAATTTATTTGAACTCCTAAGCTTCAGAATAATGGATAAGAAAACTTGCCTTGGGGATGAGGGTACAGTTCAGTGGTAGAGCACGTGCTTAGCATGTACGATGTCCTGGGTTCAAACACCAGTACCTCATTTTAAAAAATGAAACAAATAAATAAACCTAATTACCCTCCTGAAAAAATATTTTTTAATTCAAAATTCAAAAAAAACCTTGCAATTGACACAACATTGTAAACTTGACTATACTTCAATTAAAAAAAAAATCTTTCTCTTACATGAATATATCTGGATTACAGAAGTTTGCAAATGTAAAATGCCTAGGGTACCACCTGCATAAAAAGGGGTGACTGTACAAATTTAGTATCGCTCCTTTATGAGCTATATTTCCTTTGGGGGGGTTATAACTTCTTAGAGCTAATTTTCTCAGATTAAAAAATATAAACATTACCTGATTCTCAGGACTGCTGAAGAATCAGATAACCCTATTAAAGCATCTGACCCACAGAGGTTACTCAATAATGTTTGTTGAATGAATGAATAAACCAGCAAAGTGAATGCTGCTCCCTGCCACAGACCATCATAATGGTACTGCCTGGAAATCCCAAGCCCACGTTCCACCCGTCTCGACACTAACAATGTGGGTGACCTGGTCAGGCCTGTGTGATTCTCTAAGCCCCAGTTTAATCGTGAATAAAATTAGGGCAATAAAACAAACCTCAAATTGTTAGTGAGTCAGTAATGAATTGTACCCCAAACTTGCAAGTTGGAACCATTAAGGAAAACTATACAAAGGGTCCATAGGCCCTCTCCATATTATCTCTTACAACTACATGGGAATCTACATTATATCTCAAAATAAAAAGTCTAATTTTTTAAAGAGGCTATTGAGGTTAAATGAGCTCACTGTCTCAAATAAGGAACACAAAGCACAAATAGGACAATGCCAGCACATGAGATACACTCAGTTAACATTCCCACTCAACCCATTGGTCCCTCCAACTTCAGAGCAAGAGGATGGGTCCTCGTGGCAAGAGGCCACTGCACCTGAAGCTAACAAAACTAATGGTGCCCACTTCCAAGAGCTCCTGTCATCACCCTTGTTCTAATTTTCTATTTGTAATTTTTTTCTTTTTATTAAATAGAAACTCCCAATTGCATAGCCTTCACCTGACTAGATATCATGATGGCAGCCCTTCAAAACCTGACCACAGAGATCATGATGGCAGCCCTTCTTGGTGAAACAATAAAATGAAAAGCCATTTCCACAAGACCTCTGTGTAAATCTACTAGGGAACTTAATCCTGGACTGAGGAAGAGGACTGGGGAGGAGGGGGCAATCAGGCGCACAGAAAACTATGGGCCACCTGTCCCACGATGGACTTTAGACTCAACCCTCACCCTACAGGAAATTCAAAATACACACCGACAGATTGCTATGGACAAGATTTTTTTTTTTTAAACAAATCCCTGAATCCCTAGCAGGTCTTATTTCTACCGAAACACAAATGGATTATGTGTATAATGTTTCACAAAAGCCCTAAAATATTATCACGCCAACTTGACACATCAAGAAAAACTGAGGTAGAGAAGTTTATCACATTGTACATGATTAGAGAGAGGCCACGTCAGACACCGTATTTAAATCCAAGCCACTGCTCCAGTGCTCACACTAGAAAGTGTGACATACTGCACCTTTCCTGCCCTCTCCCTGCAATAAATCTCTGAAGAGTCTTTTCTGTGCCACCTGGAATCACAATCACATCAATTTTCCACAAAGTGCTATGTCACTCCTTGGAGGCTGTATCAAAATCTAAAGGGTTGGGATGGGAGGAGTGATTTGCATTTTCTGTTTCTCAAAGGAAACATGGCTTTAAAGGAAACTGAAAAGCACATATCTAGTCTAAGCCCTCATTGTGCAGAGAAAAAAATGGAGGCTCAGAAGAGATGAGGAAAGGTCCTTATTAATAAATATATCCTCAGCGCAGCACCAAGCCAGCCCTGGGCACTGCTGGGGGAGGATCTGGGAGACCCAGGAGAATGAGTGTTAGAAAAAGGAAAGAGAATAAGCATAAAAGGCCCTGTCTCTACACCACCATACCATGGAATTCCACCAAATTACCAAGTAAGGGTGCAGCCAATATTAAGGTGGGCTAAGCAGGTTATAGAAACCTGGAAGTCTCAACCATATTGGAAATTCCAACATTTACTATGTTTTTTTCCCAGTTCAAGCATCAACTCAGTGGGAACTCTGTACCAGGGACTACACGAGGCCTGGAGTTCTCCCAAATACAGACCTCTATTACCACGTGTACAAACCACATAAAGGCCACCAGAAGAAAAGCACCCACAGATGGAATTACTGAAACTGAAAGCAGCCAACCAGCATATATTACTAAGAAAAATGGTGCTCCTAGAAATGGACTCATGGACATAGAAAGCCAACTGTGGTTAGCAGGCAGGAAAGGGGGGATTAACAGATACACGTTAATAAATATAAAATAAATGACAAGGACCTACTATATAGCACAGGGAACTATATTCAATTTCTTGTAATGAGTTGTACTAAAAACAATCTAAAACATATTTATACACATATGCATATGTTCATAACTGAATCTCTGCTGTACACCTGAAACTAACATTGTAAATTGACTACACTTCAATAAAAATTAATTTAAAAAAATAAGTAAAAATAAAAGCAACGCCATTAAGAAAAAATAAAAGAACACTCTAATCCCCTTAGCTGTAGCTGCTGAAGAATTTTGGTTGCAAGCACCAAGTCCACTGGATCACTCCAGCACTGGCTGTCACTCTTTCTGACCATCAGAGAGTCACTTGGCTTCACTGAGGTTAATTTTCTCTTATGTGAAAGGCTACAGTTGCAACTAATGATGTATAGAATCTCATCATTCACAAGCCCAAAAATTAGTGAGGACTTCCCATGGGCCAGGCTCTGGAGAGATGAAAATATAGGGTCCCAGTTATATTCATGGGTAGAAGAAGTTTATGCCGTAAAGACAATAATTCTTCCTATTTTGATAGACAGATTCATTGCAATTCTGATTAGAATTCCTACCAGATTTTTCATGGAATGTAACAAGTTAATTTATGGTCAAGAATAGCCAAGAAACTTCTTTAGAACCACCACTGGGGAGGGGTGGATTGGTCATTCATTTCCACTGGTCTTTCTGATGTGATGAAAACGTTTAGGATAATAATTGTTGCACAACTGTAAATATGCTAAAAGCTGCTGAATTGTACCATTTAAATGGGTGGACTTCATGGTGTGTGAACAATATCACAATAAAGCTGTTATATGAAAAAATATTTCTTGACAATTATTTTTCCCTCTATACTACTTAGTCTGCCCCACAATTTAAGAAAAACAAAAAACCAAAACAAACCAAACTGTGCCAGGAGCTCTTTAGGACTGCAATGTCCCTGGGTCTCCAACGCCTCTGGTGGTGCTGTTCCTGTTAACACACCAAGCTGGGCTGGGCTAGTTAGGGAATGTAACTGTCTTTTTAAAATCGATGGTCACACGTTTCACCCTGGGAGAGGGAAGGAAGGAGGATGACACAGCCTTAAGCCTTCAGCTCAATTTTAACTGAACCAAGCCCTGCTTTCAACACTGTAAACCCTCTCACTATAAAAACACATGACACCAACAAGCACCGCCATCATAACACCTGAAAGTGTTCAAGGTACTTACCTGGGGCAGAAACACTGAGGGAGGAGACAGAAGCTCGCTTGGCACTGAGGATCCCTTTTCCCGACTCCACCAGTAGCTGGGCTTTACAGCCGGAAGCTCTCAGCCCAGGGAGCAGTGCAGACGCCACTGAGCTGTTCCTCAGGGAGCGGGAAAGGAAGACCAGGGCAGCCCCGGAGTCGCGGGGCAGGGAAATGGGTGGAAACGCGGGCTGCAGCCCCGCTCGGAGGCCATCCCCAGCCCCAGCCCCAGCTGCCCCGTCCGGGTCCGCAGACCCCGCCCGCCTGGGATGCAGCCCGCCCAGTTGTGGGGACGGGCCGGTGGCCGAGGAGAGGAAGCCCGGGAGGAGAGGACTCGCGGGCGAGAGAGGGGAAGGGGACGCCAGCAGCGGACTGAGGGGAGCCCGGCTGGGTGAGAGGCGGCAGGTGCACACCTGGCCCCGGGAAGCTGTGGCACTGGGGCACTGGGGCAGGTGGCGCGGGCAGAGGGGTCTGGCCCGAGCAATTCAGCTGAACACAGGCTGACTCGCGCCCTCGTGGTTTGTGACACGCGGACCGCCCTCCCGCAGCCACCTGACCCCTTTCCCGGGAGACCCCACATTGCACTTCCACGGCCAGAGGCACCGGCCCCGGGCAGGAGCTAAAGGCCTGCCGGGCGACAGAGCTGAGAAGCCTTTGGGGCTAATCCCCGGCTCCGAGCTGGAGCTTCCAACCCGCGGTCCAGCTGACACCGACCGCCCATGCGCAGGAGGGCCAGCAATCCGCTCTGGGTTCTGCGAGAGAAGGTGGGGCAGTGAGGGAGGGAAAAGATGGGAGGGGGAGGAGAGGAGGGAAAAAGTGGAGGGAGACAGATGGACAGGAATAGCAGAGAGAATGGAGGGATCCTGAAATGGTAAGGTCCTAGCGAGGATGGAGAGAAAAAGCTTTACCTCTGGTGGCACCCTGAAGAAGGCGGCAGTCCTGCCTCTGTACCCTTCTGTAACACTTCAAGGCCCGCAGCTCAAGTTTTACCTCCCTGATCCAGCCCTCCATCCGATGCTGCTGCAGAACCCCTACGGGTATCACACCTGTTGCCCCCACGCGGAGCAGGGTTTTCTGTTGGTCTGGGAACCAAGCACCCGCAGGTGTTGTCGCTCAGAACTACCTTGGGAAGAGTACATATTCCCCTTTTACACGCTGGGAAACAGGCAGGCACGATCTTTGCCTTAGCTCCACTGTCCCAGGTGTTGGGCTGGCAGGGAGCGGGGTGGTTCAAGATCAGAGCCCCAGACAGAGCAGACTGCCTGAGTGTTGGTGCATAGTCCCCATCCGTCCTGGGTAAACCACACTCCACCCTAGTGGAACCATCAAGGGCTCACAGTAGTTCCCTGGGTGTGGGAGAGCTGTCCTCATGTGAAGGAAAAGCCCAGCTGGGCTAACAAGCTAAGTCACAAATCTAAGTGTGATGTGTCAGTTTACTGATCTAAATTCTGCTGGGCTAACTCGTAAATCTGAAGTTTAGTGTCAGTTTACTGAGCTAACAAGCTAAGCCGTAAATCGAAGCTCAACAAGTGTCTATTACAAGTTGACAAGCACCAGTGTGCTGATTCCTTGCTTTTTGTTGCTTGAGCCTTATTGGCTAATACACCCTTACTTGTAATTAACCCTTTAAAACTTCATGTGTATGTCTTGGAGGTGGGTGCTCAGAAATTCGGAGCAGAAGCCCCTCTGAGCCCGCCGGCATAATAAATCTGAGTACACCAACACTCCGAGTGGTGATTGTTCCTTGGCTGGCCTGTTGTTTCCATAACACTCAGTTCCAGTGCCCAGCTTGCTAGGTATATAGGAGTGCTACCAAATCCAAATTCATTCTCTTCAGTGCAGGACAGGCCAATAAGTTGGGAGACCAGGTGTTGGGGTATGGAATAGCAAGTTTCTGTAGACCTAGATGGCAAACTAATGTCCTGGAAAACCATCTCCCCAAGTCAGAATTCAGGCTCTTTTCCTACGTGCTTGGTTGTTGCAATCTTCTTGGTGTAGGAATTCCTTCTTGTTAGAATCCTTTGTTCTTGCAGCTATCTGCCTGGGTCAAATCTCTGTAAACCTCTAACAAAACAAACGTTATTTTCTATTCTGCAATTTCTAATCTTTTTATGAATGAAAATGTGTTAAATATACTTAAAGATCAGAGCCTTCAGAATAGGTTCTCCTGTATATTTCAGGCTCTAAGCAACATTGTTTTACAAGCAAGATGAAGCCTAGGAGACAGAGCAAAGGGTTAAATCAAAGGAACAGATCTAATATGGAGTCAGGTTTGTTTTTTTCTATTACCGAGGCAGAAGCCACTTGAGGATTTAAATCCCTTTAAGTTAAAAATAACTAAAACTTTAAAGGAATTTACATACATATTTGGGAATGTGCATAGCATATCTGGAAAAGCATCCAAAGGATAGTAAACAGTGGCATCTCCAGGGAGGGCTGGAAGAACAGAGGATGAGGGAAAACTTCTTTCACTTGTGTATTTTTGTGCTGTTTGAATTTTTTTTAACCATTTGCATGTATTTCTTTTTCAGTTAAAAAAATGTGTAATGGAGCAAAGGAGTAACTAGCTCAGCAAATACAGCAGCCATGGAATCACTGAGTCATCACTTTTGATTTAAGCCAGGAAGCATTTATTGACTCTCAACTATGTGCCCAGTGCTGTTTTAAGACTTCTTTTTTTATTGTTATTATTATTATTATTATTATTATTATTATTATTATTATTATTATTATTATTATTTTTATTATTACTATTTTTATTATTATTATTATTTTATGAAATAATAACAAGGTATCCCTCACCCCTGCCCATGGCTGGTGGAAAACCAACTGAGTTTTTATTGAGTTGTTTTCCAAGGAGTAGAGATGAGTTATAAACTGAACACATCTTCAGGGCAAAACAGTCGGAGTGGTTTTCCAGCACTCCAGACAGCTATGAAGGGTTTTCAATAAAGGTGCCCAGAGGCTGAGAGAGAAAGCCTCGAGGACCCTATAAAAAGCTGCCCAAACTGTCTTCTCCATGGCAATACTGAAATAGGAAAGAACAAATCTGACTCCATATTAGATCTGTTCCTTTGAATTTAACAAAGCCAAGTTAATACTCTCCGGTCTTTTCATGGGTTATGATGTCACAGAGGAGATGGACAGGTCAACAAGGAACCACTCTGCCGTGATCACGGAGCCGGGGAGTGGGATGGGCGGCAACATGTGTGACGCAGCTGTAGCCGTGCCCGCGTTTCTAGGCAGGTACCCAAAGTCGCCTCGACAAGATGTCAAACACTTGTGCCCACGTCCTCATCACCTGACATGTATTAAAGAGAAATGGAAATGTATAAAAGGCCAATACCCTTGGTGGGTACACCGTCCTAAGTGCAAAGTCACAGTTTGACAACTGGCCATCTCGGTTCCCTGGGCTTCATTCTTGGAGAACCTTAAAAACCACTCCTGTCCTTAAGAAGTGCTGCATATTTGTCCTATCTTTGGCTCAGGGATGGAGCACGTTCAAGTGAACTTTAATGTCTGCACAGATTTGACTGTCTTTCTCCAGGTTCACTTGTCCATTCTAAAGAGGCCTGAGCTAAGTCCATCCTCCGTAAGATCTATTCCCTCCAGTGACTACTCATTGAGCCTGCAATTAAGGGCCAGCAGAACAAGAATGTCCTTAGCTAAAAAGTTCACCCACCCTTCACTGCTTTCTTAATCTCCTCTCCTGGCAAATTGCAACAGACTATCACCTCCCTCCACCAAGCTCCCCAACTATGTCAGTTTGTCTCCCCAAAGAGAAGGTAAGGTCCATAAAAGAGGAGACAACTCCATAGTCACCTCTGAATTCCTAGCATAAAGTAATGTTAAGAAATAAAACTATGATTATGGCTTCTTTCCTTTAAAACCTTTCTGGTTATTTGATAGAGACCTTGGAAGACAGGTGTTTGCAGTCAAGTATCTTGATCCTCAAGACTCTGGAGGCCTTTTTCGGAATGGCTGCTCACTGATTCATTCAAACCACAGCTTCTCATTCCAGGAGTAGCTGTGATTCTCTGCCAGGAGTTTGTGGTTACTCTCATGCCAGAAGAGCTTTAAACTATATCCTTACTTTGGATTTGTTATTTTTCCCCTCTCCCAAAAAAATTGACTTTCCTTACTGTCTTACCTTGAGGAATTTTTTTTCATAGTTAACCTTTTAGTAAACCATGCTTCTCGGAATGGGCTTGGCCGTACATATGATCAGTCATCCAACTCCCAGTGTGAGAAGACTCGGGCTCAGCTCCTACCCTCCTGTCAAGGCAACTGAAACTCAGTACAGGAGCCAACAGGCACCCCAGGGCTTCTAAGGCTCGTGTATCACCCAGAATTCCTGCTTTCTGGTTTGTCTTGGCTTCTGAGGATTTCCCCTCACTTTCTTCACAATTAGCTGTGCAGCTTGAAAGATGAAGAAGGAAGGTTTTATTTCTTAATCAGCATTTTAAGAAACTTGTGTAATGAAGGTTTTCACTAGTTTCTAGAACCCTCCGTTGCCGAGACAGAAAACACACTAGATATTTTCTAAGTTTAGCTATCATGTGTATTTTTTCTTTTCTTTTGTTTTCTTAACTGCAAATAGACATTTTTTAATTTAAAAAAATAAGGCCCCAAATAGGATAGAGACTTGAAGGGGCATACAAAATTAAAGGGCAAAGACAGAAAAATGATATATACTCTACAATTTTAATATAATACTTACACTATGGATCAGATCAGCAATTCTCAGTAACAGCTAATTGAAATATGTCCATGAGGTAAAACGTCTCTCCTGTCAGGAGATGGCTAACAGAAAATAGAATTAAAACAACAAACTAAAATTCTAAGTCTGGCGAGGTACAGAATTCTACCAGCTAAATGTGTCTTCTTCTGGAAAAGAGGGAGGCTCACCAGCTCTTTACTGTGGAGCCTGAGCCCAGGGGATGGCGGTGAAGTGAGCTCTGTAAGTACCCAATAGCAAACTTGTGATGAATAAAGAGATGTGAGCTTTGATGACAGAGATGATACTACTATTCACTTGTCCTGTAAAGTATGTCTTCACGTTCTGTGATCAATACCTCGCCGTCCTCAGGGGTTAAGATTATAGGAAAATTCACGGCCCGGGCCCAGACCTCCTCTTTGAGCTCATGACAATGCACTTAGATGTCTCAAAGGCAACTCGAGCTCCACCTGCAAAGAGCTGACTTCACGGTGCTCCTCCCATAGCCATCCTACCCAGGGCCCCTGGTCGGGGGGCAAGGTCTCCCTGCCTCTCCCAGCTCAGGCCCATCACTCACAGATGTGACTGGACCCCACCTTCAGGGCCCAGATTTCCTCAGTCACCGAGTCCCACCACCCACACCTGACCTACCAGGTACTCACTGGCACTCACTCAGCACTGACTGTGTGCTGGGGTCCATGCTGCACACTGTGCACACGTTATCTCACTGGATCGCCACAGCAGTCCTGGGAGGTCGGTATATCACTTCTTCAATTGATTAGATAAATTGTTTACTTCCTTGAGTGCATCATCCAAAGTGACACAGCTACTCAGCCACAAAACTGGGACTGAAAACCACTTGAAAATTCTACACTCCTGCACCTGGCAGCCACCCTAATCTGACTCATCACATCACCTCCTGCAGAGCCTTCTAAATGTTTCTAAGCATTCTACAAGACAAAAGTGATCTACGAGAGCACCCCTCTCCCCTACTTAAGATCTGTCAATGACGGTCCACTGCCCTTAGGAGAAAGCCCCACTGGGCCTGAGCACAGCCCAATGGCCCGGCATCCACGTTCCCTGCGCGGCCTCGCCGCCTCACCCACCACACAGATCTACACGTGCCGTGTCCAGGACAGGGATGCTGACTCCGTACAACCCGGGACTCGTCTCACTCAAACAATGATCACCTTCTTCAGTGTTCACCCTCTTCACTGCTGACGATCAGAAAAATATTTTCTCAGGATGAATCAATATCTTTTTCCTTACAACTTCCTGTCATTGATAATGAGCTCCATCCAAAATACAGAAGACCTAATTCTCAGTCTCCTTATCTGTAAAGTGAGAATAACAAGGAAATATATGAAGTTTTAAGTGAAATAATATACATGTGAGGCTGAGGGACAATTCCCAACATACAGTAAGCACTCAATATGTGCTTACTTAATATTAATAGGAATATATTGCATTCCAGCAACCTTAACTCAATGTTTTATGGCTTTGTCCAACAGACTACAGACAAACATTTGGACGAACACCTTTGAGCAGATCAGCCCAAGCGTGCTGGTAGAGGTAAGCACTGACTCCAGTTACAGCTGCAGCCAACCAGCACTACGGGGCTGGGGCAGTTTGCTCAAACTCTTACATGTTGCTTGAGAATTTAGTTGTCATTAATGAATAAAGACAGGAGTTCTTTAGTCAAAATTCCTGAAACATATATCTTCAAAGATTGATGCAAATTTGATTTCAAGTACAACACTCTCACTAGAAATTATTTGAAAATGATAGTCTTAGCTCCTCTGCACATCAAAAGGGCATGATCTTAATGTATCTGACTACACCAAAAGTGTTGTTTAAAGGAATTTAAGATGAAGCCATCCTAAATAAGCTCTCAGTATCATCTCCACAAAGCCCCAACCAAGGGTCTCAATTCTCACTTCCACATAGGTGTTCAGGTAGCTTAACCTGGGTCTAGGTTTCTTATAACATGGGGGTGGGAAGAGTTGTGGATAGATTTATGTAGCAAATATAAACCTAGAGTATTTGCTGTGTAGAAATCCTAGAAATAAACAAATTAATATATAGTCCTACCCTCAAGAAGCTCAGCCTTTCCATTTACAACAGCATTAAAAATAAAATGAGAAATACATTTAACAAAAATTTACAAGATTTGTACATTGAATATTTTGATGTATCACCGAAATAATACTTAAAAGATCTACATATATGGAACACATCCCATGTTCATGGAATGGTAGACAATATTGTTAAAAATGTTAAGACTCCCCAAAGTGAGTTACAAATTCAGTGGAATCCTTATCAATATTCCAGCTGACTTCTTTGCAAAAATTGAAAAAGTGATCCCAAAATTCATATGGAAGTGCAAGGGGCCCAGGTCAGCCAAAACAATCTTGAAAAAGCAGAGCAAAGTTGGAGGACTCACTTTAAAGTGTACTAAAAAGCTATAGTACTAAGTCAGAATGGTACTGGCATAAGTTTGGATAAATAAATCTATGAGACATAATAAAAACACAGGGGGAAAAACTTACATTTACAGTCAGTTTTCCACAAGGGTGTCAACAACACTCCATTGAAAGAATAGTCTATTCAACAAATGGTGCAGGGAGTGCTTAGTATCTGCAGGCAAAAGAATGAATCTGGAATCTGGACCCCCATATTTTAAATAAATAAAAATTAATTCAAAATTGATCACAGACAGAAACGTAAAAACTAAACCTATAAACTTTCTAAAAGAAGACACATTATAAATCTTTGTGGTCCTAGGATAGGCTTTGGTTTCCTAGATACAATACGAAGAGCACAAGTGATAGAAGAAAAAAGCAGATAAACTGGACTTCATCAAAGTTAAAACTTTTTGTTACAAATTACATCATCAAGAAAGTGAAATGACAGGGGAAGGGGGTATATCAAGTGACAGAGTGTATGCTTAGCAAGAAAAATAAAATAAATCAATACATCTAATTACCTCCCCTGTAAAGAAATTGTTTTAATGCTTAAAAAAACTAAAGTGAAAGGACAATATGCAGAATAGGAGAAAAATTTTGCAAAGCATGTATCTAAGAAGAGACTAGTATTCAGGATATATAAAAAATGCTTACAACTGAACAATACAAAGAAAATCGACCCAATGTTTAAATTTGCCAAGGATTTAAATAAATACACAAATGGCCGATAAGCACATGAAAAGAAGCTCAGCATCACTAGCCAAATCAAAATCAAAATGAGTTCTCATTTTACACCCACTAGGACGGTTTTAATCAAATCATGGACAATAACAAGTGTCGTTGAGGAGGCAGAGATACCTCATTTGCGGCCAGTGGAAAGGGACAATGGTGCAGCTTCTTTGGAGAAGTCTGGTGTTTCCTCAAAAGGTTAGAGTTATATGGCTCAGCAATTCCACTCCTACATGTAGAGTCATCCCTCAGTATCCTCGGGGGGTTGGTTTCAGGAACCCCCCACCCTGGATAACATAATCCAAGGATGTTCGAGTCCCTTTACAATCAGCCATCTGGATCCATGAAGTGGAAATTACAGATATGGCGGGCCAACTCTACAGCCAACAGAATGAAAACATATTCTCACAAAAACTTGCACATCAATATTCATGGCAGTATCATTCAGAGTAGCCAAAGGTTACAAACAATATCCATCCATCAATGAACGGATAAACAAAATTACCAAGAATAGGCCCACAAACTTTTGGTCATTGAATCTTTGAGAAAGGAGGTGAGAACATACAATGGAGTAAAGACAGCCTCTTCAGCAAATGGTGTAGGGATAACTGGACAGCTGCATGTAAATGAATGAAGTTAGACTACTCCCTCACAGCATACACAAAAATAAATTCAAAATGGGTTAAAGACTTAAACATGTATACAAGACACTATAAACCTCTTAGAAGAAAACATAGGCAAAATATCTGACATACATCTCAGCAATGTTCTCCTAGAGCAGTCTACTCAAGCAATAGAAATACAAGCAAAAATATACAAGTGGGATGTAATTAAACTTACAAGGTTTTGCACAGCAAAGGAAACAGTAAGCAAAACTAAAAGACAACCTATGAAATGGGAGAAAATAGTTGAAATAAATGAGACTGACAAGGGCTTAATTCCCAGAATATATAACACCTTTTACACTTGATAAGAAAGAAAAACAAACAATTCAATTCAAAAATGGGCAGAAGGCCTAAAGAAGCTTTTCTCCAATGAAGACATACAAATGGCCAATAGGCACATGAAAAAATGCTCAATATCATTATCAGAGAAATGCAAATCAAAACTGCAATCAAATATCACATCTCACCAGTCAGAATAGGCATCATTCAGAAGTTCACAAACAATAAATGCTGGAGAGGCTGTGGAGAATAGGGAACCCTACTACACTGTGGTTGCAGTTTGGTGGAGCCATTGTGGAAAACAGTACAGAGGTTCCTCAAAAGACAAAACATTGACCTCCCATATGACCCAGCAATCCCACTCCTGGGCATATATCCAGAAGGAACCGTAATTCAAAAAGATACCTACACCCCAATATTCAGAGCAGCACTATTTACAATAGCAAGACATGGAAACAACCTAAATGTCCACTGACAGATGACTGGATAAAGAGGTTGTAGTATATTTGTACAATAGACTACTATTCAGCCATAAAAAAATAATAAAATAATGCCATTTGTAGAAACATGAATGGACGTGGAGAATGTCATTCTAAGTGAAGTAAGCCAGAAAGAGAAAGAAAAATACCATATGAGATCGCTCACATGTGGAATCTAAAAAAACAAACAAACAAAAAGATAAACTTATCTACAGAACAGAAACAGACACACAGACATAGAAACCAAACTATGGTTACCAGAAGGGAGAGGTTGTTGGAAGAAATAAATTGGGAGTTCAAGATTTGCAGATACTGAGTATGTATAGAGTAAACAACAAGTTTATACTGTATAGCACAGGAGAATATATTTAATAACTTATAGTAACTTATGTTGAAAAAGAATATGAAAATGAATACATGTATGTTCCTATATAAATGAAGTGTTGTGCTGTACACAAGAAACTGATGCAAAATTATAAACTGACGCAACATTATAAACTGACTAGAATTCAATGAAAATATTTTTAAATAGAGAAAAAACGAAAAAAAAAGAAAAAGGATATTATAAAACCAAAAGAATAAAGTACTGACTGAGGCTACAACATGGATGAACCTTGAAAGTTTATACTAAAATAAGCCAGACACAAAAGGGCAAACAGTGCCCTTTTAGGTGAACTGTATCTAAGCCTTTATTGTACTATTCCAGTAAATTTTCTGGAAGTTTGAACTCTCAAAATCAAAATAAAATGTATTATTCATTAAAAACCTAAAATGATTCCTCAAAGGAGGGCTTTAATTATTAAATGCAGAAATGCATGTAAAGCTCCTGGAACAACACTTTGCACATCCAAACACAGTCACTGCTGTCACTGCCACTCAGAGGGTGGTGCCAGCGCTGATGAGGGCTGCCTCCAGTTGCTCCCCTGCAGACAGGAGTGAGGGCCTGGGCTCTGACAGGAAGGGTGACCGGGAACATGGGTTAGACAGAGCCACGCCCCAGACTTTGTATTACCCAACTTTCTTATACAAACTGCTCCATCTAACATAAACACGCTACAGGGATGGATCTTACGACACAGGGAATATAGCCAATGTTTTACAATAACTATAAATGGAGCATAACAATAAAAATTGTGCAACTATTGTACACCTGAAACATATCATATTGTAAATCAGCTATACTTTTATAAAATGTTAAAAAATAATTTTAAAATGTTATCACTTCAGTATTCAATTCGGTTTTTAAGTAACTAATAAACAGCTTAGAAAGTATAAAACATTTAAGTGTGATAAGTTTGTTTACATAATTATTTACTTTCAGCCTCCTGCTAAAAGAGAAATTAAACAATTTTTAACACAGCTTAACAACCATAACAACAAAAAGACAAAAGTTAGAGTGAAGAGAAAATGGAGATTCAATACTTAAATGAAACCAGGGGGAAGTAAACTCATAAAAACGAATGCCATGAAGTCAGGGTAAGTGTTAAAGGCCGACTAGAAATTCAGCCGTAAGATTCTTGGCAGCTAAAGCAAAAAGTAAAAGATGATGGGGCGGGTGGTAGAGCTCAGTGGTAGAGCGTGTTCTTAGCGTGCACGGGGTCCCGGGTTCAACCGCCAGGGCCTCCTCTAACAGATAAATACACCTAATTACCTACCCCCCCAAAAGAGCCCCAATGAAAAGAAAAAGAGAAATTTCTTTCCTAAGAAAACCTGATGTTAAATTTAGATTAAATACTTGAAAAAAAAAAAGAAAGAAAAATAGAAAAAGATGAGTGACACAAGCGATAATGCCCGTGAGATAAATCTGCGGTGGCTGCTGGCACGTCCCCATGTCCCACGTGGGAAAATCTGAAACAACCTTCTCACCACTCAGAGTCATCTTCAGCACACCCCACCCCTCACCCTGTTAAATGCAGGAGCACAGGCAGGGCCCGGCCTTTGCTCTCTCTGTGTCAACACAGTGAGACAGGATGGAAGGGGCCAGAGCACAGCCATTCAATGAAGGCCACAGCAATTAACATCAAAATGGTGAAGGATTCAACCCCCAGTAGGCCTTGAGGCTCAGGATGAAGAGATTTTACTTCTAGCAGATCTTGAGCTTCATTATACACCCGTTGTAATAGTAACATGGTGAATAACACGCCCCAAGGCACCATGGCCATCCCAAGGCTAGCCACAAAAGGTCAAACGGTGGGAAATGGCCAACTCCCTGGGAATCCCAGCCCCTTGCCCTTAGGCTGCTCCTTCTAATTATTAGCACATAAAACAACCAAGCCCATGAAAACCAGCAACACAGCGCCACCTCGCGGTCATCACTCTCTCTCCCTCTTCGGAGAAGGCCCACACTTTGTCTGTGGAGTGTGTAACTACTTTTAATATGAGCACCCAACCCCCACACCTCGTGGCATTTCTCCTGCCTTCCAATGTGTCTCTGTGAATAAATCTACCTTTACTCAACAGTGGCTTGCTCTTGAAATCTTTCCTGCATGAAGCCAAGGACCCACGTCTGGTGGGGCACATTCCAGGGGCTCAACCAAAGCCTGGGACACAGCCCTTCCCATGCCCCACTTATGTTTTCTTGTATCAACAGGACTGGAATGTGAAGGGAGTTCTGAGGCCCCAGCTAAGGGACAGAAGTAGCCCCCAGGACCAAAATGGCGGGCAGCCCCTCCCCCAGCAGGGGCCCTGAGGTCAGCCCGGTTCTCTGTGGTTCTCTGTTGTGCTGACTCCCCAGCCAGAGAGCGTTCTCCTAGGCCTGTCCCCACAAAACCCTTTTCTCCAAAATGCAAGCACATCATTTCACAGTCCTCTTATTCAACCAGGAAATTTTCAGCCCACTTTTTCCTTCCCTAGTAAAGAATCTATCTGTCCTCCCTCCCATCCCACCACTTCTTTCTTTGTGAGAACTCTGTACTCCCCATACACCATCCTGAACGCAGGTGCCTTGCTGGCTGGGACCGAGATGTTTCAGTCTCACACAGCCTGCATCCTTTCACTTTCCCCTTTCTACCTTAAAAAGCCTTTCCTGTGTCTCCCACCCCTCTGATTCTGAACTTCACAAAGTGCTGAGGTTGCATGCAGTCACTGTGTGCAAACCTCCCAGGTTTTGACTAGGTTTCCTTCACAAGATCTTCATTTAGGAGCTTCATCAAGAAGTTTAAAGAGTCTTTTCTTACATCGGAGTGGAGGAGCCTGCATAAAATTTAAATGGCCTTGAAGAGAGAGTTAACCAGGGACAGAGAGGTCATAGGTCTTAGTCAAAAGTGTCACGAGGCAAAATGTTCTTCGAAGGCTCAGAGTGGCTTCTGAACACGGAGTC
Organism: Camelus dromedarius; assembly: GCF_036321535.1. NCBI lineage: Eukaryota > Metazoa > Chordata > Mammalia > Artiodactyla > Camelidae > Camelus > Camelus dromedarius. Next base: position 685,691 of record NW_026989754.1, read on the forward strand.
GGGAGGGAGGAGGTGCCAGGCTGTGAGTGGGATGAGTGACACTGGGTACGCTACCCCAGCTGGGGAAGTATTGGATTTTGTTCTAGTTTTCCAAAGAATTTCTTACCACCTTTTCTCTTATTGTTACATACCATTTCCTACGGATTAAGAAAATCAATGTCAGTCATTTGGGCCACTTGGTAGAAGCTACACGATGCCATTCACAGGGCTGGGATGTAACAGCCACACCAGTCTAGGTTGAAAGACCAGTGGGGGTATTTCCAAGGTAATCACGGGCATGCAGCAAACTCCCCAGCTTCAATTACCTCATCTCAAAAGTGGGGCCAATAAAACTACCAAGCAAAGTGCGTGATGATTATGGCCGACATCTCTTTACTAGGTAAGTGCCCGTGACAGCTGACACTGGATTAAGAATGAATATGATCAACGAGGCACAGTCAGCCTGGTTACATGCACCCTGCCTTCATGCCTTGGTGCAGGAGCGGAGTTTGTTTAGCTGAAATGAACGCCCCCAGAGCAGCCCGGAAGGGAAAGCTCCCAGCTCTGCACGGCGAGGCGTGTTCCTTTCCTTCTCTGAGCTGATAACAGTTTACAGTCGTCTGTTTTTACATTTATCCCTTTAGTACCTGCCTCCCCTCCGGAGTTTTTGCTTAAGCAGAACAGGTCCAGGTTTGTGTTGCTGCCTGCCGGATATTCTGGGCTGGGAGACAGGCGACTCCACGTCTGGCTCTGGTGCTGAACGGAGAGGGCAGAAAGCCCAGGGTCCCATGCTGAACAGAGGCCCCTGCACCCAAAATTATGGTCTGACTTTGGGCAAATTACACCGTCTTCTTTACCCTAAGATTCCTCATCTGTTCATGAAAATAACTGCCCATGGCACGTAGAGTTTCAAGGATTAAAGGAAATCACCAAATTCACAACCTATTCAAGGGGCTACCAGTACGTCCTCAACAGGCACATGCTACCTTTACGGCTGTAACACACGCTAAGCGGGGCGGAAGGACACAGTGAACACTGCTAAGTGCCTGTTAAGTGTTTCATGTGTGTTATAATACTGTTTAAACTTACAACAAACCCAGGAAGAAACGAATATTATAATGCATATTTCACAGATTCACCAACAGTTTAATGGAGGTTACACTCTAGTCCAAGGTCCTTTGGTGAGGAAATGGCGATTTAAACCTGAATCTGAGCCCAGGCCTGGGCTACACCTCTCTCCAATCCACCTCACCACTTGCCTATGAAATCCACCTGTCCAATACACGTTTGCACAGGTCAGCTCTTAAATGCAAAGTGTGCCACCGTTTGTCAATGTTTGTTAATTACCATAAAGTGCTCTCAGAAACCGCTACAGAAAAGACAGGTTGACCCACATCCCTGCCAACAAAGAAGAGATATTCAGCCTTGCGTTCTCCTGTAATGTGCAGAAACCCTTCCCTACACCACCAAATTCAAATGTATGCTTCCTCCATGTTTATGTTTGCACACGGCTTATTAAAGTAGAAGGTACCTGCAGTAATTCCATCTCGTTTCCTTTGCAAGTTTCCAGATTATCCACAATCAGTCTGTGAATGAAAATACTACAATGTGAATTAAAATACTACAACCATGTCAGTAAACAAAGAATGCTGAAACCAAGTCATCAAGGCTGCCGCCACACCCCAGTGCGGACAGACCTGAAGCCCAGCCTCTACAGCCACTCACAATGCTGCCCTCTGAACAGACTGAGAATAAGAAGACAGGATAATTGCCCTAGATAGCTAGGTGCTTGTCTAAAGAATGAATCCAGTGAGGTCAAATGATACATACAAAGGCACTAAATTCTTTAACTTGAGATGCCTGGATTTCTTTAGATAACAAGCAATCTTTTATTGTTCCGACTCCCTGGTCTTTGTTGTAAAGCTCCTATATAATCCTAGTTCCTCCCCTACTTCTTGGGAGCAGTCCCTCAGACAGATTTGAAGGCTGTCATCCCGCCTCGAGTCCTCCCGCCTAATAAAGTGTAACTCTAAACTTTCAGGCTACACATTTCTCTCAGTCTACAAGTCCCAGAATAGACACAACTCATCAATTCTGTAATGGAACACACTGGATCAGGAACCAAAAGCGTGTTCTAGTCCAGAAAAACTACGGGTCCCTCTTTCTTTCTGTCATTATACAATCCCACCAGAACTCATTAATTTGCTGTCTGCTCATCTGGCAACCAAACTCAGAGAAGAGTCAACTCAGCAGAGTGCTCTACTCGGGAGAACACCCCGCAGCAGCACTGCAGGCTACCTGCCCTCCCGCACGCTCTGCCGACCCCTAGTGTCCTCCGTGGAGACCAGGCCAACAGAGGTGTTCCCAACAGCTGCAAAGTCCCACAGATTAAATAAAAGCATTATATTTTCTACGATATGTTATATATATTACCATCTCTGAAAACAGCTTTGCCAGAAGCCCAAATTTTCCACATTAATCTGCATAGGCAATTCTGGCCCCCAAGGGAAAACAAGTCTTATGACGATGCTAAGGCCTCCAAAGTCCTCTCCAGGACCATCAACCAAACTGCCTGCAGGCCTGCAGCTGCAGGCGGCTACATGTCTGTTTTTAAAGCAACCCCTTCCTGCCCTCGGGCGCTACAAAGTCCCTCTATGCCCTCCCATCTCAGGGTAAGAGCAGCCACTGCAGAAACTTGCAGGGCAGCACTGACAGGACTGGACACAGAGGATAAGAGCTAAACTAAGCCTTCTGATGACACGAGCTTGTCACTGTGTCATTTTACAGATGAAGGTATATATAGAGAGGTGGGGTGATCTTGCTCAAAGTCACACAGCTAATAAGTGGCAAAGTCTATAACTCAGCTCCACCCTCTGGCGTGACGCTCCAGCTGGGACACCCACAGGGTTCTCTCGTGCCTGCCTGACCAGTCCTTTACTGTCACTCATAACCCACCACAGTGTCTGACCCTAGCCTGACTTTTCAGCCTCTTCTCCCTCTAGTTTCTCAGGAACAAGGCTGCTCTGGCCACTGTGTGACTTCCGGCTCCCCAAACCCTCAGTGCTCAGGGTGGTCTTGCCTGTGCAACCAGCACCCTGCTCAGAGGCTCTTCCTCCCCTGCAGGAGGATGTTTCCACTCTCCGCAGGGACACCCCCTCAGGGAAGCGCTCTTCTCCCCCTCAGCACGGCAGGTGTCCCAGGCCACATCCCGAGCTGCCCAATTAGGACTGCCTGTGCCCAGGTCTGCTAGTCAGACCAGCAGCCTCAGAGCGAGGGATTATGCCCGGGTCTCCCTGCAAACCTACTGCCCGCCTCACAGCCCCCAGCCAGTAGGTCACCTGGAAGTCACAGCAAGTGCCCCACCCAATCCCGAAATCTCTTCATTTGCCAGCACCGCTGATGACTGGTCTCCAAAGTTTGGTCAGTTTCACACAAAACAGCAGCTTCCACTGAAGCTGAGGGTTTTCACTTCTGCTCCCCATCCTTAATGGAAACGTCAATGGAAACCAAAAGACCTTTTCTCAACCCTTTTCTGATGACACATTCCCACCCACAATACTCACATGCTCAAGAGCTTTGGGTCCACGTGATTTTGTTTCCCTTATGCTAAGTGGCTCAAAACACTGCAGGATTCTTTCTCTTTTGAGAGTATTTGTTTGTACTGAGTTTATTGACTTTAATCTCTTTTTGTCTCTCTCTTTAGTGTCCCTAGCAGTTGCCACTTCTTACTCCCTTCAGCAGCCTCCCTCCCATCATCTAGTCTAGGAAATCATCTGTGATGAGGGGCCCGGGGGCAGTAACAGAAGATGGAACAAAGGTACAGAGAGGCTACATAATTTGCCCGAGAAGATCAGCTTCAAGCCCCAAAACTGTGTGTCACGTCCCTCTGTTTAACACTTATGCTAAACTAGTTAACTTTTTATAGATTATGGTTATAAACAGATGAGGTATCAAAATACATAGAAGGACACACATCAACTCTAAGATGTTTATTAACTCCACTATTTTGTTTCTATTTATTTTATTTCTATTAAAAAATATTAGGAACCTCTGCAGTCAATATAACAAAATTTTAATGGGTGTTAAATCCAGAATATAGAGGCGTAAGTGTATCATTACTCATAAGTATTTGTATGCTCACAAGACAAAATGACTTGAACGTCTCTCTCCCCTCCCCCTACTCGCTACTGGCTCTCACCTGAGCTCCCAGACCACACATTTAACAGCCTTTCACTTTATCCACAGCTGAACTCATCAGGGTTCCCCCAAAGCTCCCTCTGCAGCTTTCCCTCCTCAGAGCACAGCAGGACCATCATTTACCTCATTAATCCACCCAGAAACCTGGGCCTTACTCCATCCTACCTTCACAGACATCATTCATCCTTTCCTTTTTACCATCTAAACATGCCTAAAATCTGTTCGTTTTTTCCCGGTGACTGTCCCACTGACTGTCCCACCGCTCAGGTAGAAGCCACCAACACTGCCCACCTGGACTCACGAGTCTCCTAAGTGGCCTTCCAGCTGTTCTCCCCTACTTGAGACAAATTAGATTTTGTCACTCCCGTTCTTTTATGACTCTTTTCAAACCTAGTGTTCTTAGAAGAAACTCCAAGTTCTTCACATGGTGAAGGTGTTTGCCATGAAACTGTCAGCTCAGGGAGGGCAGGACCCCCCTCCTCCTTGGCCCTCCTCTTTCCCTAAGCCCCGCCCTCTCCCTCGGCCCCGCCCTCTGGCACAGCGCTGGCTCAGGAGGACCTGCTGAGCTACACCAGCCTGTATTCTAACCCTGGTGTTCAATTCTTAGCAAATTGCTTCACTTATCCATACAAATCCAAGGTAGATTAGAAAGATTTTAGATGTTGAGCTAGACTATTGATCTGGGGATTTTGCACTAGCAACCTGCAAGTACATGTTCTAATGATTCTGTCTTCTTAAAACCACACCCAGATTTAAGTAGTATTTGTGGAATGTCTTCGGAGTAAAAGGGACTGTACTTTTACAGACTTTATGTTGTATAACATGAACAACCCGGACAGGGTCACAAATGGAACTGCCTCACAAGTGACAGAAGACAGGTGAGAGGCACAAAGCAACAGGTCGCAAAGACGGTAAGAGCAAATTTGTTTTGCCAACCCCCCCAAAAATGCCTGAAAGAACCAAAAATTCTGAATTTTGAAAGTAAAAGATTATCATATAGTGAAATAAAATAAATAATCCTCTTCATCAGGGTTTCAAGATCTGACTCCAGATTTTTTAGCAGGCCGTACTGAATCCTAGCACAGAAAAATCAGATGGACTAGTGGTGAGTAAGTTCCAGGAAAACTGCAGTAATTCCTCCACTTGTGTAAGGACATACACTCACTTGCCGAAGGTGAATGTAGACTGCATTCTGGAGAAATTCGGAAGCTTCCAGGCTCCGCTTCTGGATGCCGAGGACACGCACAGCTTGGAAGCATGCTTCTAACTCAGTCACCGGAATTCTTACACTGCAGGGGGAAAAGGAGGCCCTCAGTCGATAGCAGAGATGTTCCTGTCGTGTATCACAGGCCGTGCCTCAGGGACTCAGTGCCCTGCAGCAGCCCGGCCCCAGGCGAGGACCCACAGCGTGGCCCACCCAAGCAGGAGGTGCACTGTGCTTGAGAAAGCCCATCCCCGATGGGGGCAAGAGTGGCTGGTGGGGTTGAGTGAACATATAAATGCCCACAGAAATATGCCTGCATTCATTCAAGTGATACAAGCAACAGTAGCAGGCTATTTAACAAAATTTCAAATTTCAGTGGAAATTTTGCCATTCCTTTCCGCTTGTCCCCTGCACTCTGAAACAGGCTTAGGCTCTCTCACACCTGCAGCTCTGAAGCAATAGTTGTGAAGTCATTTTACTTTGCTGCAAGTGTCCTCGGTCCCCTTTTAACTGTGTCTGTCCTCTCTTAACACAGTCGGATATCTTCCTGGATCTCTACCTGAGTTCCTTTCTCCTCCTCCTCAGATCCTGAGATAAAGGACAAGTGAAGGCACATGACCAGAAAAGGCACTGTGGACTTGACTGAAATCCACAGTGACCCCCTAGGTGAGTGCTGCCCACCCCTTACATTCGATTTTCAAGGTTCTGCACAGGGTGACATCCAGCCCAGAGAGGTGGCCCAGGCCCATTGGAAGCTATGTGGTTGGGCACGGGGACAGGTGCAGGAGCTGGTTCCAAGGTCAGGCCCCTCCCCACCTCTGCTCCCCTCTCTCCCGAGGCCCCGCTGCCAAGCACTCAGGCTCCGTGATCTTATGTCCTTCTCTTCTACTCTACTCCAAACCCTTTTCCTTTTCCTTTTTTCCCTAATTATCCCCAGCTGGAGTGATTTTTCAATCGCAGTATCTGAAAAAATTTCCTGCAGCCGAAAATGAGGTCTCAAGAAGTCAAAGCACATATGCTACTTCCTGAAGAGTGCCGCTGGCTAGGGGGACCCTCACCAACACTCACGTGGCATCAGACATGTTTCAGGGTCGGCCACCCCCAACAAGAGTGTGCTGTGACCCCTATGCCCGCACAGCATCTCTGCTCACAAAAATATAGTTGGCCCACTTATCGGTTATTAAGAAGCAAAAATACAAAATTGCTCATGTTTCTTACTAAAATTATCTATGAAGCAGAAAAGGGAATTGTAATAGAAAAGAACAATTTTGACCCCATGTTAGGTCTGTTCCTTTGGCTTTAAACCTGTGCCCTGTTTTCTAGGCTCAGACTTCCTAGCTCTGCACCATTTGTAAAAGAAAGTTGCCTTTAGACTGAAATATCCAGGACAGCCTATTCTCCTGGCCGTGATCTTGAAGGATGCTAATTCATCTGCACTTATGTAGAGATGGCAAGTTGCAAAATAGAGAATAACCTTTGTTATTTTTTTTGGAGTTTTCACAGGGGCAACATGATTTGATCCGCATGGACAGCTGCAAGAACAGCGGATTCAAAGGACAAGCAATTCATACAGCAAGAAGTTTCCAACAACCAATCAAAACCCCGCCCCTTTTTAGTATAAAAGAAGACTCAATTCTGACTTGTGGAAGATGATTCTCCAGGACATCAGTCTGCCATCTTCTGGATCTGCCAGCTTTGCAAATAAAGTCACTATTCCTTGCTCCAACACCTCATCTCCCGGTTTATTGGCCTGTCATTTGGTGAGCAGAATGAGTTTGGACTCGGTAACAAAATGACTGCATTGGAGGTAGTATGTCTCCACTGTTTCCTCGTTTCCAATATGTAACATGCACATTACTTATGATCTAGTGCAAATAATTCATCAAAGACAACCACAAAAAGAAACTACTCACCCAGCTATCAACACTGAACACAAAACCTGTCAATTTTATATGCTGTTTAAGAACACAACCGAAAAACCTAACATAGGGAGTTGATTCCACGGAAATAAAATTATTTCTACTCCTTCAAAACTTTTTCTTTTCTTTTCTATTTTATTTTGTTTTGCTTATTGAAAAGAAAATAAAAGTCAGATAATTTTATTTCACGTATTTTTGTTATAGCTACATACTTTAAATACTACAGAGACTTAAATTGCAATAAAAAATTGTTCATATATTAGTATAAAGATATATACACAATCAATGGGGATTAGGAATGGAGTGGACATTTACTAAAAATCCACTGCAATCCAGTCTTTTACAAGCATATCCTGGAATATAAGCTCTATTATCCAGGGGTCCTCACCCACATTCTCACTGCTGAGTCCCTTAGTAATCAACTAATAAGGCACCAGCATAGAACCATGTGATCTGTATTTTAGGAATAAATGAAGGAATTGATTCATTCAATTCTAAAACAAAAACCCTAAAATAAATACTGAACTTATTTACAGACAAAGAAAATTGGTCCCTCACAAAGTAAAGTTACTTCCTCAAGGTCACAAAGCTAATAAATGGTAAAGGCAAGATTTGAACTAATCTGCCTGATTCTAAAAACTAAGGTGGAAATCCCATTAGATTGGGGAGGGTCCAGCTGGGCAGCCTATCACCCTATATTTGTTCAGATCTAGCCTTAGACAGCCTGAGACAGCACTCCATTCCTATGGAACTCGAGGGCAAACGATAACATTAAAGATTTTATATCCAGCAATTTCTTAAGTCTCATGTATATAAAGTGTCAGCAGGTCAGCAGAAAATCTCTGGGAACCATTAGTGGGTCCAGACCTTTTTGCTGATTAGAAACTCAATCTATCAGGACATAGTGACCTTCCCATGAGAGGCCACATCGACATAAACTAAAGGCAGCTGAACAATGAAAACTAGCAAGACCCTGGAACTCAAGCAAGAAGGATCCCTGCCATCCCCCACCCAGTTGCCTCTTCATCCACGTGGACACGAAGACAGAAGACCCGGGTTCTTGTCCAAGTTACACTATCATGGATTCTCACCCATAAAAAGTTACAACTCTATGCTGTCATAAATCCTTTCCAACTCAAATATGATGGCACCAATATCTCAGCAGAATATCTATGTCTCCACTTCCCCTCTTCTAATAGGAGAATATTTCTATGGACACAAAGCAGAAATCCAATTTAAAAAACCATGCATGAAGCCAGGTGAATTTCTGCTTAAGAGACTTTCCTCTCACGCTCAGTGAATGAAAACTCAGAAAAAGTGGTCCTTCTCCTTCAGCAAACGGGAGGCATCCTGATTGTGTGTGTGTGTGTGTGTGTGTATAAATCAAATATAATCGTCTGGGATGTGTACAGATTTTTTTTAATGTCACTGTAATTTCATGGGGATGAGCCAACATTTAAAGTAATTTGAATCTAGTGTTCTCAGACAGTCTCAGTCTCTTTTGGTGGAGGAGGTGAAAGGGGAGAGTAAAGGAGGAAAGAGGTAAATGAAACAAAGAATTAAGAATACTGCTAGGGAAAGGCAAACGTTAATTTTGTTCCTCATTGCATCACAACAAATTAGGGACTGGCTTTCCCCCGATGTCTTATCGAGCACTGAGTTGCAGAAGAAGAGGCGACAACCCATTTCTCACTGAGATTGTGGCTGTACGTGGCATCTTATAGACACAAATCATTTACACTGATCAAACACTCTAGCAGCAGGCCGTAATTCTCCTGTTTTGAGAGACAAGAAAACAGGAGTTCAAAGAGGATGTATAACTTGACAAAAGTCAGAGGACCAGTAAACTAAAGAGGATGAATTCAAACTCAGATCTGAATGCAGAGTCTGCTCTTCCCACTCCCAGGACTGGAAAATCCTTAACACACAGGCTCCCCAGCTCCCCTGCAGTGTTCCTGGCGCCAAGCATTTCCCATGGTAATGTTAGCCAGTTCTCACAGACACAGCGTTCTGTGCAGCCAATGACCTCCATCGGACCTTGATCATCTACCTGCCACGCCCAACAGGCTTCACCATACAGGCAGGAAAGCTGGCTTTCAAGTGCATACAAAGCCACCCCCGGTCTAACCTGGGCTCTTCTGCGGCTTCTCCAGCCTCAAGGCAGCCATGAAACTGCTCACAGTCTGTACATGAGCCACACTACCTCTCTCCATCTGTCTCCCCACCTATACTACTACTTAGCTATGACCATTTTGAGAATCTTGGAAACAAATTTTTAAAAACAGAAAAGAAAGGATTCTGGAACAAGTGCTTAATACTTACAATTTTAAATGACAAGTTACAAATTGAGTATTGACAAACCGAATCTTCCTTTCTAAATGTCAGTTTTAAGCATTTAAATATATAATAGCAAAAAATTCTCACAAAATTAACAAAAACATAAACAATAAACTGGAATAAATTCAAAAATAATGCCCATGTTCTAAATGGAGAAACTTCAGGACTATACTGAGTGTTAAAGTAAGAGGTATGAATGTAGAGACATAAACATATTGCATGGAGGAAAGCAGTTTTGTAAAGATGTAAGTTCTCCTAAGAATAATTCAAAACTTACTAAAAACTCCCATGAAAATTCCAATCTGATGTTTTTTAACTTGAACAAAATATTTTGGAACTCTTCAGGAATAATAAAGTCATAATACTAGACAAGAAAATTTGGGATGGAAGAAAAGAATCAAAAAAAATCAGACTGCCAGTGATTAAATAAATTTTTACAATATGTAAGATATGGTGCTGGAGTAAGGAAGGGAGATTGACAGAAAGGAACCATGAGTTCAAAAAGAGACTCTAGTGTATGTAAATATTTTGTACAGGTGGGATTTCAAATCAAAGAGAAAAGTATGAATTCAATAATTGTCCTGGGACAATCAGAATCACCTAGAAAGAATAAATTCTATTCCTGTCATAATGACCACAAGATAAATTGCACATAGTGATGTAAATATTAAAAAGTACTAATAACAGCAAATACAACCCTTTGCTCTTATTAACTCAACTTCTCCTCACTATAACAAGTACTATTACAATCACCACCTTAGAGATTAAAAAAACCTACAGAAGAGATTTATTCCATTATAAGGAAGTATTTCTAAGAATGTCAAAGATAAAACCCATAAGGAAGACATTTACTATCTTAAGAGTAGTTTGAGCCACAACAAGAATAAAAAACTTTCTGAACAAAATGAAAGGAAAGAAATGACAAGAAAAAGCTCTGTGATACATGTTGATGAAGTCACGAAGTAAATTTTCATAACATACAAAGAGCTGTCACAAAGCAACAAGAAGCTCCCTCACTTAAATGTTTGCAAAGGACAAAATGAATCATTCATTTTAAAAAATTCAAAAGGCTAATGAGTGAAAAAAGCTCAAAACTTCACTGGTCATCAAATGCAAACAAAAACAATGAAAAAGCACTTTTGCTTATCATATTGGCGAATATTTTTAAGATATTCTAGTTAGTGTCCATCTGTGTGAGAACAAATCATAAGCGACTTTTTCAGAGGATGACATATCAATGGATATGTAAACTCTGAAAAACGTACATACACACTGACTCAACTCCACTTCTAGGAATCGTTTCCTTTAGAAAAAAAACAATCAGTCCAAACAGATGTATCCATCAGGGCATTTACACAGCACTGTTTACAAAGGTGGGAAGAAAAACTGAAGTGAAATCATATCCAGCGATAGAGAATTGGTTACATAAGTAATTGCGCATTTTTTCATTCCCCAATGGAGAAGGAATTTCTAGAGTCACTTGAAAGGAGTCTGTGATGAATGTAAGTGTCACATCCAGGGACTAAATTTCCAGAAGCCTTAACTAAAGGAATATCCATACAAGATCACAGGAATGTCTGTACAAGAAGGATGCAAGTCAAACATTCTTTCTGACAGTGGAAAGTGGAGAAAACTTAACTGTCCACAATGAAGACAATGTTACGGTAATTCAAGGCGAGCTGTGGGCGCTGAGGGAGCCGGCGTTTCGCCGTGGTCCAGGGCCTTGTCCACAGCACTCTCCCACCAAATGTGTCCGTGGACAAGAGACGACACCCGCACATCAGGAGACCCCTCCAATCTATCTGAAAGGACCGGGTGAGTCTGGAGTGGGAGGACGTCTATGATATAACCCTGAGTGAATAAAGCGAGCTGCAGAAAAACATATAGTATGGTCTCATTTTTAAATAAATCATATATACACACACCTATACATTGATTTCTCATATGTGTATATATATGTATCTCATAGGCATAAAGGTCATGAAATATATATACCAAATTTTCCACAGCTTTTACTCTCAGGAAATAATGAGAAGGGAGTTAGGGGCCTTCCTGTACCACCACAGTTCTCTTTTCAGTATTTCAGTTAAGTATACTTGGAATTTAAAAGTTTATTTAAGTCCGAAGTAAAATGGACGATGCATTCCTTAAGACAGAATGCTACACTGGTCATTAAAAATCATGCCAGGGGAGATAGAATATTGTAGAAAAACATGTAATAAGACGAATGGAAAATGGAGATCTCCGCACAGTAAACAGGGACAGAGTGCTCACTGGTTTTTATGACAGAGCTGATACACACTGACGAAAAGAACAGAAAATAAATGTTAAATTGTTAATTATTATCTCTGAGTAGCGGGACCAGGATAGACTATTTTGCCCCTTTTTTCAGACTTATTATATTAAATGCAAATTATTTTTCATCTGAAAAAAGCATTTTTAGGCGTGTAGTAACACGCATTGGGGAATAATACATGAATACTTACAGAAACAAGTAACTAGGAGACACCGCAGCAGCGCTACACAATGTAGAACGGGCGATCCTGATTAACATCGTGCAGTTACATAAGGACCCACAAAGTGAGAGCACCTGCTGTCATAGGGCGTAGCCCCCTTCTATTTGTCAGTTGTGTCTTCAGGGCTGAGGCAGTTCTGAGCACGGCCAGTGTCAGTGCTGGTGTCTGGATGGATGCTACTGGAGGTGAGGGCACCTGCAAGCGGAGAGGAAGAACAGAAACCATCCTCTGCCTTTTCTGTCTTGTTTCTTTGTTACTTTAAAAGAGAGGAATAAATAAGATAAACTGTGTATCTTCCCTACAGAAATTTCAGTAATGAAACCGTTTTTAAATTCTTCACAGCTTATATTCTGCCTATAACTGTCTTTTCAACAAAGCATCATATTTATTAAATGTGAATTGACTCAGTTAATTAACTCCCTGTTGAAACATTCTAGTAAAGAACATGAAATGCCGTATGAAAAAGAACCACACCTGCAGTGACTAGCACAGCTGTCTTGACGGCAGTGCATTCAGCCGGCACCATCCTGTGGTCCTGAGCTCCTGATGCTGGTAAGAGAGCACGCTGCCTCCTCAGATGGAGAGATACTGTGAAAGAGTTTGAACTCTACAGTACTGACAAAACATAACTGACAAATCCCAGGCTCCTTTGAGGCTGTCATTTTCTGTTTCTGGCCAACCCCCGTCAATGAGCAGAACCACCCCATTCCCGAGCCATGGGACTCATGTGGGAAGCAGTTTTGGAGAAATTTCCAGGTATAGAATGTAACAAACTATACATAGATCTCTGAAAAAAGAAAAGATGCAATATTCTGATTTTGGAAGAAACTCAAAATATTCTCCTAAGCCTTAGTAGCTGGAAAGGCTGGGCATCTCCTAAGCCACTTATTTATTTCGCAGCCAGTGAGCATCTCCCACAAACCCTGTTTCCCTGTGTCTGCTGGGAGCCTCAGGCACACTGTTGCTGTCAATCTTATAAGTCACAGGGCAGACGCGTGTCTCTCATGCCTGCAACCCTAACACAGGCTTGCCTCCTAGCCTCACTGTCTGAACTTGGCCCCAATTTCTCACCTGTTTATTTGGTATCTGTTCTTCTGTAAGCTGCCTGAAATGCTTTTTGGAACATGTCAGAAGATTCAGTGGGTAGATAAATGGACAGATGGACAGGTGAGAGATGGGCAGACAGACAGAGAGACTCCAAGAAAAGGGGAACAAAGAAAATTTCCTATGCAGAACCCTCTTCTAGTCAGGGAAGAAAACCACCACGGAGAAGTGTGAAGAGGCAGGTGGCTTAGGACTGTTTCCTGGATTCCATGAAAAGTCACACCAAGAGAGAGGGTAGAACTATAAATAATAAAAGAAAAAAGCATGCATGCTTGAAAAATATATCTACATTATGTACTTTCTAAAGAATAGATTCAAATCAGCACGGCCCAATAACACAATCCTTGGGTATTTACAGAAGTGAGAATCCCATCTCCAAACCACAAGGCATCCCTTCGGAGCACTAAGAGTCTACACGGGACGGTCATAAAGCTGTCACCGCAAAAGCGATGCTATCCTGCCCTTACGAGGAATGAGCAGCTGTGCTCGGGCTGCCCACGCGCCATTTACACCCCACAGCACCTCTAAGGGGGAGGGACGCCTAGCAAGCCCGTCTTTGCAGGACAGCAAACAAGTCCGGGAGAAGCTAAGCTGACCTAACATTTCTCCATCTCTCAGGACTGGTCACTCCAGAGCAGGACTCGAACTCGGACCCACGTGTGTAATCACGTTACTACCGTTCTTTGTGTGCTTTTTGTGTGTATAATACATTTGTTTCTGGCATGAAAGGATATTTAATAAATGATCGGTTGTCCTGTCTATCTCATTAGCTCACAATCAATGTTTATAGTGTTGAATTGTACTCTTTTTCCCTGGAGAAAGGAATGGAACGAGCGGGTGTTAGGATGAGGTGGGGCTCCATTCTTTATCTGGTACCTCATCTCATCCAAGTCCCCAACCAGGGAGAAGGAGCAAATGTTCTCTTCATCTTTTAAAGAGAGGGCTCCACTGATGGTGACTTAACTCCAAAACCAAGTCTGGGGAAAGGGCACATTCAGCAACCAGAGCAGTATCACCTGTAGGAAGGCGAAAACAGCTCACGGGAGGGCTCAGGGGGTCAGCCTGATTTAATTTCAATCGATAAAACAGTAACACACTCTAAAAATACTAGCATGCAATCGATTGGCTCTTTCTTGACATCTAGCAATTTTCCACAGCCCACATGTAAAATGATCGTGAACCAGTGAAAGGTAGTGTCTACAGACAAGAAAAATCAATGCCACAGGTAGACTGAAACCCAGGCTGGAGGAAAGGAAGAGAAAGGGCATAGTAAAGAATTGGGGAAAGGCTGGGGAAATAAAATCATCACAAGGACTCTCAAGCATCATCCAACAATCATACAATCATTCAAGAGAGAGAGAGAGTTACTGAGGTCCTATTTTGTGCAAGATTTTAGAGCGGGTGAAGCAAGAGCGCAGCGACCATTGTGGCAGCAAGTGGCGGGGCTCAAATACACTTCTGATTCTGGTACCTTGCACATTTGTCCTCAGTATAAAGGCAAAAAACAAAAAGTAAAATAAAACTCTGTAAACTCAAAGCATTGTTGAAAAAAAAATTAAAGAAGACCTAAATAACTGGACAGACACACCACGCATATTCCTGGATCAGAAGTCAGAGCTCTTGGAATGGCAGTGCTCCTCAAAGCGATCCGTATATTCAACATGGTCTCGATCACAATCCCAGCGGGCTCCTCTGCAGAAACTGACTAGCTGCTGCTACAATTCATATGGGAATTCAAGGGTCTCAGTAACCAAATCGTACTTGAAAAAGAAGAACAATTTAAGAGGACTTGTAATTCTCAATTTCAATCCTTACAACTGTATCTCCAGGTGAGATTAGAGGCCATTGTGAAGTTATTACTGTGTTTATCCTTATTTTCTAAATTCTCTACAATGAATATAAGTGTTACAATAAAAAGGATAAAAAGTAAGGTTTCTTTTAAAATATACACACCGATTCACTCATTGGGAAAAAATATTTTAACTATAAAGAGGTAAACAAATATCTAGTGAAAAAGGACTACTTAAAAACAAGAGTGTATTTACATTTTTCATTAATTGAAAACTGAAAAGCACAAACACATCAAGTTTCTAGGGAGACCGATGCAACAAATTAAGTTATTTTCAAAAATTCTAATTGAACAATGAAAACTCAAGAAAGGGAAAATTGTGATTGACATCCAAGTGCAAACACATGGAAAGCAAAGGCCTAGAAATCACAGTTCCTTTAACTCTGATACTAACACAATAGAAGAGGAAATTCCTCACTAAGGGGACAGTGGAATCCCATGCATAAGACAGCATACACAGTACAAACTGCACTAGAATCTGAGGTGATTTTCTTAGAAGAATTGCAAAGTTACAACATTGCTGAAAAACTATAAAAACACTGACAGACAGA